>NC_051309.1:152608258-152911288 GCF_015220235.1 Choloepus didactylus
TCTGACTCTCTCCCCCTTGCTCACTCTTCTCCAGCCACAATGGCCTCTTCACTCTTCCTTGTCCAACACTGGTCATGCTTCTGTCTCAGGGCCTTGCACTGACTTTTCTTTTAGTCTCAGACTCTCCCCCCAGATGCTAACTGGGGGATCTCCTTTATCTCATTCAAGTCTTTTCTCAAATATCATCTTCTCTGTGAGGTCTTCCCTGTCAAAATGATGACCCTGAAACACTCTCCATCTCCCTTCTCTGCTTTACTTTTCTCCATGGCTTTTATTACCATTTAAATGCCATATATTTTACCTGTTTATTTTATTTTTTTTCTCCATCTGCTGGAAGTTCAGATCCATTGAAGGTCTACTTCGTTCACTGCTGTACCTCTAGAACAGTGCTGTACCTCTAGAACAGCCTCTAGAACAGTGCTGATTCATAATAAGTGCTCAGTAAATATTTGTTTAATAAGTAATTGAAATCAGATAGCTTCAGTGCAGTGGTCTACAGGAATAAATGCAATAAGATAGCACATCCTGTCTGCTATCTTATGTTCCCTCATCTTCTGGAGATCAAGAAGAGGGAGCGAATTCTATGTCATTGAAAGCTGTATTTTTGACTAACAGCTATTATTCCACTTGGTTTCCTCTAGAGGGATCCAATCCCCTCACCACATCCACTCCTTGTCTGGCATAGAACAAGGAATTAACTTTACTCTAGGACGAAGTAATGATGTTGAAAACCACATATCACAGGGCTTCCCATAAGTTCTGTTACCCCGTGTGTTCAGCCAACCTTGCTGGGCTTGAATGGACTGGGATCACAGAGGCAGCCCTTTCCCTGCCACAGACAGCAACTTTTCTGGTACCCATCCACCCCCGAACACCCCATAATCCTTTTAAAGGAATTTGCCCCATTTTAGTGTGTGTAGGTCATTATCCCATGAAATAGTCTCTATCAACTCTCAGAATTACTTGGATGTCAAACAGTCTAACAGACCAAAATTCAATGCCCTTTATAGTGACTCTCTCTCCTTTGGAGAAGTGACCCTACTGGCTTAGGCAGAGGTAGTGAAACTGAGCAAAAAGGAGCAATCCTCATTGTTGGTAGTCAGATCTAGAGAAGGCTGTTTAATAATAATTGGGGAAATATACATGCGTGTGTAGATATATATGCACACACAAATACATAGCACTGTATATATATGGTGTTTTCTATGTGCTAGACACTGTTCTAAGGGCTTTGCAATGTTGACTCATTTAATCCTCTTAACAACTTTAAGAGTAGGTACTATCCTTATCTCCATTTTATAAATAAGGAATATGAAGCACAAGGGATTACATGACTTATCCAAGGGCGCAGAACTAGTGAGTACCAACACTTGGTTTCAACCCCAGGAAGTCTGATTCTAGAATCTATACTGAACTATTAAACTGTGTTGCCTCCCAAGTATTAAAACAACCACCTCCCCTCCCTGCCCCATTCTAATATCTTTTCTCTTTTTTCCTTAGCCCATATCTCTCTAGAAAAAAACCAACAACCTGTAAAATACCACCAACTGCAGAATCATCTTACAAGCCATTGCATCTTTTGGAAAGCAGTTGCATCCAAAGGCTTAGTTCTGACTACCGTTTGTAAGAAGAAGATTGGGACATCTGGGTCTTATGGGTATATACAGATGTACAGTGCTTTGAGTAAATAGAAAACTGAAAATCTGAATTTATGAAACAAACAGAATGGTTTTTTACATTATGAAAGGATTCTTTGATTTAGAAAAGAAACCAGTGTTGAGTTCCTTTGAGTAACAGTTCTCTAATGCAAATGAGTGTTTGTTTATTTGACTAAATGTTTGTGGTTGGAAAAATCTCAAACTAAAATGTTAGAAGCCACCGGTCATTTAAAAATTGTTTCAGTCAGGGTTCTCTAGAGAAACATAACTGACAGGATATATTAAGAAATTTATTACAGGAATTGGCTCATGTGACTGTGCGGATTGGCAAGTCAGAATTCCGTAGGATAGGAGATGACAATGAGTTCCCCAAGAGTAGCTGGCTGGCTGAAGTAGAGGTAGAATTTCTTTCTGACTAATGACATCCTCATTTCTCTCTTTAAGGACTCCAAATAATTGGATGAAGAGACTCCTCTCAATGCTAAAGGCAATCTCCTTTGTTAATTGTAGACGTAACAGCCATAGATGCAATTAACTGACTAATGATTTAAATCTATCTATGAAATACCCTCACAGTGACAATCAGGCCAGCGCTTGCTTGACCAAACAACTGGGCACTGTAACTTAGTGAAGTTGACACATGAACTTAACCATCACAAAGATCAATCAGAAATGACAGTAAATTGTCACTAAGATGATTATGTAATTGGTGAGAAAAGAAAATTTCATTTACTTCCGCCTCTCAAATCATCTTACCCTGGCACTTTGAGAAACATATCGTTGGCATAAAGCTAAGTATTCTCACACAGGCAATTGTCATGTGGAACAGTCTGGCATTGCAACTCAAACAGAATTCAAATTGGGGAACAATGTAGCTGTCAGCATTTTCACACACAGGAGAAAAAGCAAGAGTGTTTACAGACATTCAGCCAGACCCATAACTTCTCATTTATGAACAGCTCACACACCATCTTTTCGTGTATGTGATTTGTTAAAAAATAATGGCTTGATTTTCAATCACAATGAAGGATTTTAGAAAGCTCTATGTCTTCAGTGACTGTAAGCAGCCACCTACAGTGCATTATTAGTTTTCCAAATGACAAATAAATTTGACTGTGAAAACCATGGCTATTGGAGGAGAAAATGTTACTGTAAATATAACTTGAAATTTTGTAGTTTCCAAAGAAATCTTAATATTCAAGACTAAGTACTCAATAGGATGTCTGCAAAGTCTTTGGAGGTTATGTGCTTTATGTAACCGTTACTGACTTCATGGATAATTACACAATTCCAGTAGATTTTGTTTTTAATTCTAAGGACGAAATTCAATTCATCCATAAAGAGAAAACTCCATACACCAGCACATAACTAGATTTGTGTCAATCTTGACAGGCTTAGAACAAGAGACAATGAATTCCTGTCAGCAGAGGGCACCAAAGCTCAAGTTGCCAGAAACACCGCAAACCACAGGGTCACAGCGTCAGGTACTAGAAAAACCCTGAAAGGTCATTCCTGTGGCCTTCAAATAAGACCTCACTATTTCAGAGCACTGAGAATGTCTCCTTCAAGGAAGCACTTCCCCACCTTGCTTTCCTAACTCAGTCTATTGTTTAGCCACTCTCCCATCCAAGACACTCTCCTCTGCTGCTGGCTTCTCGGTTCGTGGCCGCACCATCCAATCTCTGCTCCCAGGGTCACATTGTCTCCTCTGCTTCTCTTCTCCTCTGTGTGCCTGTCTTGTAAGGACACGTGCTGGCATTTAGGGCCCACCTGGTAATCCTTAACGTGAGATCCTTAGGTAATCAAGATCCTTAATGTAATCGTATGTTTTGCCATATATGGTAATAGTCACAGGTCCCAGAGATTAGGATGTGAAATAGCTGTTTGGGGGCCGCCATTCAACCCACTACAGAAGGCTTCCCCAGGAAGTGACAGGTGAGCTGGGACTTAAGTAAGACACGCTGAGAAGGGATGGAGTATTGGAAGACTGTCCAGAGAGAGGAACCAGCACAGCAAAGGCCTGAAGTGGGTTGTGGAGTGGAAGGGGAGGTGGCCGAGCAGTGAGGCTGGGACTTAGGTGAGTAGAGCCAGATGGCTCAGAACCCTGGGGCCCTGCTTGGGTGTCTGCATTTTATTTTAAGGGCAATGGGAAGTTGGGAAGTGTTTCAGAGGATGGGGAGGGGGTGCAGGACACAATCAGACTTACATTTTAGATCATTCATTGTGTGCAGGAGCCAGGCAGGAACCATGGAGACCAGATTAGAAGTTTTGCTAACATCTCACCAAGGGCTGGTGGCCTGGACCTGTTGGTGGCAGTGTGGATGGAGAGAAGACGGTAGAGGGACAGATACTGAGAAAGAAGAACATGAAGACTTGATTGCTTAGAGGAGTCAGGAGAGGAAGGCTTCAAGAATGACTCCTAAATACCTGGCTTGAGCCACAAGGTAGAGTGGAGTCATTTCCAGGGCACCTGGGAGAGAAGTGGATTGCAAAGAAGGGAAGGTCTAATGGTGAGTTCAGTTGGGACATGATGAGTTTGAGGGTTTTGTAGGAGAGGAGTCCAAGTGGAGAAGTCCAGTGGTAAGTTGGCCATATGAGACTCAGAAGAAAGGTCTGGAATAGAGGAAAAGCCCTGAGAGCTGACAGTCTTTAGATGGTCAGTGTCATCTGGAAAGTAAGCAAGTTCATGCAGGGAGAGTTTGAAGAGTGAAAAATGAGATGAGGACAGAAACCTAGGAGAAAAAAATCAAACCAGACATGTCGTGTGGGGGTAGAGGATTCTAGAAAGGAGACTGAAATGAGGACGGAGAGTATGAGACCGAGAGAGAGAGAGAGAGAGAGAGAGCAGGGAGTGGTCTGCAGTGGTAGATGTGGCCTGGAGATCAAACAAGGTAAAAACCAAATTGTGTTGAAGGCATAAAGCTTTATCTGGGTCGGTGGGTGGCTCTGGTGAAAGGCATTTTGGCAGAGTGAGAGCCAGAAGCCCAGCTGGAGTGGGAGGAGTGAGAAGGGTGGACGGACAGTGCAGATACCTATTTCATGGAGAAGAGAGGAGACAGGTTACATGTTGGAGGACGGTGGGGATTGAGGGAGGTCTTTGTTTTTATTTTTAATAAGATGGAAGAAAGTGAATATTTATATGCTGATGGGAAAAACCTATAGAAAGGGAGAGGCTGAAGATTTAAAGAGGAGCTAGTCCCTCCCCGAGAAGGTCAGAGTGGAAAGATCCAGAATCCAGATGGATAGAAGGGTCAAGGGTGACTTCTTCCCTCATAACAGGAGGGAAGGGAAAAGGTGGCTGCAGGTGGGCATGTAGACTTGGTGGCAAAACGTTAAAAGTATTCTTTTCTGGCAGCATCTATTTTCTTTCTGGATGGAATCAGAGGTGGGGAGATCTGCTGCCAGTGAGGTGGAGGTGATGGGATTGGAGGGTGGAGATTTGAAGTAGTCGCTCTGGACAGAAGGACAGTTGACTAAAGAAACAAAGTAGGGTTGCAGGAGTGAAATAAGTGCTATCTGGGAAGTAACTGAGTAAGCCAGCTGTAAGGGTAAGAAGTTACAGTTTTGTTTATGATTTCAGAGGAGGAGTGGAGCTGCTGTGACAAAATTCAAGGTATTTCCATGTGTGTAGGTGGCAGAAGTGGAGAAAAAGGCAAGTAAGTGAGGGGCTCTGGTGTTAATGGGTCATGGTGGTGAATCTTGGGGTCCCTCAAGATGGTGCAGGACTTGAGGTGCACAGGAAGAGTTTGAGCCCTAGTCTTCACTGGAAGGCAGGAGCCTGCTTGGGGTAGGTTTTTGCAGGAGAGTGGAGGAGTCCTGTTTACAGGAAGCTGGACTGAAATTTGGCAGTGGAGCTCCTCTGACCGATAAAGGTCTACAAAACAGTCTAAGGATGGACTTTTTTTTTCCCAAACTATAATAAAACATACTCAATCAGATGCATTAGCATAAAAAATTACCCAGAAGTATCTACCAATCAATTGTGCAATGATCTAATCAGTTGTGCAATGGATGAATACAACTGCAGCAGCAAAAAAAGATCTGCCGAAGTTTTTTGCATAGGTGTTTTCAAACAGACATTCCCTTAATAAGTGTCACTGACTTCACTTCAAAGCCAAACACAGTTATTACATTATAAACTTGTCTGTGTTATCCATTCCTTGACTCCCTCTTCTAAGTGTGCATAAACCAGAGTTGGCTAAATCTCTACATACTACAGTTAACCCTCATAATACATTTATTAGAGCAAATGGAATAGAGGTGACCACTATACTAACAGTTCTTAATATACTTATTGAAAAACACTATTAATTTCATATAACTTGCCTTCTTTTTTCCAAGCCAAATCCTGCAACTGTGATCTGTTCTACTGAATGTATATTTCTCTGCCCCTTAATAACTTATATATAAGCCTAAAAGTCCCCTTTTTAAAATGTCAACACATTTGATAGAACCATGCAAAATTTCTGTCATTAACAGGATTGTTTCCTGCCATCTCATGGGCCAGCCGGCATCTCTTTCTCTGATTTTCAGTACTTTATACCATTAAGCCCAGGCCAGGCTCTGGGCTTAACATTTTCTATGCGTATCTAATTTAAACACCACAAAAATCTCATGAGGTAGATATTTTTATTATTCCCATTTTACAGACAAGGAAACAAGCTTATAGAGAGTTTAGATTCTTGCCTCATGGGCACCGGAGAATAAAAAGATCAGCCTAAGTTCAGAATCCCTGCTCTTCGTGATCTGTCTACTGCTGTCATAAGAAGGCAGGGCAAATGCGCGTGTGTGTGTAAGTGTGTGTGTGTGTGGGGGGGGGCAGACTGATGGCGAGGGACAGGCATTGTAGGAATACTAAATAGGAAGGTGAAAGGAGAGGAGGGCCAGAACTCAGAAGGGAAAAGTAAAGAAGCACACATATACTGAATGGCAAAACTGCAAAGTGAGGTGTGGGAAACCCTTATCCCTCGAAGAATGTACGTTTTCAGTTTTTTATTCCATGGCAATAAAAAGGGATTTGGGATTTGGGCTGCCTAGAATAAATTTTCTCTTCTTAACAGTATTCTGATTTCCTTATTTACAATCATTGCTTCTTCATTAGTGGGAGGACTGGAATTAGAAATCCTTCCCTTCCTTACACTGAGAGTAGACAACTGACCTCAGAGATTCCAACGTGCTCACTTTGGAAATTGACTCTTACGTAGAAGACTAAGTAAGGTTATGTCATCTTATCCCAGTGGCAGTTCCTCACCAGGATGTTCTTGCCACAGGGTTGCTGTTAGCCTTTGTGTTTAATTCTGCCATCTTTTGTAGTAGTGAGTTTTGAAATTGGGAGATGTGCATTCTCCAACTTTGTTCTTCTTTTCAAGATTGTTTTGGCTATTCTGGGTCCGTTCCCTTGCATTTCCTTGAGAATTTTAGCATCAACTTGTCCATTTCTCCAAAAAAGGCAGGTGGAATTTGATAGGGATTGCACTGAATCTGTAGATCAACTTTAGAGTATTGCTATCTTAACATTGTCTTCTGACCCATGAACATGGGATGTATTTCCTTTATTTAGGTTTTAGTTTTCTTCAATGATGTTTTATAAGACAGTCTTGCACTTCTGTTAAATTTAGTCCTAAGTATTTTATTCTTTTTGATGCTATTTTAAATAGAATTGTTCCTTTCCAAGTTGTTCATTCTGGTTTATAGAAATACAACTGATTTGTGTGTATTGATCTTGTATTCTGCAACCTGCTGAATTCATTTATTGGCTCTAATAGTTATTTTGTGCATTGCTTAGGATTTTCTATATACAAGATCTGTCATCTGTGAATAGAGAAGGTTTTACTTTTTCTTTTCTGGTTGGATGCCCTTTATTTCATTTTCTTACCTAATGTCCAGTCTAGAACCTCCAGTACAATGTTGAACAGAGGTGACAAGAGCAGATGTCCTTGCTTCACTTTTGATCTTAGGTGGAAAGAGTTCATTCTTTCACCATTAAGTATGATGCTAGCTGTGGGTTTTCATACATGCTCTTTTTTAGGTTAAGGAATTCCCTTCTATTCCTAGTTAGTTGAGTGTTTTTGTCATGAAAAGATGTTGGAGTTTTTCAAATGCTTGTTCTGCATCTATTGAGATGATCATGTTATTTTTGTTCTTTTTCTATAAATTAATAGAAATTTTAATAGTGTATTACACTGCTTGATTTTCATATATTGAAACAACCTTTTATTCCTGGAATAAATACCACTGGGTCATGGTGTATTATCTTTTTTATATGTTGCTGGATTCAGTTTACAAGTATTCTGTTGAGGATTTTTTTTTCATCTATATTCATAAGAGATATTCATCTGTATTTTTTCATCTATATTCATAAGAAATATTCATGTCTTTTTTTATGTGTGATGTCTTGTCTGGTCTTGGTATCAGGGTAATATTGGCCTCATAGAATGAGTTGAAAATGTTCCCTTCTTTTCTATTTTTTGGAGGAGTTGGAAGGATTGTTATTAATTTATCTTTAAACATTTATTAAAATTCACCAGTAAAGCCATCTGTCCTGGGCTATTCTTGTGGGATGTTTTTTTTTTTTTAATTAATTTTTTTAATTAGAGAAGTTGCAGATTTATAGACATATCATGCAGAAAATACAAAGTTTCCATATACTACTCTATTATTAACATCATGCATTAGTGTGGTACATTTGTTAGAGTTGATAAAAGATTATTTTTATAGTTGTACTATTAAATATAGTCCATAGTTTACATTAAGGTCCATTATTTGCATTGTACAGTCCTATGGTTTTTAAATTTTATTCTAGCAACTTATATACAACCTAAAATTTCCCCTTTTAACCACATTCAAGTATATATTTCAGTTCCATTAATTACATTCATAATATTGTGCTAGCATCACCACCATCCATTACAAAATTTTTCCATCACCCCAAATAGAAACTTCATTTAAGTTAAGCTTTAACTTCCCATTCCCTACCTGTATACCCCCTGGTAACCTGTATTCTAGTTTCTGACTCTATGAACTTGCTTATTCTAATTATTTCATATCAGAGAGATCATGCAATATTTGTTCTTTCTTGTCTGGCTTATTTCATGATGTCTTTAAGGTTCAGCCATGTTGTAGCATGCATCAGAACTTCATTCCTTTTCACAGCTGAATAATATACCACATTTGTTTATCCATTCATTGGTTGATGGACACTTGGGTTGCTTCCATATTTTGGCAGTTGTGAATAATGCCACTGTGAACATTAGTGGGAAAATATCTGTTTGAATTCATGAAAAGCTATTCTTTAGAGTATATACTTAAAAGTGGAATTGCTGGGTCATAAGGTAATTCTTTTCATTTATTTTTTATTTTTTACATTTTATTTTGAAATAAATTCAAAGTTATAGGAACAGTTGCAAAAACAATACAAACTCCATACACAGAATTCCAGCATTCCCTGACCACCCACCCCCAATACTGCGATCCACTAACTTTAATATGTTGTCAGACCACTATTTCTTTCCCTCCCTTCATCCCTCCCTCCCTCCCTCTCTCCCTATCTATCATCCGTCATCTATTGCTCTGTCTTCTGAACATATGAGAGCTAACTGCACACATCCTTGAACAAACACTATAATTCACATATACAATTCCCATGAACAAGAACGTTCTTTTATGCAATCCCATTAAGTGCAGCTAAGAAGTACAAGAGATTCAACAATGATACAAAGCTTACATTCTATATTTCCTTTTCCTTATGTCTCAACTGTGTCCCTTTGAGCCTCCTGTCCTGTATCCTCAGATTTCATCCAGGGTCATCCTTGGCATTCAATTGTCGTTATTTAGACTGTCTTTTTTTTTTTTTTTTTTCTCAATTGTGGAAACATATATACAGCCGAACTCTTTCCATTCCACCCCCTCCCTAGCATTCCATTAGTGGGATTAATCACATTTAGAATGTTGTAATACTATCGCCTTCCCACCATCCATTACTAGAAATTTCCCTTCACCTCAAACCGCAACCCTACACTCATTTCTTAACTCCCCATTGCTCCTTCCCCCATTTCTCTTAACCCATACTCTACTTTTCATCTCTATGGTCATAGTCTCTAATAATTTCTTTGTGTTTACTGTGGGGCTTAAAATTAAACTCTTAAATCCATAACAATCTTGTTTTTCTTTGATACCGACTTAATTTCAATAGGACACATAAACTATGTACCTATACTCCTCCATTCCCCCACCTTTATATAGTTCTTGTCAAAAATTACATATTTTACACTGAGTTCAAAACCACTGATTTGTCATTAGAGTTTGTGTTATATCATGTAGAAAGTAAATAGTGGAGTTACAATTCAAAAATTATTGACTTCTATTTGTATTCCATTGTGGTCAGAGATTGTGCTTTGAATATGTTCAATTGTTTTTTTGTTTTTTTTTTTTAATTTATTGAGGCTTGTTTTATGTTCCAGCTTATGGTCCATTCTGGAGAAAGATCCGTGATCACTAGAGAAAAATGAGTGTCCTGGCGATTTGGGATGTAAGGTTCTGTATATGTCTGTTAAAATTCTCTATATCTCTTTCTCCTTTCTTTGTTTCTGTGTCAGTAGGGCTCCCTTTAGTATCTGAAGTAGGGCAGGCCTTTTATTGGCAAACTCTCTCAGCATTTGTTTGTCTGTGAAAATTTAAGCTCTCCCTCAAATTTGAAGGAGAGTTTTGCTGGATAAAGTATTCTTGGTTGGAAATTTTTCTCTCTCAGAATTTTAAATATGTCATGCCACTGGCTTCTCGCCTCCATGGTGACTGCTGAGTAGTCTCAACTTAGTCTTATGTTGTTTCCTTTGTATGTGGTGAATTGCTTTTCTCTTGCTGCTTTCAGAACTTGCCCCTTCTCTTCAGTATTTGAGAGTCTGATCAGAATATGTCTCGGAGTGGGTTTATTTGGATTTATTCTATTTGGAGTTCACTGGGCATTTATGCTTTGTGTATTTATGTTGTGTAGAAGGTTTGGGAAGTTTTCCCCAACAATTTCTTTGATACTCTTTCTAGACCTTTACCCTTCTCTTCCCCTTCTGGGACACCAATGAGTCTTAAATTTGGATGTTTTATTTTATCTATTGTATCCCTGAGATCCTTTTTGATTTTTTTCAATTTTTTTCTCCATTCTTTCTTTTGTTCTTTCATTTTCTGTTCTGTGGACCTCTAGGACACTGAATCATTGTTCAGCTTCCTCTAATCTTGTATTATGAGTATCCAGAGTCTTTTTAATTTGGCCAACAATTTCTTTTATTTCCATAAGATTTTCTATTTTTTTATTTACTCTTGCAATTTCTTGTTTATGCTCTTCTAGGGTCTTCTTTACGTCCCTTTTATCCTGTTCCATGGTATTCTTCATGTCTTTTATATCCTGTGCCATGTTTTTGTTCCTCGATTGTGATTGTTTGATTAATTGTGCCAAGTACTGTGTCTCTTCTGATATTTTGATTTGGGTGTTTGGGATCGGGTTCTCCATATCGTCTGGTTTTATCATATGCATTAAGATTTTCTGTTGTTTTTGGCCTCTTGGCATTTGCTTTGCCTGATAGGGTTCTTTCAAGTTGTAAAAAAAAAAAAAAAAAAAAAAAAAAAAATCTAATTCTTCAGAAATACAAGTTGGTGGCATACACTTTCTCCAACTTACCAGCAGATGGTGGGTGTCTGCAAGTCACCTATACCCCTCAAGTCAGTTGTCCCCAACTCTGTCTCTGTGGTGTGTGGGGAAATGATTTTTGTGGGGTTCAGTTGGTGAACTCAGTTTGGATTTGTTGTTGGAGCTGTCCTCCCTGAACATGTTGCGTGTGTCTGGGTGGTCAGGGAGGCAGGGCCGCTTTAATATTAAAACCTCCCAGGTGTTCCTGGAGATGCAAGGCCACTGCAAGAGTCTAAGCCTTCATTTCAGTTCTGCCCCAGACCCTCTCTGTCGCTGACCCACAAACCACAAGCATTGACATAGTGTCCCTGGGTTTTCTGAACAGGCCCCCCTTCTCAGCTGTGATCTTCCAGGACCTCTGCTGAGGAAGGCTGTGCTACGTCACTAGTGCACATCATCCCTCAAGGGAAGCCCCAGGCCGCTGGGCCATGCAGGGGCACTCCCAGCCTGAAGCAAAGATTAGCCTATAATTCTTGAGTGGTGTAAGTTCTGCATGAAAGGCAGGTAGTAGAGCTGGGCCCCACCCCTTTGTTCTTAGAGAAGATAGACACCTTGGGGAAAGTCATTAGGATGTCAGTGGTTTCTCTCTGCCTGTGCTATACCCTTGTCTGGGTCACAGAACTGGGAACTGAAAATGGCTGAGGCTTTCTCCACTGAGTCGAAAAAGGAACAGAGCTAGTCTGAGGCAGCCCTTGGGCTCTCCAAGGTCAGTCGTCACCCAAAGCCTCTGTCTACTTGTTGGAGATTTGTACCTCATGGTGAGCAGTTCACACTTGCTAATTAAAAACTGCAGTTGGAGCTCAGCTGTGCTATATTCCTTTGCTGGGAGAAAGCTTCTCTCTGGCACCACAATGCTTTGTAGCTCGGGCTGTGGGGGAGGGATCTCCCGATTTGGATCCGCAGTTCTTACTTACAGATTTTATGCTGTGATCTCAGGCATTCCTCTCAATTCAGATTAGTGTATGATGAGTGGACAGTCACGTTTGTCCCCCTGCAGTTATTCCAGATTATTTGCTAGTTGTTTCTGTTTTTATTTTCAGTTGTTCCAGGGGGACTACTTAGCTTCCACTCCTCTCTATGCTGCCATCTTAGATCAGGCCCCATATGGTAATTCTATACTTAACTTTCTGAGGAACCAACAAACTGTCTTCCATAGCAGCTGCAACATTTTACATTCCCATCAGCAATGAATGAGTGTTCCTATTTTTCCGCAACCTCTCCAACACTTGTAATTTTCCATATTTTTAATAGTAGCCATTCCAGTGGGTGTGAAATGGTATCTTGTTGTCATTTTGATTTGCATTTCCCTGATGGCTAATGATGTTGAGCATATTTTCATGTGCTGCTTTTTGCCCATTTGTATGTCTTCTTTGTAGAAATGTCTATTCAAGGCTTTTGCCCATTTTTACTCAGGTTATCTTTTTGTTGTTGTGTTGTAGGAGTTCTTTATGTATTCTGGATATTAATCCCATATCAGATATATGGTTTGCACCTATTTTCTCTCATTCTGTAGGTTGTCTTTTCACTTTCTGGATAGTGTCCTTTAAAAGACAAAAGCTTTAATTTTGATGAAGTCCCATTTATCTATTTTTTATTTTGCTGCTTGTGTTTTTGGTGTCATATCAAAGGAACAACACAACCTTGCCAACACAAGGTCCTGATAATGCTTCCTTATGTTTTCTTCTAGGAGTTTTATAGTTCTGGTTCTTATATTTATGTCTTTGATCCATTTTGAGTTGATTTTTGTATATGGTGTGAGGTAGGGGTCCACCTTCATTCTTTTGCATATGGACATCCAGTTTTCCTGGAATCATTTGTTGAAGAGATTATTCTTTCTAAATTGAGTGGACTTGAGACCCTTGTTAATAATCAGTTGGCCATAGATATTTATATTTGAACTCTCAGTTTTATTCCATTAGTCTATATGTCTGTTCTTGTGCCAGTACCAGGCTGGTTTTTTTTTTTAATTGAGATTGTTCACATACCATACAATTATCCAAAATTCTGAGGTGTACAATCAATTGCCCCTGGTATCATCATACAGCTGTACATCCATCACCACATTAATTTTTTTTCAATTTTTAGAACATTTTCATTACTCCAGAAAAGAAATAAAGACAAAAAAAGGAAACTCAAATCCTTCCATACCCCTAACCACCCCTTCCCCCATTGTTGACTCACAGTATTGGTATATACATTTGTTCCTGTTGATGAAAGAATGTTAAAATACTACTAACTGTAGTATATAGTTTGCAATAGGTATATTTTTTCCCTATATGCCCCTCTATTATTAACTTCTAGTTATACTGTCATACATTTGTTCTGGTTCATGAAGGAGATTTCTAATGTTTGTACAGTTAATCATGGACATTTTCACCATGAGGTTTACTGTTTTATACATTCCCATCTTTTAACCTCCAACTTTCCTTCTGGTGATGTACATGACTCTGGGCTTCCCCTTTCCACCACATTCATGCACCATTCAGCACTGTTAGTTATTCTCACAAAGTGCTACCATCACCTTTGTTCATTTCCAAACATTTAAGTTCACCCTAGTTGAATATTCTGCTCATAATAAGCAACCGCTCCCTATTCTTTAGCCTCTTTCTACATCCTGGTAACTTATATTTCATGTTTATAAGTTTACATATTATAATTAGCTTAAATCAGTGAGACCCTGCAATATTTCTCCTTATGTGTCTGACTTATTTCACTCAATATAGTGCTCTCAAGTTTTCTTCCTCAACCCATTTTTTTTAAGATGGTTTTGTTCACACACTGTTCTAGTTTGCTAATGCTGCCAGAATGCAAAACACCAGAGATGGATTGGCTTTTATAAAAGGGGGTTTATTTGGTTACACAGTTACAGTCTTAAGGCCATAAAGTGTCCAAGGTAATGTATCAACAATTGGGTACCTTCATTGGAGGATGGCCAATGGTGTCCGGAAAACCTCAGTTAGCTGTGAAGGCATGTGGCTGGCGTCTGCTCCAAAGTTCTGGTTTCAAAATGGCTTTCTCCCAGGACGTTCCTCTCTAGGCTGCAGTTCCTCAAAAATGTCACTCTTAATTGCACTTGGGGTATTGGTACTCTCTTAGCTTCTCCAAAGCAAGAGTCTGCTTTCAACAGCCGTCTTCAAACTGTCTCTCATCTGCAGCTCCTATGCTTTCTTCAAAGTGTCCCTCTTGGCTGTAGTGCCTCTTCAAAATGTCACTTACAGCTGCACTGAGTTCCCTCTGTCCATCAGCTCATTTATATGGCTCCAGTGACTCAACTTAGACCCACCCTGAATGGGCAGAGCAACACCTCGATGGAAATTATCCAATCAGAGTCATCACCCACAGCTAGGTGGGGCACATTCCAAAGAAACACTCAAAGAATTACGATCTAATCAACACTGATAATGTCTGCCCACACAAGATTACATCGAAAGGAATGGTGTTTGGGGGAACATAATACATCCAAACTGGCACACACACCGTACATTCCACCTTAAGTAAACAATTGATGGTTCCCTGTATAGTCAGATATTTATGTGTTCACCACCATCACCAATATATATATAAGGACAACACTTCTTCCACAAAGCAGGAGGAGGAGTCAAAGAAGTTGGAGAGACAAAAGAAAGGAAAAAAGGAAGAGAAAAACAAAAAACATGACATCTAGGAATCAACAAAAGGAAAGACGGCATTAAACTAAAGTAGAATGAAGAGTCAGACAACATTACCAATGCCAAGAATCCCACACCCCTCCCTTATGTCCCCCTCTTATGTGTATTTAGCTTTGGTATATTACCTTTGTTACATTAAAGGAAGCATAAAACAACATTTCTGTTAATTGTAGTCTCTAGTTTGCATTGATTGTATTTTCCCCCCAATACCTCCTTATTTTTAACACCTAGCAAGGTTGACATTCATTTATTCTCCCTCATGAAAAAACATATTTGTATATTTTATCACAATTGCTGAGCACTTTAGGTTTCACTGAGTTATACAGTCCCAGTCTTTATCTTTTCTCTTTCCTTCTGGAGTCCCACATGCTCCTAACCTTCCTCTTTCAACCATACTCACAGTCATCTTTGTTCAGTATACTTACATTTCTGTGCTACCATCACCCAAAATTGTGTTCCATACCTCTCACTCCTGTCTTGCTATCTGTCTGTACTGCTCCCTTTAGTATTTCCTGTAGCACAAGTATCTTGTTCACAAACTCTTGTATTGTCTGTTTGTCAGAGAATTTCTAAACTCTCCCTCATATTTGAAGGACAGTTTTGCTGGATATGGGATTCTTGGTTGGCAGTTTTTCTCTTTCAGTATCTTAAATATATCACACCACTTCCTTCTTGCCTCCATAGTTTCTGCTGAGAAATCCACACATAGTCTTATCAAGCTTCCTTTGTATGTTATGGATCACTTTTCTCTTGCTGCTTTCAGGATTCTCTCTTTGTCTTTGACATTTGATAATCTGATTATTAAGTGTCTTGGCATAGGCCTATTCAGAATCTATTCTGTTTGGAGTATGCTGCACTTCTTGGATCTGTAATTTTATGTCTTTCATAAGAGATGGGAAATTTTCATTGATTATTTCCTCTATTATTGCTTCTTCCCCTTTTCCCTTCTCTTCTTCTTCTGGGAACACCCATGACACGTACATTCATGCGTTTCATGTTGTCATTCAATTCCCTGAGATGTTGCTCATATTTTTCCATTCTTTTCCCTTTTCTTTTGTGTGTACACTTTCAGATGTCTTGTTCTCCAGTTCCTGTGTGTATCCTTCTGCCTCTTGAGATCTGCTGTTGTACGTCTCCATTGTCTCTTTCATCTCTTGTGTTGTGCCTTTCATTTCCATAGACTCTGCTAGTTGTTTTTTCACACTTTCAATTTTTACCCTGTGTACACCCAGTGTTTTCTTTATAGCCTTCATCTCTTTTGCCATATCTTCCCTAAACCTTTTGAATTGATCTAGCATTAGTTGTTTCAATTCCTGTATCTCAGTTGAAGTGTAAGTCTGTTCCTTTGACTGGGCCATAACTTTGTTTTTCTTAGTGTAGGTTGTAGTTTTCTGTTGTCTAGGCATCTGGTTTCCTTGGTTACCCCAATCAGGTTTTTCCAGATCAGAAGAGGCTCAGGTCCCAAAAGGAGGACATATGCAGTATTCAGTTTCCCTGAGGGTGTGTCTTAGGAGATTGAGGCACCCTGTGAGGTCTCAAGCCATTGTGTTTTTCCTAACTTGCCCAGTAGGTGGTGCCTGTCAGCTGTAGCTCCTGACTGGTATAAGGAGCTGTGGCCCACATTATCTGTTTTGGCTATTTTCCCCCAGGCTCTGGTGTCTGGTTCTGAATGGAAGGTGGGTAGTAGAGCAGGGCACCACCTTTTTCCTCTTAGGGAAGATACACCCCTAGGATGTTTTTGTTTGCATTTAAATGGGTTCTTTGTCTCTCTGACTCTGCTATCTCCACTCTTGTCTGAGTCAGAGTACTGCAAACTGAAAATGGCTGAGGCTTTCTCCACTGAGCTGCTCAGGTTGAGAGAGAGAAAAAGGGACAGAAAGTCCCCTTTCAGGGCCAGTCCATGGCACCCAGTTTCACCTGTCAGTGAAAAACAGCACCTGGTCCTCTGGGCTTCCCCTCCTGGCACAGAGAAATCCCCTGGCTCTTCAAGGTCACTAAAAGCCTCTGTCTGCTTGTTGGGATTTGTAACTTGCATTGAGCAGTCCACATTTGCCAATTAAAACCCCAGTTGGAGTTGGACTGAGGAATAGTCACTTGTTCAAAGAGTGCTGCTCTCTATCACAGCGAGGCTTTGCAGCTTGGGCTGCTGTGGAGGGAGGGAGCACCCACCTCACATCTGCAGTTTCTACTCAAAGATTTCACTCTGCGATCTCAGGCCTTCCTCCCAATTCAGGTTGGTGTACGATGTGTGGACATTCACTGTTGTCCTCCAGCAGTTATTCCAGATTATTTACTAGTTGCTCCTGGTTGTTTATTGGTTGCTGTGGGGGAACTAACTTCCACTCCTTTCTATGCAGCCATCTTCTTCCCCAGTACCATGCTGTTTTGGTTAATGTGGCTTTGTATAAGATCTAAGATTGGGAAGTGTGAGTCCTCCAACTTCGTTCTTCTTTTTCAATATGGCTTTGGCTAGTCAAGGCCCTTTACTCCTTCAAGTAAATGTGATGATTGGCTTTTCCATTTCTACAAAAAAGGTTGCTGAAATTTTGATCAGGATTGCATTGACTCTGCAAATTGCTTTGGGTAGAATTGACCTCTTAATAATATTTGGTCTTCTAATCCATGAACATGGAATATCTCCCCTCTATTCAAGAGGTCTTCTTTAATTTTGTTTAACAATGTTTTGTAGTTTTCTGTGAACAAATTCTTTACATCCTTGTTCAGATAACAAGGATCGAGCAAAGATAAATTAAATAGAGAATTAAAAAATGATAGAGAGAAAGGACAAAACCAAAAGCTGGTTCTTAGAAAACATCAATCAATTTGACAACCCTTTAGCCAGACTGGCAAAGAAAAAAGATAGAGGACACAAATTATTAAAATCGGAAATGAAAGGAAGGCATTACTACCAAACGCCCAGAAATAAAAAGGATGATAAGAGGATACTATGAGCAACTGTATGCCAACAAATTAGATGAAATGGACACATTCATAGAAACACACAAGTTACCTGCACTGACTCATGGAGAAATAGAAGGTCTCAACAGACCAAGAAAAAAAAATAGTAATGAGATTGAGTCAGAAATCAAATACCTCCCCAAAACAAAAGCCTAGGGCCAGGGGACTTCACAGGTGCATTTTACCAAACATTCCAAGAAGGATTAACAGCAATCCTGCTCAAAATTTTTTAAAAAATTGCAGAGAAGGGAACACTCCTTAACTCATTCTATGAAGCCAACATCACCCTAATACCAAAGTCAGATAGATATAACATAAGAAAAGAAAATTATAGATCAATATCCCCTATGAATACGAATGCAAAAATCCACAACAAAATATTAGGAAACCAAATCTAACAATACATCAAAAGAATTATACACCATGATAAGTGGGATTTATCCCAGGCATGCAAGGGTGCTTCAACATAAGAAAATCAATTAATGCAATATGCCACAGTAGCAGAATGAAGGGCAGGTTGGAATCAGAGCCAGGCCCCCAGCATTCTGAAGTAGCTAATCAAAAGCAGTGATCAGTGATTGGTCAGGACCTCCCCATCCAGAATCTGTGTCTCTCTGACATCAGCAAGCTTCTACCCAACTATTTCCTGCCATGAGAGTGGGGGGTGGGCACTGGTAACCGCCATACAGAGAGAGTAATGTATTTGTCTTTACTGTAATTTACCAGCCTCTTCTCCTTGCTCTTCCCTGGGTGCTGTACAGTATTTTACCAGACTCCAGAGTTTCAAAATAGTTGATTCAGACCATTCTTGCCTGTTTAATAGTTGTTCTGGTGGGGAGTGACTGATTGCTGGATCTTCCTACTCTGCCATCTTCCTACAATTCTAAGAGCTTGATCAGCTTTTCCTTTTATGCTTTTTGATTAGCCTATGGTTTGCCTCAACTGTCTCTGCCACCTCAGGCAGCCACAGTATTCAACAATTGTCTTTGTTTTTAACAAATGCCACTTAGGAAAAGTCTAGCACTGGGCAATCTCCAAGTAAAGCTTGAGCTTTACTTTTCTGTTTGCACTGGGCAAGCACATCCAAATAAAGACAGCCTGTGAATTGGGTTGTCCAAGGGTTGCTGGACAATTTGAAGAATGACAGTTCTGTGGGAATGGAACTTTGAAGCAGCTTCAACACCACTCTGCCCTCTCCAGTGGCTTCCAGGCTGCTGGTTTACCATGATTGTGGGTGGTTGGTTTTCAACTCTGCTGTGAAGCTGGGCAGAGGATGGGAGTGAAACAAATTAAAATGCCATAAAGCTTGCTGTTCTTACCAAGATTCAGCTGATTTTCTTAAATGGATGTCATCTCTAGGCCTGGTTCTACAGACTCCTGTTGATTCTGTGAGCCCCTGGTGTTTTTCCAGTAATAATGTCTTTTGGTAAACTAGCCAGGGTTGGTTTCTGTCAATGCAATCCAAGGAACCTAACTAAATAGCTTTAGAATGTGGCCCTCAAAACATCTGAATAATGGGCACTTGATATCAAAGGATATTGGGATTAAAAACATTAAAAAGACCTGTTAGTTTTCTATATATGAAGAAGATCCACTCTTGTTAGGACAAAGCAATGGGAGAGCATACAGATAAGGGACCACGCTGCTGGAGTTTTGGTATGCATCATAGGATGCTGTGTCCATTAGGATTTCCTTTGCATGTACTAGCATATTGACTCTATTTGATTAAACCAAATGCTGGCTCATTTTTCTGATGTTAGAAGAAGTCCAGGAAATGGTTAGTCAGAGGCTAGTGTAGCTGACCAAAGAAGTCACCAATGTCTCAGACCCCTTCAAGCTTTCTAATCTTCATCATTACCCTTGGTGCTCATCCTCTTAATTCACAGTGGCTGCTCCACCTTCACTACCACATCTGTGTTTCAAGCAAGAATTAGAGGAAAAGGATGAAGGGCAGCAGTTATTGACCAGCCAAGTCGGCACACTTTTTTCAGCCATGTAAACAATAGTATTCTCAGAAGTTCCATTCAGCAGATTTCTGCTTTAATTCATTGATCAAAATGATTCATAGGGCCACCTCTAGATGCAAAGGAGGATGGAGAGATGAACATTTTGAACTGAACATATTGCCACCTGATTAAAAACTGAGAGTCCATTAGGAAGGAAAAAGGGCAGAATAGGTATTGGCTAAACCACTAGCTGTGTCTACCCATATTATTGGGGAGAAAAAAGGTATCCAAATTACGATAAAAAACTTATTTAGGCAAGAAAGCATGCTGCTGTTGTTTTGGAAATTTAGATTTTCTTCTACTACTATATATATTTTTTCAGTTTTTTCATGGTTAATTACTGATAAATTTTCTAAATAGGACCATATCTACAACTGCCTTTTCATAGAACTGGCTTAGAGGGCCACCCTCCTGGGTTAGGGTGGCAGAGTGGTTCCTACCTCAGGACATGGGCTGCTGCTCTGACCCCTCAGTCCTTGGGTCTAAAGCAGGGGTCAGAAACTTCTTTTGTACAAGGAAAGATGGTAAATATTTTAGACTTTGTGTGTATTACAGTGTGGTAGGCTGGATAATGGCCTCCCCAATATGTCCACATCCTAATCCCTGTAACCTGTGGATAGGTTACCTTACCCTGGCAAAAGAGACTTTCCAGATGTGATTAAATTGAGGATCTTGAGATGGGATATTATCGTGACTTATTCAGAGGGCCCGATGTAATCACCGTATAAGACGGACGCAGAAGGGTCAGAGTTAGAGAGAGAGATTGGAAGATGCTACACTGCTTGCTTTGAAGATGGAGGGTGGAGTGACAAGTTAAGGGAAGCAGGTGACCTCTAGAAGCTAGAAAAGGCCAGGGAAAGGTTTTTCTCCAGAAAGAACATAGCCCTGCCAACACCTTGATTTCAGGACTTGTGATCTCCACAACTGCAAGAGAATAAGTTTATGTTGTTTAAACCACTGAGTTTGTGGTAATTTATTATAGCAGCAATAGGAAACTAATACATATGGTTTCTATCACAACTACCAAACTCCACTGCTGTAGCAGAAGCAGCTGTAGACAATCATAAATGAATAAGCATGCCTATGTTTCAATAAAATCTTGTTTACACAAACAGTAGGTGGACTGGATTTGGCCCATGGGTTGTAGTTTTCTGACCTCTGGTTATAGTCTCACACGTATACAATAATTCTATGTGATCTCCAATTTAGGACATTAGTTTATCTCCATTTTTCCTTAAAATAATGATCCAGGGAAGATTCTTATGAAACATTCTGGTGAGCATTCATTAGACTTAGATTACATGTCCAGAATAAATTCCAGAAATGGAATTCTTGGGCCAAAGTATATACATCCTTTTCCCACTCTGACCTTAGTGTGAAAAGCCACACTAAGCCACCCTCCCAAGAGGACACAAGATGGTCTGTCCCTCCACACAGCCAGCATGGCCAATTCTCAATAAATAGAGGGACTAGAATAAAACACTAGAATAATAGTTCATATTCACATTTTATATGCTAATTTAAAAGTATTGGGGCACTGTCTCTCTAAGCCACCTTGGCAGGTGAGCTCACTGCCCTCCCCTCTACATGGGACCTGACTCCCAGGGGTGTAAATCTCCCTGGCAACGCAGGATATGACTCCCTTGGATGAATCTGGACCCAGCATCATGGGACTGAGAACATCTTCTTGACCAAAAGGGGGATGCAAAATGAAACAAAATAAAGTTTCACTGGCTGAGAGATTTCAAGTGGAGTTGAGGGGTCACTCTGGTGGACATTCTTATGCACTATATAGATAACACTTTTTAGGTTTTAATATATTGGAATAGCTAGAAGTAAATACCTGAAACTACCAAACTCCAACCCAGTAGACTTGATTCTTGAAGACGATTGTAAAACAATGTAGCTTACAGGGGGTGACAATATGATTGTGAAAACCTTGTGGATCACACTCCCTTTATCCAATGTATGACTGGATGAGTAGAAAAATGGGGACAAAACCTAAATGAAAAATAGGGTGGGATGGGAAGGGTGAATTGAGTGTTCTTTTTTACTTTTACTTTCTATTCTCATTCTGATTCTTTCTGGTGTAAGGAAAATGTTCAAAAATAGATGGGGGTGATGAATGCACAACTATATGATGGTACTGTGAACAGTTGATTGTACACCATGGATGATTGTATGGTATGTGAATACATCTCAATAAAACTGAATTTTAAAAAAAACATTATGAATGTAATTAACAGCACTGAATTGTATATTTGAACATGGTTAAATGGGAAATTTTCAGTTGTGTATATGTTACCAAAATTTAAAATTAAAAAAAAAAGTATTGGGGCAGGATATTTATCCAGTAACCCTGAGGTTGGGCTGTTTAATGTGCCATTTTAAATACTGTATAAGTAACGGAAAACAAAATATAAAGTCTTATTTCTGAGACTTAAAAATGTTGGCAAATGATTACTCTCTTTACATTTATTTAGCCCCTTCAGCTGAACATTGTCTTAGTTGCCTAAAGTACTAGTACTTGTTCCTTTCAGTGTTGGCCCATCTGTAATGGAAAGCGGTTGAGTACGTATGATTTTCTCATCAATTGTCTAAACAGAGACTTGAAAAGAAAATGTTTCTGGTAACATGCTCTTGGCCAATTCATTTTTACTCTAGGAAAACCTAACCTTATATTCATAACATTATTTCTTTTGGTCTCTGCCAGAATTTCACTTTAGATTCCCTGTTTTGTGGTGGTAGTGATAGAGGAAATGATTGGTGAGTTCATTCTTGCTAATTTGGAGGAAAGAAAAGTCAATACATTCTCTTTTCCAGTAAAATTAAAGTTATTTCTAAGACAATTGTTTGACCATTCCTGTTTTAGCAAAGAACCCAAAATTGGGATTATGCCCAGATTGCCCAACAGTCTGATTCTGGGGGAGCTCTACAGTCACAGCATCAGGATCCTCCATTAAAATGAGATAAGGTGTGTGAAGATGCCAGCCACACACTAACAGTATCTAATATTTGCCGGGGACTTACCTTTTGCTGGATCAGGAAAATTATCCTATTTAATTCTTAAAACATCCTCAAAAGTCCGGCATCATTATTATCACACCTATTTTATGGTTAAGGAAACTGGGGTACAGGGGAGTTAAGTAACTTGTTCTGGGTTAACAGCTAATAACTTGTCCTGGGTTAACAGAATTGGTGGGAGTTAAACTTGGGCTGTTTGATATCAAAACCCATACTCTTCAGTATTGATTATCTAGTATAATTATACCAGATACTAGATAATCCATAGATGCATTCTTTCTTTAATTTATTTTTCAAACAAACAAACAAGTGATTATTTATTGGGATTGGTATACATAAACAAGAAAAACAGGCAAACCTCCCTCCTGGCCTCTTAAAGATTTCCGTTCCATTGGGGGTGGAGTGGGGGCTTAGTCAATAAACAATCAACTTAGTAAATATATTAACATATGAAACATATTACATATTACGTGAAATATATTGTTAGACGGTGTTAGTTACTGTGGAAGAACTGGAGCACGTTAATAAAGATTGGCAGTAGATGTATATATATTAGGCTTCAATGAGAGAGTGGAGTTTGTGCAAAGACTTGCAGAAGAAGGAGTTTTTGGATTCCTATCCAATTGCACTCTTGTTATACTTGCAAATATTTCTTGGTGAAATTTAAGACTTTATAATATCTGTCATATGCAAGCTATAGGGTGATGTTATACTTTCAGTACCATCTGTAGGACCTTGGAATTTTTACTAAGCCAAGGACCCAAACTTAGATTATTAAGTTACTGAAATCTATAACTAATAAAATACAGCTTGGTCTCGATTATTTGGACATTAGGTGAAAACAGAGATTTTTACCTCTGATCTATCTGATTTATGTATGTATGTGGTCTCAATCCAAAGGACATCCATAAAGACACAGGGGCACAAAACCCCAATCACAGACAATTGACCTAGAGAACCAGAAGAGAAACTGCTGAAAAATAAAACCAAACACGTGTTTCTTATCTAGCCTTGGTTGTCATGCAAAAATCTTCCAGGGGAAAAAGCAGCACAATACATGAGAAGCATAATATTTTTTTTGTTTTTGCTTTTGTTGTCACTTTAGAAGCTTGGTGTCATGACATAAAATATTTATTGAACTGCTTTTGAGAAATACTTTGATATGTTAACTATTACCAAAAAATAGGAATTAAACTGGCATCTGCATATAAATGTTCTGGGCTGAGCATTCATTTTGCTTCATCCTCCACTGGGTTGTACATTCCATGAAGGTGGGAAATGTTTCTGTCTTGGTGATGCTCCATACATTTGTTTAATTAAAGGATGGAAGAAAGAAAGAGACAGAAAGGGGGGAGTGGTGGTGGGGGTAAAGGGGAATAGGAGGGGAGGAAGAAAGAGTGAATTCTCTTTATTCAACTACCATAGTTAAATACTGAGTGGTGACTGGATAGAGGACTGTAATGTAAGACTACACTACAGGGAAAAAACGTTCCACTTCAGTGCTATATGTGCACTAATTGTTTTTGGCTATGACAATTATGAAAGAGGCATATGTGGTTGCAAAGAGTGATGCTAATTCACTCTTTTGCTAGTATGCTAATACCTGTCTTTGGGAGATAAAATCAAAGCAGTGGCAATAATTTTTGTCAAAGTTATTCTTTTCTGTATATTAATGTCAATGTTTGACCATATTCCCATCTGGGCTGAGAAAAATATCTTTTAATTAGTGTTTTTCAAATTGCAGAAATCAATTTAATTGTTCATGACCAATGTTAAAAAAATGGTATAGAATAGAAAAGAATAAAAATCCCAGTGTGCATTGGGTGCTTTTAGGGTGAGTGTTGTCATCATGTATGTGTGTACTGGATTGTGATGTAAAAATGCCTTCCTTATTGTAAAAAAGTGTTTTAAAGAAAAGTTTAAAAGCCAAGCTTTAAATTGTCTAAGTGATTGTGTTGGGGTAAGCTACTGAAATCCTTTTGAAACTCAAATCATATTGAGTTTAATAGAGAAACATTGAGTGGATATCTATCCTGGTTCAAATCCAACCTCCAACACTTCCCATCGTTGTGACTTTGGGCCTTTGTTCCCTTACCTATAACATGGGATGACAATAGTATCCACTTCACAGAATTGTCTGAGTATTGCATGAGTTAATATATGTAAAGTGCTTAGAAGAGTGTCTGGCACATAGTAAAGGCTACATGAGTGTTGGCTATTACTCTTGTTGCTATTGTTATGTGATGAGCACAGTGCAAAAAGATTCCATATACAATGTCTTATTTAACCCATGACAAAGTATGTGTTTTAGCACATGCAATACTCTATATCCTATCTGAAGTACCATCTGGCTACTTGACTTCTAAGCGGAAACAAATAGCTTCTTAAAAAACAACCATTTTCCCAGCTATTCGTCCACATTACATCATGTGTAGCAGCAACCAGAGCACATTTTGTTTGGAAAGGCATTATTAAAAAAAAATTAATTTGAATGCTCATACGCAGGGTTTGGACTCCCCTATTTACCCCAGACGTCACACTTCTATTGTCTTAGTTTAGCCACTTGACAATCTGTATGATCTGTCTGACTCTGGATGCATTCGAGTTTTAAATCCTTGCTCAAGATTGAAATGCCAGAAACTACAAATTCCTCACTCTCTGCACATAGTTGCTCTTCAACTTGAAATTCCTTTAAACTGAATTAACACATTTACTACTCACCTGGACTTCCCCATTTCCTTATGCCTCCTGGCATTTGCCCTGTAATCCAGAGGGCAGCAGTTGCTTTGGGGTAAGAACCTTATGCAAGCTACCTTGTACAAATCACTTTGAAACGAAAAGAAAGACTTCTATGAAGTGCATATTTTCCTGGGCACAGAGCCACATACATCTCTTTAGGGACAATACCAGACTCGTATTCTGAGTTCCAGAACTTTCAAGATAGCAGGTAGAGGAAGTGTGGGAATGCTCCATCCAGGCAGTACGATAGAGTATATGTAAGCTGGTATATTGTGAGCCCTGCTTCATTATAACAAGGTCTTGAATTTATATGGCACCATTCTCTAAAAAGCTATCAGTTTTAAACACACTGGATCTAATTTGTCACCACTCCATTCCTTTAGAGTAGATAGGTGGATGGCATATGATCTGGGAATGATATAGCCACCAAATGGTTGTTCAGTTAAACAGTATTTACATGTGGAAAAGCCATGGGTTTCTTCTATTCCATATTGGGTGCACAGTTGCCTGGCTTTTCTGGTTAATCTGATGGATGTAGGTAGCCTAGAGCTATACAATTTGGCCTTCCACATTGATAACATTTGCCATTTCACTTAGGGCTGTGTAGTCTTCCAATGTCTGCAGTTCCCTCAAAGGCCATTAGAGTCACTGAGGAGAAAAAAACCTTTAGGAAACAGAGTGTGAATAATGACAGTGAGAGAGGGAGAAGTTCCTGGTTATAGCCTACTCATATATTTTTGAAATATAGGTCAGATCTAGAGGAAGGGAAAGAAAATTCCTGTTGAATTTTCATTTATTGTATGTGTCTGGAAATCTCTAAATGTAGTTTCTTGGTGTAAAATAAACTGCAGAAATCTGGGATGTGTCAGTCTGCTTTATGTTTATTGAAGTCATTCTATTTGAAGCTGGAATGCTGTAAAATTATATAGTGGAGTGAACAGCTACAATTAGTTTAAAAGACATGACTGTATTCCTCAACTGAAAAGCTGTCAAGACCTCAACAATCAGATACAAAAAAGATCATAGAGCCCCATAAAATTCTGTCTCCTAGGAAAGATAATGTTTCCTTTTGATTGCTACACATCCTTTGCATTTTTTGCTACCTTCTACATTCCTCTTTGTGTGTGTGTGTTTTTTTTGTTTTTTTTTTTTTTTAAGCACTTTGCAAAAGGAACTAGCCTCAAATAATATTTAAATAGATTTGAACTGATTGGGACAAATTGGAAGTTTTGATAATCCCAAACAAGTTCTCAAAATTAAAAGGATTTGGGCAAAATTGTAAAAACCTCATTACTACAATGAGGCAAATATCACCATACACATTACCCACAGCCTACTTTGATTTTGGAGTTTTCTTGTAAATTGAGGTAAGAGCTCAGTTGTTAAGTAATGCTGCTTGGTGAAGCACTTGGGGCAGAACCGGTGACTGCCTAAGCAGCCAACAGCGGGAGACCCGATTTTGTGGTTGTGGCCACCCACCTTCATGTTCTGTGAAGGTGACTGTTCTAGTTTGCTAATGCTGCAGAATGCAAAACACCAGAGATGGATAGGCTTTTATAAAACAGGGGTTTATTTCACTACACAGTTACAGTCTTAAGGCCACAAAGCGTCCAAGGTAACACCTCAACAATTGGGTACCTTCACCGGAGGATGGCCAATGGCGTCTGGAAAACCTCTGTTAGCTGGGAAGGCAGCCGGCGTCTGCTCCAAAGCTCCGGCCTCAAAACGGCTTTCTCCCAGGACGTTCCTCTCTAGCAAGCTTGCTCCTCTTCAAAACATCACTCCCAGCTGCACTCAGTTTTCCTCCCCGAGTCAGCTCATTTATATAGCTCCACCGATCAAGGCCCACCCTGAATGGGCGGGGCCACGCCTCCATGGGAACATCTCATCAGAATCATTACTCACAGCTGGGTGGGGCACATTCCAAGCAAATCCAACCATCACCAAAATGTCTGCCCCACACAAGACCACAAAGATAATGGCATTTGGGGGACACAATACACTCAAACCGGCACATTCCACCCCCTGGACCCCAAAATGACATATCTTTCCAAATACAAAATACATCCATCCCACAACAACATCACAGAAACTTACATCATCTCAGTAACACTAGTCAAGTACAAAATCCCATCAAAATCAATTTAGGCATGGTCAGTCCTAAGGCACAATTCCCCTCTAGCTTTGGATCTGTGGAGTTAGAAGAAGTTACATGCTTCCAACATACAAAGGAGGGACATTCATAGGATAAACATTTCCATTGCCATGAGGAGAAACAGTAAGGAAAACAGGGTTCACAGGAGCAAAACAGTTCCTAAAACCTGCAGGACAAACTCCATTAGATTTCAAAGTCTGAGAGTCATTAACAGAACAACGTTGCATCCTTGGGGCTTGAGAGAGCGGGAGTCTAACGCTTCCCAAGTGCCTCTGTGGCAGCCCTTTTCTCTCCAAATGCTTGGGTGAGTGCTCCAACATATCCACACATTGGGGAGACCACCTTCTCGGCCCCACCCTCCTCAAACATCGGGGCAGCTCCCGGATTCCCTTCCATCTCCGGAGGACATGCTCAACCCCTTCAGAACAGTGTGGTGGCAGCCAGGCTCTCCCCAATTCCCTGGGAATGTGCTCCACCCTCTTTGGGACCTCGGGTGGCAAAACTCTTCCAGAGCATCGAGGTGGAAGGCCCGCCCTCGACCTCCAGGGCAAACTCACCCTTTCCATGCATGTGGCCTGCTCCACTCTCCCAGCCCGAGACCTCCTGACTCCAGACCTCAACCTCCATAGCTCTGTCTTTGAAGAGATTTTTCCTTTAATTTTTTCCTTGTCTGTCTCCTCCAGTCCAGAATGGCAATGGCTCTGTCTATAAAGATCTCGCAAAAATTCTGTTGGCTTTGCATGAAGCACACAGGGGTCAAAGCCATTAGACAATAGGACTTCCCACGAATCCTTTCTGGATAATTCCATCTCCAATCTTGGCTTGTATTGAAATGGCAGCTGGGTTCTGTGTTTGGTTACATCCTCATGTTGGGCTGTAGCTTCTGGGATTCCACCCCCTGGAAGCTTGTAACTTTCCAAGCCATCAGCTTCTGGTTTCTTTGAACCCAAGAGTTCAGTTCTAAGTTTATCTCTCTCCGCTCACATTTTACTATAAGCTGCAAGAAGCCAGGGTATCTCCTCCACATGTAGTCTGGAGATCTCCTCAGCTAAGTATTCCAGGTTGTCGCTTTCAAATTCTTCCTTCCATCTGACACCAGGACTCAATTTTGCCAAATTCTCTGTCACTTTAAAACAAGGATTGCCTTTCTTCCAGTTTGCAACAACACATTCATCATTTCTGCTCAAGTCCTCATCAGAAGTATCTTTAGACTCCATATTTCCGTAAACAGTCTCTTTAAAGCAGTTTTGGCCTTTTCTATCAAGCTCCTCACAATTCTCCCAGAATCTTCCCCCTATCCATTTGAAAAGCCGTTCCAACATGTTTGGTATTTGCAAACTCAGCAGCAAAAGCACCCCACTTCTCTGGTACCAAAATTTGTTCTAGTTTGCTAATGCTGCAGAATGCAAAACACCAGAGATGGATTGGCTTTTATAAAAAGGGGGAGTTTATTTGGCTACACAGTTACAGTCTTAAGGCCATAAAGTGTCCAAGGTAACACATCAGTAATCAGGTACCTTCACTGGAGGATGGCCAATGGCGTCTGGAAAACCTCTGTTAGCTGGGAAGGCACGTGGCTGGCGTCTGCTCCAAAGTTCTGGTTTCAAAATGGCTTTCTCCCAGGATGTTCCTCTCTAGCAAGCTTGCTCCTCTTCAAAACGTCACTTACAGCTGCACCCCGTTCCATCTCTGAGTCAGCACGTTTATATGGCTCCACTGATCAAGGCCCACCCTCAATGGGTGGGGCCATGCCTCCATGGAAATATCCCATCAGTTATCATCTACAGTTGGATGGGGTGCATCTCCATGCAAACAACCTAATTCAAATGTTCCAACTTAATCCCCACTATTATGTCTGCCCCACAAAGAATATGGCTTTTTCTGGGGGACATAATACATTCAAACTGGCACAGTGACTTTTTTCCCATCCAGGAGTAAATCCTGATTTTGCTGTACCAATCATGATAATCCCATTTTGTCAGTGATTGGCCTAGGGATTGGCTTCTGAGTCAATGAGACATGAGGGAAAGTCACCCGGGAGATTTCTGGAGAAAGTGTCCTCTCTTGTTTTGGGGGCTGATACAACTCCTGGAAGAGTGGTAGACAGCTCGTGGTCCTGGCAGAGGAAGGCGGAGCAGAGAGAGGGAATGAATCTGGGTCCTTCATGATGCTATGAAACCACCAAATCAACCAACCCTGGAGCAATAAACCTTGAGACTTCTTTTTAAACTCATGTATTTACCTTTATTACTGCTCTTTATTTTTTTAAACACAATTTTACTGAGATATATTCGCACACCATGCAACCCATCCAAAGTATATAATCACCGGTTCTTGGTAACATCATATAGTTGTGCATACATCCTCATGGTTAATTTTAGAACATTTTCATTACTCCAGAAAAGAAATAAAAATAAAAACCCAAATCTCCCCATACCCTTTATCCCCGCTATTATTGACCCATAGTATTGGTGTGGTACATTTGTTACTGTTGATGAAAGAATATCAAAATATTACTATTAACTATAGTCCATAATTTGCAATAGGTACATTTTTCCCATATACCCCTCTATTATTAACTCCTCATAACACTATTGTACATTTGCTGTAGTTCATGAAGAACTTTTTTACATTTGTACAGTTAATCACAGACATTGTTCATCACAAGATTCACTGTGTTATATACTCCCATGTTTTAACCTCCAACTTTCCTTCTGGTGACATAGATTATTCTAAACTTCCCCTTTCCATCACATACACACACCATTCAGCACTGTTAGTTATTCTCACAATAATGTGCTACCATCACCTCTGTCCATTTCCAAATGTTTAAGTTCAACCCAGTTAAAACATTCTGCACATATTAAGTAACTGCACCCCATTCTTTGGTGTCATTCCATATCCTGGTAACCCTTACTTCATAGTTTCTGGCTATGAATTTACATATTATAATTAGCTCATATCAGTGAGCTCATACAGTATTTGTCCTTTTGTGTCTGAGTTATGTCACTTAACATAATTCCCTTAAGGTTCATCTATGTTGTTGCAAGCTTCAGGACTTCATTCCTTCTTACTGTCGAACAATATTTCATCATATGTATATACCACATTTTGTTTATCCATTCATCTGTTGATGGACACTTGGGTTGTTTCCATCCTTGGCAACTATGAATAATGCTGCTATGAACATCAGTGTGCAAATGTCTGTTCGTGTCCCTGTTTTCAGATCTTCTGGGTATATCATGAGTAGTGGGATTGTCGGGTTGTAAGACAACTCTATACTTAGCTTCCTGAGGAACCGCCAAACAGTCCTGCACAAGTGCTGTACCATTTTATATTCCCACCAGCAGTGAATAAGTGTTCCAATTTCTCCACATCATTTCCAACACTTGTAATTTCCTGTTTGTTTAAGAAGCCATTCTAATAAGTGTGAGATGATATCACATTGTGGTCTTGATTTACATTTCCCTAATAGTTAGTGAAGCTAAGCATCTTTTCATGGGCCTCTTAGCCATCTGTATTTCCTTTTTGGAAAAATGTCTATTCATGTCTTTTATCTATAAAATTGTGTTTTCTTTTTATTGTTGAGTTGTAGGATATTTTAAATATTCTGGATATAAAACCCTTATCAGATAGGTGGTTTCCAAATATTTTCTCCCATTGAGATGGTTGCCTATTCACCCTTTTGACAAAGCCCTTTGAAGCACTGAAGTTTTCGATTTTGAGGAGCTCCCATCTATCTATTTTTTCTTTTGTTGCTTGTGCTTTAGGTATAAAGTCTAAGAAATGACCATCTATTACTAGATCTTGAAGATATTTCCCTACATTTTCTTCTAGGAGTTTTATGGTATTGGATCTTATATTTAGGTCTTTGATCCAATTTGAATTAATCTTTGTATAGAGTGTGAGATAGGGGTTCTTTTTCTTTCTTTGAGTTATGGATATCCAGTTCTCCAAGCACCATTTATTGAAGACACTGTTCTGTCCCAGTTGAGTGGACTTGGAAGCCTTATCAAAAATCAATTGACCATAGAGCTGAGGGTCTATTTCTGAATCCTCAGTTTGGTTCCATTGATCAATATGGCTATCCTCATGACAGTACCATGTTGTTTTGACCATTGTGGCTTTATAATATGCTTTAAAGTCACGAAGCATGATACCTCCCACTTCATTCTTTTTCAAGATGTTTTTGGCTATTCAAGTCCCCTTACCCTTCCAAATAAAGTTGATAATTAGTTTTTCCATTTCTGCAAAGTAGCCTCTTGGAATTTTGATTTGTATTGCATTGAATCTGTAGATCAGTTTGGGTAGAATTGACATCTTAGCAACATTTAGCCTTCCAATCCATGAACAAGGAATTCTGTTCCATTTATTCAGGTCTTCCTTGATTTCTTTTAGCAATGTTTTGTAGTTTTCTGTGTACAAGTCCTTTACATCCTTGGTTAAGTTTATTCTTAGGTATTTGATTCTTTTAGGTGCTATTGTAAATGGAATTTTTTCTTGATTATCCTCAGATAGCTTAACTAGTGTATAGAAAAACTATTGATTATTGTGTGTTGATCTAGTATCCTGTCACTTTGCTGAACTCATTTATTAAGTCAGTTGGCTTTGCTGTCTTTTTTTTTCTGGATTTTCTAAATAAAGGATCATTTCATTTTCAAATAGTGACAGTTTTACTTCTTCTTTTCCAATTTGGATGCCTTTTATTTCTTTTTCTTGCCTAATTGTTCTAGCTAGAACTTCTAGCACAATGTTGAATAGCAGTGCAGTGACAGTGGGCATCCTCTTGTTCCCGATTTACAGGGAAAGCTTTCAGTCTTTCACCATTGAGTGTGACATTAGCTGTAGGTTTTTAATATATGCCCTTTATCATGTTGAGGAATTTTCCTTTGATTCCTACCTTTTGAAGTGTTTTAATCGTGAAAGGATGCTGAATTTTGTCAAATGTGTTTTCTGTGTATATAGAGACGATCATGTGGTTTTTCCCTTTTAATTTATTAATGTGGTGTATTATGTAAAATTGATTTTCTTGTGTTGAACCACCCTTGCGTACCTGGAATAAAACCCATTTGGTCCTGGTGTATAATTCTTTTAATAAGTTGCTAGATTCTATTTGCAAGTGTTTTGTTGAGGATTTTTCCATCTATATTCATTAGAGGAAATGGTTTGAAGTTTTCTCTTCTTGTAGCATCTTTATTCGGCTTTGGTATTAGGGTGATGTTGGCTTCATAGAATGAATTCAGCAGTGTTCCCCCTTCAATTTTTTGGAAGAGTTTGAGTAGGAATGGTGTTAATTCTTCCTATAAGCCTTGGTAAAATTCACCTGTGAAGCCATCTGGTCCTGAGCTTTTCTGTGTTGGGAGGTTTTTGATCACTGATTCAATCCCTTTCCTTGTGATTGGCTTGTTGAGGTTTTCTAGTTCTTCTCAAGTCAGTGTAGGTTGTTTGTGCGTTTTTAGGAAGTTGTCCATTTCATCTAAATTGTTTAGTTTTTTTGGCATGCAATTATTCATAGTAACCACTTATGATCTTTTTTATTTCTTCAGGATCTGTGGTAATGCCCCCCCTCCTATTCCTGATTTTATTTATTTGCAGCTTCTCTCTTTTAGTCTTTGTCAGTATAGCTAAGGGTTTGTCAATTTTATTGATCTTCTCAAAGAATCAACTTTTGGTTTTATAGATTCTATTGTTTTATTATTCTCCATTTCATTATTTTCTGCTTAATCTTTGTTATTTTATTCTTTCAGCTTACTTTGAGATTAGTTTGCTGTTCTTTCTCTGGTTTCTCCAATTGTTCAGTTATGTCATTGGTTTTAGCTCTTTCTTCCTTTTTTATGTAGGTCTTTAGGGCTATAAGTTTCCCTCTTGCCTTCGCTGCATCCCATAAATTTTAAACATTTGTCCTCATTTTCATTCATGTCAAGATGTTTATTGATTTCTCTTGCAATTTTTTCTTTTACCCACTGATTGTGTAAGAGTGTGTTGTTTAACCTCCATATATCTGTGTGTTTTCTGGTTTTCCCTTTGTTATTGATTTCCAGCTTCATTCTGTTATGGTCAGAAAAGGTGCTTTGTGTAATTTCAATCCTTTTAAATTTATTAAGACCTGTTTTTGTCCCAGCATATGGTCTATTCTGGAGAATGTCTATGAGCACTTAAGAAGAATGTATATCCTGCTGTTTGGGGGTGCAATGTTTTACACATGTCTGTTAGATTTAGTTCATTTATCATACTATTTAGGTTCTCTGTTTCTTTATTGATCCTCCATTTAGATGTTATATCTATTGGAGAGAGTGGTGTATTGAAGTCTCCCACTATTATGGTAGGGTCATCTATTATTCTGTTCAGTTTTGCCTGTGTTTGCCTCGGTACCTTGGGGCACCTTGATTAGAAGCATAGATATTTACGATTGTTATTTCTTCTTGGTGAATTGCCCTTTTTATTAATATATAGCTTGTCCTTCTTTATTGGTTATTGCTTGCATAGAATATCTTTTTCCATTCTTTCACTTTTAATCTGTTTGTATCTTTGGTTCTAAAATGAGTCTCGGCAGCGCGCACGGCGGTCCCGCGGATCTGTCTCTTGCTTCAACAGTGTTTGAACGGAACAGTCCCGGGGACGCTTCCCCCACGTCTTCTGCCTCGGCCACCCTCCAACTGCCTCTCCAGTTGCAACCTCCGGGACCAACTTCTGGGCCAGCTCCTGTTTCTGGGACCAGCTAACACCGTTTCTCTGTGTGGTTAGCTCCTCATTGTCGACCAACCATGAGCTCCCAGATCCATCAGAATTATTCCGCCGATGTGGAGGCATCTGTCAACTGCCTGGTCAACGAGCATCTGCAGGCCTCCTACACCTACCTCTCTCTGGGCTTCTATTTCGACCGTGACGATGTGGCCCTGAAGGGCGTGGACCACTTCTTCCGCGAGTTGGCGAAGGAGAAGCGCGAGGGCGCCGAGCGTCTCTTGAAGATGCAAAACCAGTGCGGTGGCCGCGCCCTCTTTCAGGATGTGCAGAAGCCACCCAAAGATGAGTGGGGTAATACCCTGGAAGCCATGGAAGCCGCCCTGGTCTTGGAGAGGGGCCTGAACACGGATCTTTTGAAACTGCATGCCTTGGGTTCTGCCAATACCGACCCTCATCTCTGTGACTTCCTGGAGAACCATTTCCTAGATGAGGAGGTGAAACTCATCAAAAAGATAGGCGACCACCTGACCAACCTCCGCAGGCTGGGTGTCCCTCAGGAGCGGCTGGGTGAGTATCTCTTCGAAAGGCTCATCCTCAAGCACAACTAGGAGTCTCTGGAGCCCAGAGGCCTTTAGGGGGCCCCTCTGCATTCCCCTGGCATCCAGGCTTTTGCCTGAGCCCCTTCCTCCAGCCAGGAGGCATATTTTTAACCAGTCACACTGCCAGTCTCTAACAAGTTCTGAAACGAGTGTAAACAATAAAGCTTTTTGCAGCAGCAAAAAAAAAATAAATAAATAAAATAAAATAAGTCTCTTCTTGGTTAGGACTAAGGTAAATCAGACTAAAGGATGATATTGACTGTGTTTTAAAGGATCAACTTCTGAGATCAAAGGCAGAGATGTTTATTTGATGTAAAATCTTTATTTCAGTAGCACACTATATATATATAATTTAACTTGTATGGTCAATTTATTCAAATGCCATAATTACATGAGACCTTGAATAGGGAGTGAGATCTGGTTTGTACAAGTTAGTATGAAGCCCTGATCCATCCCAGAGTAAGATTGGCAAAGGATAAAAAGTATTTGCAAAGCCCCCTTGAGGAACTGGGGTAAAAATTGGAAGTATTAAACTTCCCCACCTGGGGAGTTCCTGATATTCTTGCAAGCATTGGGGACTACAAGTTTAGTAGGCTGAGCCCTTGATCTTGGGGCTTGCCCTTATGAAGCTTGCTATTGCAAAGGAGAGGCTAAGCCTACTTATAATTGTGTCTAAGAGTAACCCTCTTTTGTTGCTCAGATGTGGTCTCTCTCTTTAAGCCAACTTGGCAGGTGGACTTGCTGCTTCCCCCCCTACATGACTCCCAAGTGTGTAAATCTCTCTGGCAACATGGGACATGACTCCTGGGGATGAGCCTGGACCCAGATTCATAGGATTGGGAAAGACTTCAGGACCAAAAAGGGGAAGAGAAATGAAACAAACTAAAGTTCCAGTGACTGAGAGATTTCAAATGGAGTGGAGAGGTCATTCTAGAAGTTATTCTTATGCATTATATAGATATCCCTTTTTAGTTTTTATTATATTGGAACAGCTAGAAGGAAATAGCTGAAACTGTTGGACTGCAATCCAGTAGCCTTGGTTCTTGAAGATGACTACATAACTACATAGCTTATATTGTGTGACCATGTGATTCTGAAAAACTTTGGTTCACATTCCCTTTATTCAGTGTATGGACAGATGGGTAGAAAAATGGGGACAAAAAATAAATGAATAATAGTGGCATATGACGGGTATGGGATGTTTTGAGTCTTCTTTTTTACTTTTATTTTTCTTCTTTTTTTTTTTTGGAGTAATGAGAATGTTCAAAAATTAATTGCAGAGATGAATGCACACTATATGATGATATTGTGAACAACTGATTGTACCAGTGGGATGATTTGCATGTATGTACATATATCTCAATAAAATTGCATTTAAAAATGGAAAAAAATAAAATGAGTCTCTTGTAAACAGCATATAGATGGATCATATTTTTAAATTCTTTCTGTCAGTCTGTGTCTTTTGATTGGGGAGTTTAAATCATTAACATTCAAATTTATTACCATAAAGGCAGTTCTTAATTCAACCATCTTATCCTTTGGTTTTTAACTATCAGATATATTTCTCTCTCTCTCTCTCTCTCTTTATCATTTAAGTTACCTTTACCAGTACTCTTCAATTCTAGTCCCTCCTCCAGATCTCTCTTTCCTGTCTTGTCTTTTCAGCCACAGAAGCCCCCTTAGCAGTTCTCATAGAGCCAGTCTCTTATTAATGATCTCTTTCAGCCTCTGTTCATCTGTGAATATTTTAAACTCTCCCTTACTTTTGAAGGACAGCTTTGCTTGATAGAGGAATTCTTGGCTAGCAATTTTTCTTTTTTCAGTATCTTAAATATATCATACCACTGCCTTCTTGCCATCATGGTGTCTGGTGAGAAATCAGCAATTAGTCTTATTTGGTTTCCCTTGTATGTGGTGAATTACTTTCCTCTTGTTGCCTTCAGAATTTTCTCCTCTTTGGCATTTGATAGTCTAATTGCTATGTGTCTTGGAGTAGGTCTATTCAGAATTATTCTGTTTGGAGTACATCAGGCTTCTTGGATTTGCATATTTATCTCTTTTATAAGGGTTGGGAAATTTTCAGCCATTATTTCTTTGAATATTCTTTCTGGCCCTTTCTCTTTCTCTTCTCCTTCTGGCAAACTCATAATGTGATGTTTGTGTGCTTTGTGTTGATAATCATTTCCCTGAGTCTCTGCTCAATTTTTTCCATTTTTTTCCTCCATTTCTTCTTTTGTCTGAATTTGATTGATCTGTCTTCTAGCTCACTGATTCTTTCTTCTGCCTCTTCAAAGCTGCTGTTGTGTCTCCAGTATATTTTAATTTCATCTACAGTGTCTTTTATTTCCATAGTATCTGTTATTTTTCTATGTATTCTATCAAATTCTTCTTTAAGCTCTTCTAGTGTCTTCTTAATATCCTTTATCTCTTTATACACATTTTCCTTCACTTTTTTTGAATTGATTCAGGAGATTTGTTTGCACATTTTCGATTAGTTTTTCCAGATTCTGTGTCTCCTCTGACTTTTGGATCTTTTCCTTCAACTGGACCATTTCTTCTTGGGTTTTAGTATGCCTTGTGATGTTTTGCTGGTATTTGATCATCTAATTATCATAATAGGTCTATTCTGTAGGTTGGTTTCTCGCTCTGGGTTTGTATCAGGGCACTGCTTTGACAGTTGGGTCATCCATATTTCTCAGCCAAAATGGAGCCTGGTATCCATGAAGGGGGTGTAGACCACTCTGATGGGCCTGGGATAGGGTCTGGAGAGGCCTGAAAAGCCCTACAGTTCCCTTACACTTTCTGGCCTGCCCAACAGATGGTGCTGTTCAGTGACTGTTTACCTTCTGAAGTCCTGGCAGCATCTGACCAGGAGCGGCTGAAACTGTGGGGTTCCAATGCCCTAACTTTGCTGGCCAAAAGCTGGCTCAGTGTGGGAATCTGTCCCCCACTGTACTTGTAGCAGAGGACTTCCCCAGCTGCCATAGTCTGCAGCTGTCTCCCAGGCAAGGATTGGGCCATCTGATGCTATTTTCCTCAAGGCTGGGGAATGGACACCAGGACCCAGGATTGAAAGAGATTAAGCAATTTGTCCAAGGTCACACAGAAACAGAATTTGAACTCAGGCAGTCTTTCAAAGTCTAGGATGTTAACAACTATACTGTATGCTACATAGTAAAGGCTCAGCATATGTTAAACGGATAAAATATACCTAGAAAGAGTTCAATGAATGGTTATTGAATACATGTGATATAGTTGAATAACAATTTTTTTTCAAGAAGTAATGTTATATAATAATGTTTTACTGTTAGAAGAAAAGAGGTTCTTCCTAATTTTAACAGGCTTCTATGACCATGGATTAACTTGGTGGAGTTATTTTTCCATGGTAATGAGAGGGGACTCCAAGGCAGCCACCTGCAGGATCAGGGCTGAATACAAGGACTATTCTGTCTTAGATCTGAAGCCTCTGAAATGAAGATTGTGCCTAGTTTCTCTATTGCTTCCCCTCCCAACTGGCTTCTGAGAGCACATGCTGAGACTTCCCTGGCTTCTACAACATCCCAGTCACACACCCATGACTAGTCCTCAGCTGAATGTGGGATGGGTAGGTGGGTTTGTCTCACTGGTCTGTTATGTCCTCATTTGATGTAGCACTACCACATTAGCACCAGTACTGCCTGCTCTTCCCATGACGAGCCCCACAGACCCCTGTTAAAGCCCATGGTTAACAAACAGTCCTAAAGGAAAGAATTCTAAGAACAAGAACAAGTAAATAACAACAAAAAAAATTTCACACCAAGATATACAATTGACTCATAACTTAGTGAATGCGCTCCTCCTCTTAGGACAATACATTGTGGGGCATTTCTCAACTCCAATAGGTGAAGCTGACAGGACAGTGGGGGAGAGTTGGTTGGGAATGGAAGCCTTTTCCAGAGGAATAAGTGACAAGTTAGAAGGGGGGCACTTACTCTTCTTGTCAGCCATGCATTTATTTGTCTCAGTTATCCCAGCAGTACTGAAATATGTGGCCATCCTCCTCCCTGGCCTTGCTTCCTTCCTCCCCATTCTTTTTTCGTTCCTGGAAATAACTTCCTGTCTTCCCAGGGTAGCCACAATTTCCATTATTTGTTCAGAGTATGCAGAAAGCCAGCCCTAGCACTGGCCTTTATGGGAATATTGTTTTCAAATTACTCCATAAACCAGAACTTATACCCCTCATAAATACAAGCCAAACAAGAAGTTTAAGCAATTCTATAGAAAGAAGGATCTAATAAACATTAAACTCGAAACCAATGCTAAGAGAAATACAATGCATGCTGCAAATGGAAGCCTCATAGGTGATTTTACATTTTCTGGTAATCACCTTAAAAAAGTAAAAAGAAACAAGCAGAATTAATTTTAATAATATATTTTATTTAACCTAATATATTAAAATCATTTTAACATGTAATCAACATAAAATTATTAATGAGTTGTTTTATATTCATTTTTTTCACACTAAGTCTTTGAAATCTGGTGTGTGTTTTCAACTTGCAGATTAGCCACATTTCAAGTGCTCAATAGCTGCACATGGCTCGTGTCTACCACACCGGACAACACAGCTCTGAACTATTCATCTCTTTTCTCACATTCTTCTAATTTTTCTGAATAGCCACATACATTTTGTATATGTCTAACCAGTGTGTTCAAATTCTCTTGTATGCTTTTCCCCTGAATTATTGTGTACATAAATACGTCATTTATGTTTTCATATTACACACTTTATGGATGTTTCAATATACACTATATGTTTATCTCTATGATAGGCATGGTCTGTGTATTCGGACCTACCGTATAAAGGGTCTACCTTTTATACAAGTGATCTAATAATATTCTGCAGTTGAAACTGTACTCCTTGATTGGCCCATTCTTTGCACAGACTGCCTGAACCCTCGAGGTCCCTGGAGGTAGCAGAGGCTCTGATACACTGTCCTGGATCAGGAGCATTTCCAGCAGTGTCTCACGTGGAAACTTGTTAGATTGGATGAACTGCCATTGTTCTCTGTTATATGTATTGATGCTATGGATACCTTTTTCTTGAGAGTAGAATTCATTTTTTTTATCTCTTTCTCTCTTCTTTCATCTTTTCCTATTCTGCTGTCTCTTCCAGGATTATAAAAGCAGAGGTTGAGAAGCCTTTCTTCCTCAGGTGGTCCAGGAAAAGAGTTTGATTCCTCATCCCTTCTGCTATCTCAGTCCTACCTGGGGCATTGATGTCTCCTATAAGAAAGTCAGCTACCAACCCTGGGTTCAAAGCAGAACATTCATAAATATGTAGAGAAGGAACAAAGGACGGTGGGGGTGGGGGGAGTTGAAAGGTGTTAAGCAAACACCATCTTTCATAAACACCAAGTTTCATTTTTGCAAGAGAAAAGAAAATCCTCCTTGATTTTGAAGTCTAAAGGAGAGGGTGTAATCACAAAAGAGAAGCATATGTATGAATATGGATATAGTTCTCCACACAGTCCCACTGACTTGAAGACAATGAAGAGACTATTACGGCTCTGATTACAAAGGTGATGAGTTGGATGTAATTAGGGATTAAATCTGAAATTCCCAATTCATACCCAGAGACTTGGGAACTTGTCAAGCTGCCAGCACCCTGAGATCTCTAGAAGGAGCAGCATGGCTGGCTTAATCGAGGAGGGGGCAGCGGGGGCACCTGCCCTAGCAAGCCCATCATCACAGTGCTAATGAACAGGGAGGCTGCCGAAGAGGGAACTGGAGCCGGGTCGTCACTTGCCTTTTGTTGTGTGCACGTCAGCTGGCATCTCTGCAGTGGCGGCACCGTGTCAGAGGAGGAGACAAGTTGCTAGGCAACCAGGCAGGATGAGGGAAGCGCCCTTCTCCCTTCCCCACCTTCCCAGGGAGGCGGAGTGCTGACTGGGCTCCAAGAGGGATTTGGCCTTTAAAAAAACAAACAAAAACAGCTACTGCCTTAAAGATGGAAAGATTAAGTGCTACGCTAAGGAGTAGCAAGCTACTAATTTTTCTTTTCTTTCTTTTTTTTTTTTTTTTTTTAAGCGAAGACTAATTGGAAGACAATTGCTGTGACCTGGGGGTGGAAAAGGGAGGGAAGGAAATGTGGGACAAGGCCAGAGAGTAAAGGAGAAGCAAGTATTAAAAAGGGAGAGAAGGAGCAGTTTGTAGGAAGGAAAGCATCTCCATCAGCACTGGAAATGCTCCTGATCCAGGACAGTGTATCAGAGCCTCTGCTACCTCCAGGGCCTCGAGGGTTAAGGCTTTCTGTGCAAAGAATGGGTTAAAAGTCATTGTCAAAGTGTGGTCTCCAGACCAGCAGTGTCTCACGTGGAAACTTGCTAGAAATATACTTCTCAGCCCCACCCCAAGTCTACTGAATCAGAAACGGTGTTAACCAGGGCTCCAGGTTAAAGTTTGAGAACCTCTGCCTCAAAGGAATGAGACAGTTTTGGAGTGGGGAGGGGAAAGGAGGAGTCTTGGCACAGTCAAGTGAATATTGTTCCCCATTCAAAAGAATCTTCCTGCTTCTCTTTGTAATCCAACACCTCACCATATCCTACAGAACCATATTTAAAATGAAAGACAGATCTTTCCAGAAAGCAACTTATTTTCAAGGTGGTGGAGGGGGAGGAGGAGGATGGAATGGGGATGAGCTGCAAAAACCATCTTGTGCAGGACCCCCTTACTCTCAGCTGCTTAGGGTTTCATCTCCTTCATGGGAAAACAAACCAGACACACAAGGAGGGAGGGCTGCTTGAGTCTGATTTGCCTGATTCTCTTGAAAGGGCTTCTGAAAAGCTGATAACATTCTGCTTGGATCAGAGGCAGCTATGGTTAAGATAAGAAACATGCAGTTGTTCCAGCCAGCTCAAGCCAGGTCTTTTCTTGATTGCAGTAACAACTGCAACCCCCCTCCTTACTTGCCCCAAATGAATTGCCCTCTGGGGCAGGGCTCTTGGATTTACTTGAAGCTTTTCTCCTACTGACTGTGGGATTTTTGGGGTGTGACCACTCTTGTATTTGAGCAGTAGAAGACTTGCCAGAGGGGCTGGCTTTCTTCACATCACCTATATTCAGGGTAGTTGTCCTACTTCTACTAAGTGGGTGACTGAGCCTGCAGTACTGATCAGGGTTGAACTATTCCAAAGAATAAACAAGCATTTGCCTAGTGACCTCTCAGATAACCTGTCCCTCCTTCCCACCTACCTTTTTTTAAAAGTTTTTCTTGGAATGGTCAGGAGGCAGCTGTTCCTGGAAACCCAGCCAAGAGGCATGAGGCTTTGGATCCTGTGCTGTGGGGAGGCTGGGCAGCTCCTTTGTGCTCAGTTTGGGCCACCACACACCACTCCAGCACCTCTGCTCAGCTGGATCTGTCTTCTGCCCAGAACACGGGGGTGATGCCACCAGAGCTACAGGGCTCTCATGCTTAAGACTGGCTTACCTAAGTACCGTTGTCTGCTACAGCCCATCAGGTGTATAAGATGCTCCTGACCCAATGAAACAGCAGCATCTAATAACACTAAAAAGCGAGGACTATGTCTATCACTTTACCTTGTAATCATTTGCTTAACGTGTCTCCTGAAATGTGCGCTGAGCCTGCCCAATACCTGCCTGTGCCAATGTGCCAGTAAAGGAATGAACGAAATGCCCCCAAACTCCTTTCATTCATTCTAGCTTTGCCTCTTGACATCTTTTGTTTCATCCAAAAATGTTCCTGAACCCCAGAGACAAAAGCTTTGCTTTCTTTACCATGTTTTGGATTTGGAGAATTGCTGCCAGAAGAACTATCATAGCATTGGCAATCTTGGTAATATTTAGGGTTATTAACTTGGTAAAAAAGGATATTAGAGCACTGCCCCAATCAGGATGGCAGAGTGAAAGGCTTCAGGGCTCCTTCTCCCCACAGCAACTTTGAGCAACAGAAAGCAATACTGCAGTAACAGACTGCAGTAACAGGGAAAGAGCCAAATTGAAAAGAAAAGGCTGCTTCAAAGGGAGTGGATCTCATGGCACCAGGACCAGCCACCCCACCCTCCCCTATCCCCCCAACCCCCCCACCTCCCCCACCCCTCGCCTTACCAGCTCCACTGCAGAGCAGACCTGCACTCCCAGGGCAGATCCCTGGTCCCTGTTCCAGAGGAAGCAGAGTAACCCTCGTGCTCATGCTGGGAGCCTGTATGCCTGGCCCAATCTGTCTGGTGGTGGCCTGAATGACTTGCTGTCCCAATAGCCTGGAGCAATTTTCTAAATCCATTGTATAGATAAGCCCTTCAGTTGAGAAAATAGCTCCAGGCCAAAGCATAGGGATCTTCCTTGTCCCTTCGGTCCATGAATCTTGTCTTGGACATGCATGTTTGGCCCTAGGAATTCTCCCTTTCACACAGGATGAATGCCTCCTCTTTCCTAGGAAACATTTTCATCATGGTGTCAGGCCCTGCCCTGTATGTCCTACAGCCAGCAATTCCTCGCCTGAGGTGTCCACTTGACTGCTTCTGCACAGGGGTCTGTAGGAGAACTCTCTGAGCTGCCTTCCAGGCAGGGCAAGTTCTGGGACAGCAAGTACTTTGTGAAAAAAATGATATAAAGGTGGGGGGTGGGTGGGATGGAAGGGTATAGGAACATAGTTTATGTATGCTATTGAAGTTAACTTGGTATCAAAGCAAATGAAATTGTTATAGATTTGGGATGTTAAATTTAAGCCGCATGGTAACCACAAAGAAAATACTAGAGAATACACAAACTCATAGAGACAGAAAGTAGAGTAGCAAGGGGCAATGGGGAGTTGATGCAAAATGAATGTTGGGTTTTTGTTTGGGGTGATGGGAAAGTTCTGGTAAAGGATGGTGGGAGGGTACTGTAACACTGTGAATGTGAGTAATACCATTGAATGGTGTGCTTGGGAGGAGTTGGGACGGGAAGATTTATGCTGTATATATGTTTCTACAATTAAAAAAAGAAAGAAGGAAGGAAGGAAGGGACTAAAGAGATAATGACAATTACATGCAATACAGACACTGGATGGGCTCCAAGAATGGAGAAGAGATGGTTCAAAAGTACATTATTGGGACATGAAAAATTGGAATTGATATAAGCTTTACATCAATGTTAAATTTCTTGAATCTGATAACTGCGTTTATGATGATTACATCATTGAATATCCTTGTTTGTAGGAAATTCACATAAATATGTGTTCAAGGAGTATGTTGTGTGCACCCTGCTCTCAAACACTTAGAAAACAGATAAGATTAATAGATGAATAATAGGCAGATGATAGATAGGTAGAATGATACGGCAAATGTGTCAAAATGTTAAAATTGGCAGATCTGGGTATGGGGGTATGTGGGGTTATGTTCGAGTTCTTAGTATGGGGTTTGCATTATTTTTGCAACTATCCTATAAGTTTGAACTTATTTCAAAATAAAAAGTTTTTTGAAAACTAAATTAATTAGAGAACATCATGTAGCACAGTTGACATGTGGTAATGTTTTTGACTGAACTGCTAATAATGCAGTGAATATGGGGAAAATGACTGTGAAAAAATTTACAAAATGGTCAAACCAACATTTTAGAGTGTGAATTAGAGTCCAAGATAAAAGATGAATGCAACCACACTATAAATAATTCACCAAGGAAATCATTTGGTGAGTACTTAGGATGTGCTTGGAGACCACCTGGCCAGACACGAAATGCCAAGGCCTCATTTGCCTCCTGCAGGTCTCTGCAAGCAAGATATCTTAATGCTAAGCAGAAGCCCAAAGGTAGAACTGGGCGGATAAAGGTTACATTTCCAGGCCATACAGTTTTAAGAGATCCTTTTAGAAGATACTATTTTAAATTAAAAAAAAAATTTAAATGGGTCCCATTTTAAATGGTTCACTCTTTAGAATAAAATGATTTTCCTTACGATATAAACTGAACACAGCAAAATCAAAGGACAATAAGGAGAAACCGGTTACAGTCTTAAGAGGGAAAGGCTGGAGAGAAACCAAGCCCTATTCCACCCAAGTGTCTTTATTCCATCTAATTCTAAGGAGCAATCCGGGATTCTCACGTAAGCATTTGCATTGCAAAGGAGGCGGGAAATTGGCCTTGTTTAAATAAGTGCTCGCTGCAAAGGCCGCCCCCCATCGCCCACCCCTGGCAGCCACTTGCCTGCGATAAAAGAGGCAGCCACGTGAGCTGCTGCCGCTGAAAAGAAGCCTTTGAGCTGAGCTGTTTAACTAATCAATGCAGTTCTCCCTCTAAGGTTAGAAATGAAAGGAGGGGAAGGAATCTGTGAGCGATACACCACTTTGGGTCCATTATATGCTTGCAAAGACACGCAAGGTATACACCCTGCGTAGTTCTTCAAATCTCTTGCGAAATCTTCCCTGAGCCCCGGCGTTCCGCGGGATCACAGTTGAGGCCTTTGGCTGCAGAGTTGCTCTCAACGGGTGGATAACAACGGGAAAAACTAAAGCTTTTGATCCTGGCACAAATCATAAGGGAGAAAAATCCCCCGACTCCCACTACGGAACTTTATTTATCTAAGCTGGGGTATTTAAAAACTAAGCGAGCCATTGAGAGGACGGTAAAGTGACCCAGGATTAAGGTGGAGAGTTTTCGACTCAAACAACCGTCTTTGTTCGAAGCAGACTCTGTGCCTAGGTCTAACATCCAGCCGGAGAAGACGGTAGAACCGAGGGCAGCAAAGGAGGGGTAGGGATGGGGGGGCGTGGCGCGGTGGGAGCCAGTGCCTGGCTGGGAGGCAAATCTGGGTATGTCGCTCTCCTCCCCTCCCCGCCTTTTCTCTCTGCAGTTATTTCACCAGAGCCAGATCTATGCGTAACTGTGAAGAAAAACGAAGATTCAATATCCTAGACCCCCCTCTTTTTTTTTTTTTTTTTTTTTTTTAACCTTCCTTTCCCTGTTCTTTCCATTTTTGCAGGCCTGCCCTTTATCCAACAACTCTATCACAGATGTTCACTCTGGAAGGGACGCTGGCTGCATGGGGTGTGTGGGGATGGAGAGCTGAATGATGGGAAGGTGTCTTTGTCAGGGTCGCCTCTGGAAAATAGCACGCCTGTGAAGTAACTCGACTGCAGAGGACGGTGTGGATCAGGCCAGGGAGTGCTGGAGCTAAGAGGCTGCTACACTTGTCTTTCCCCTTTTCATATTCACCTTCTAGAAAAGGAAGCGCACCCTTGTTTTCTCCATTTTCTGCTATTTACTCTATGACCCAGCCTGGCTTTTATGACAATTTGGAAACATTTTCCTTAAGATAGTTAAAAACTGCCTACTCCACATTTCCTTGTATTATGTCCCAGGCACACTTCATTCATTCATTCAAGCATGCATTCAACTAAACACTGCGTTTAGCCACATCCCAGTTTCCTGAAGTCTGCATACCTAGAGGCTTGGGGATAAAGGGATCTCTGGTTGTGGGATCATCTATTTACTACACCGGATTGTGGGACTGAACATGGCATTTCTGTCTTCTTACACTTCACTTAGAAAAATATTTTCAGATTCCAAGCACTGTCACCTGCATGATCTTACTTGTACCTTGGGTTATAGGAATGTGATCAAATTGTGTCATCAAAACAATTACATGGTTGTTGCAATTCTACATTTTGGGAAAGGAGCAGAATTCCACTTAGAAATTGATGGCTCTTTTTAAAGGAAAATACCTTGGAGAGCCTTTGGAAATAGAAGATGAGACCCATGGCAGTGAGGGTTGTATACAGAGAACTACACTATTCTGCATAGTCAATGTTTGGGAATTTAAGAACTTACCGTGTATGCGTGCATGGGATTTGAAATGATTTGATGACCTGGGGCAGTGTCTCTATGGGGAGAGGTGACCTAAACAAAACTGGCAGAGGTGGGGACCTCTACTGAGGACTCTAGGTTTATAAGTAATGTTTAGTTTTAAGTTGTTTTCAGTCCTGTGCTCTGCTGTGGTCTTCTCTTTTATCGCAAATGTTTAATGAATGTCACACTTAAAGTTACTTCCAAATAAAGTAGCAAGCTAATCCTTCTATCTGTCGTAACATAACACCCCTCATACAACCAAAAACATACTAATTGTCTCTCCAAAAGAGGATCCAAAGTCCCTGTATCCCTCTTTGGGTGATGATTATTATATGCTAACTGAGTCACACTGCCTCTTTGAGATATAAGGTTAAATATTATTGATACATCTTATGTTAGCTGGTAGGGAAATTGAAGAGGGGAATTATTGGTTACTATAAACACATTCATATCTAAATAAGAAAGAAATATTGTAACTATTACTGTTCTTGTTTCTGCAGTGGATCACTTGGTTGTATCTGGTGTTTACAACTACCTTCTTCCATTATTTATTCCCTTTGCACTTAGCAAATTTGGCTGGTTGTGATTCCATGCTTGGTGATTCCAGTCCTGCTAATGTTGTTTTCCAATTACTTTAATACAGACCATGAACGTCCTGGAAGACATCCCAGGGGAACGCCTGCATTCCAGACATTCTCTTCCTTACCTCCATTGTGTTGTAGCAACTCAAATTCTCCTTCATAATCAGGACCAATCGCCTCAGACAGTTTATAATCCCCTTCTTTGTCTGTTGATTCGTTGGCATGAGGAGCCCCAGTTGGTCAGGCTTTCAACTGGTGGGAGCTTTCTTTACTTGGGGGACAAAAATGTGTGGGCCAGCAGAGCCTAAAGTTGCTAGAATGGGAAGCAGAACTTTCCTTAGAGGATTACTAGGGGTAATCATGAGCAGATCCATTCCTGTGAATTCTGATTATGGGAAAAAAAGGATTATATATATGTATTGCTGGTTTAGAATATATCAAGAAACCAAAAGGATGTTACCCCTACCCTGCAAAGTGTTGCTACCCAGCTGGCCCAGTAACTGAACCTTTAAAAGACCATTTGTTTCAGTTTCCTCGTTGCTAAAGCAAATACCATGCAATGGGTTGGCTTAAACAATGGGAATTTATTGGCTCATGGTCTTGAAGCTAGAAGTCCAAATCAAGCAGTCATCAATGTGATGCTTTCTTCCTGAAGACTGCGGCATTCTGGGGCTGGCAGCTGGTCGCCCTTGGTCCTGGGTTCCTCTGTCACACGGTAATGCACATGGTGGCATCTCCTGGCCTCTCCTTTCTCTTCTAGGTTCTGTTGACTTTCAGCAACTGGCTGCTTCCTCTGGCTTTCTCTCTCCTTGTGACCTTCCTTATAAAGCCTTCAGTAATGGATTAAGAGCCATCCTGAGTCAGTTGGGCCACACAATAACTGAAGTAACCTTCTCCAAAGATCCTATTTACAAGGGTTCAGACCCAAAGGAATGGATTAGGTTTAAGAACATGTTTTTCTGGGTACACAGCTCCAAACCACCACATTCTACCATCCTATCTACTGACTCCACAATAATAGGAAACATGGTGGGACTGGTGAATTCTATGAGCATGAGCCCATTGTTGCCTTCCTTAATTGTAAAATTAAGTCTTAAGTCATCAGTGCTATGTGTAATACCATGATGGTGAATAATGCTTTCTGTAAGCCCATGGGAAGTGGCTTTGGCAGAGACATTCCAGGCAGGGAGAGCCAATCTGTGTCCAGTGTCTACTACAGTGAGAACAAAGTACTGCCCTGTCCATTATGGTAGTGGTCTTTGTAACCAGCCTGCTACTGGGTGGTGGCTGGTCACTTGGGGAATGGTGACATATCAGGGGCTCGGTGTTAGTCTCTGAGAGGTTGAGCACTTGGCACTGGTGGTAACCAGACTGGTCTTGATGAGTGGAAGTCCCTGTTGCTGAGCCCATGCCTAACCTCTGTTCCTGATGTCATGGCCACTGTGTCCTGTAAGTCATTTGGGCAAGGACAAGGGTATCTGGGGAAAGAGGGGAATTGATGTTGTAGTATCCACTGGGTGAGTCATCTTGCAAAGCCAATTAAGGTCCTCCTCTGCTGAGGTTGCTCTTTGGTGTGCATTTATATGGGATGCCAATATCTTCATATTTTTTCCTGTTCGAAGAGCTCTATCCATCATACCTCTTCCCCAGACTTTCTTGTCACCAGTTTTCAACTTGTGTTCCTTTCAAATCCCTGACCATCCACCCAAACTATTAACCACCGCACATGAGTTAGATCCATACTTCTGGTCATCTCTCCTTCAAAGTGAAATGAACGACCAGGTGCACTATTTGAAGTTTGCCTACTGGGAAGATTTTTCTTCACCTCTGTCATTCAGGGCCACACTGGAGTGGGGTTAGAGTGCTGCAGTCACCCAATTTCAGGTATGACAGCCTATTTGGCAGACCTGATATTTTTTCTTCCCTAGGCAGTCCTGACTTCATGAACTATGACCCATGAGGTCATAGGTGCAGGTTGAGAGGCCAGTAACTAAGGTAGGTAGGGATGTGAGGCATATCAGAAGTAGGTCTCAGGCCTCTTAGAGTAGAGTGGAGACTTGTTTCTCCCCTTATAACCTGTATGCTTAGCTTGGCCATGTGTGGCTCACGGCTGGAATTCTTGCTGAATGCCACCAAAGCTCAGTGTGACAGTGGCTTTGGGCAGATGTTCCCTTTGGCTCTGAGTGTATGAACTTATCATCTTTCCTCCAAACCCATTTCCTCCTTTGTATTTCCCATTTCCATGAATGTACCACACTCTACCATTTACCTGTGCCAGAGTCTACCTTTTCTTTTATCCCGTCGGTTTAATCAACCACCAGTACCTTTTTCTTCTCTAATACACTCCAATAAGTTTTCCCTTCCTCTCCATTCCCACTACCACTGCTCTAGTTCAGGCCTGTATTATTTCTCCTTTGGACTATGGAAGCCAACTCCTAACGGGCTTCCCTGTCTTTAGTCCCACCACCTTCCTCAAACCCCTCCAATTGCAAGGCCCTGCCGATCTTAACCTTAGCGTATTAATCACACACCCTTCTCTTGCTAGTGTCATTCCTATAATTCTTCTTCACTGATCTTTGGTTTGGCAACCGTGGATCAGTTGCAGTTCCCCAAATGTATCATGCCATTTTATACCTCTTTGCTTTTGTATGTGATGTTCTTTCTAGCACAAATGTCCTTCTTTCTTCTAACTTTTACCCAGATTTCACAACTCAGTTTGTGTTGCCTACTCTGTGTTGTTCCTCCTGATCCCTGCTCTCTGGTGTGGCTTCCTTTCCTTTTTACTCCTCAGCACCCTCTGCAAAGAGCTTGCAGGACACCTATCCCAGGGACCTCTAATAACCATTGTAGCTGTCTGTCTTTATCACCAAAGTATAAGTCCCTTGTTGCTTTGTTATATATCCCAGGTCCCCAGATGGTGCATGGCACATCGTGGGCACACAATAAGTTTTGAGTGAATAATTTAGTAATTTCTCTATTCAGTGAACACCTTGCTTGTTCTCATCTGTGTCATTTGATACTGCTGACCATTTCCACCTTCTTGAAACTTTTCTCCTTTAGTTCCTTGACATAATATTCCCCCGTTTTTTTTCTCCTACTGCTCTAACTAGTCCTTCTCTGTATTGAAATTTTCTTCTGCTCAATCCTTACATTTTGTTGCCCCTTATAATTCCAACTTCAGCTCTTTCTTCTCACTCACATTTCCTGGGAAATGTCATCATCAGGAATGGTTTTAGATGCCTATGTATTGATGATTCCCTCCTCTCTTCCAATCCTGATGTTTTTCACAAGCTCAAGGTCACTCATACATTCATGTGCAATTGGATACTGACATTTACAATTGATTAGGAACCGCAGCATGGTCAAAACATAGCTCTTCTCTTCTTCTCTCTCCAAATTTACCCCCTTCTTGTGGTATTTCTTGCCTTGGTGACTGGCATCTTCATCTTCTCAGTTGGCTAGCAAAAGATGAGGAGCCATTTCTAAATCCCCCTCTCTCCCATACACATGAACCACTCTCCTCTCCCATGTTTTGTTAAATGCAGCTGCCTTTCCATCCTTACTGCCTCTGGCCTTAGGTATCAGATCTCATTAGGATGGGTGCAGCTGCACCCCTCCCTCTTCCCCTGGGCTGTGAGAGAACACTTTCTAATATGTCCACCTGACTATATCACATACCTGCTTAAAATCCTTTAAAGACTTCCAGGATAATTTTCAAACTCCTTACCTGGGCATACCTTAGGCTCTTTCCACAGTCTCCATCAACTCATCCTGTATCACTCCTTTACCTACTTTTTTTGCTTCAACAAAAATGTTGGTAACAACATTCTTGCAGTTCCTGAGATGTGTTACACTGTTTCATACCACTGTGCTTTTGTTTCATGCCTGTGCTCTCTCTGGAACTTTCTCTGTCCCACACTTTTCTCTGGGGCGGACTCATACTCATCCTTCAAGACTCTGGCCCATGGGCCACCTCTTCTGTAAAGCCCACTGTGGAGAGAAGCTGAGAGAGAAATGCCCAGAGACATTTGGGCAGAGAGAGCCATTCTGAAACCAGAGCCCGGGAGAGAAGGACCAGCAGATGTCACATGTACCTTCCCATGTGACAGAGGAACCCCGGATGTCAGCGGCCTTTGCTCCAAGAAGTCTAAGAAGAAGGTGAACAGACCATTCTCATGGACAAAAAACTGTAAATGCCCAGGTTACTTCCAAGAACATCCTTTCTGAAGAAGATCCTAGTCAGGACATCTGAATTGTTGTTCCTCTGAATGATAGGGAGAATATTTCTGACCCACCCTCACCACTGAGAACCAAATTTGTGTACCATTTGTCCGACCTCTGTAAAAAATGTGATCCTCAGAAGTGGACCTGGACAATCAGGTAGTCATTGCCAGTCAGAGCAGTAACTGTGATGAAGACAGTGAGACCTGCCACGCTTAGACAGAGACAAGTGCTACACAGGTAGGTGCCCTTTACCTGTAGTGTAAGACCAAAATGGTGGAAACCCCTCGACACCAGAATCCTGCTATCAGACTAAGTTAAATTTTTGCTGGCTGTACAACTCCTTATGTTGAAAGTCTCTCCCTTTTAATCCAGAAAGTTAATGTACTTACTACCAAGGAATTTTAAACCATGTTTCTTTTGATAATGTGAAACTAACTTTTCCCCCAATATAATTACACCTGTAATGTTATTGTTATGTTTATTAGGTAATTGCTTCTCAACTGTATGTTTAAACTCTAAGTGTTTAAGTCTCTCACTTCTGCTTGCCTGAAAGGATATGCTTCCTTAAGAATATGATTTCTACCATAAAAAAAAAAAAAAACAGATGAGGAGAAAATAAAGCTCAAGGGATGAAAAGAAAAAAAAGCCCACTGTGACCTTCCCAAGAAGAATTAACGAGCCACCTTTGATCGCGTCTGTACCTTATATATACTTTTATTACTGTCCATATTTTACTGTAATGCCTGTTTCCTCTACCAGACTGTCTTTGTGTTTCTAGTACCTATCGCAGTGCCTATTGCAATGCAGGCCTTCCCTAAGTGTATTTTGTACTGTTTTATTGAAACCTCTTAGACTCAGTAGACTTTCTAAGCAGGTCACACAAATTCCTGCATTAAGGAGAGTTTTCAGGGAAGTGGGCCCTGCTACTTCTTTTTCCCTGTCCCTAAAGCGGTGGTATAAGTACTGCTATTCACAACTATGTGAGGCTAGAATCACAACTATTACACATACTCAGTTGTGGCCCTAGCATAACATTACTTTACTTGAACATGTTGTCACATTTGGGTACAGAAATCGTATGTATTGAAGAAGGTAAGTTGCCCTTGAAAGGCTGAGAATTTCTTAGGTCATCAGACTAGTCCCACTTTGCCCTCTGTAGGGATATCAGAGTGATCTGGGAGAAAGCAGCTACTTGAGATTATGGGTGATACTTCTGGGAGTCAAAACAATCATACATTCAATACCTGGTTTAGAGGAACCAAGGCCCTGAACCCCATGCCCTGTCAAAACATTCACTCTCAAACTGGAGCTGCCTTATTTAACCTTTCATTGGGTACTTCTGCTGTTTCTCTTCTATCATTTTCTCTCTGGTAAGGAGCAAATTCTTTTGGATTTCTTAATTCTGTGTGACTCTCTTCTAAATAAGGCACCATATAGTCTGACCTGGGATATTCCCAGGTTGAACAGACTCCCTGGCTTGAATCTCCAACTCTAGGGGCAACTCTGACATGCCTAGAGCCATCCCAGGGTGTGCCAGGAATGGCATAAGGGTAGATCTGGGAAGCCATCCAAGTGCCATCTCCCAGGTATAAAGCCCCAGGGATGGGAGAGCTCTCTGGCCTTCAGGTGTGTTCTGCTTTGGAGGCAATTCCAAGGAGAAAGGTTAGGGGAAACAGTAGACACTTAGTGATGTTCTTATTACTTTATCAATAGTGACTCCAAACCAGACCCGTCAGAGCTCCTATGTGAGGCCCTGGGTTGGGTCAGTTTGCAATCACTTTGTTTCAACCATATTGACCTCACATCACACAACTGATGGTGTTCATGAGGTAGTGAATATATTGTGACCCAGGACTTCTCTTGCAACCTCTTGGGGCCAAACATCTTCTTTAAGTACAAAATTCTGCCTTCTAATCAGGATTTTAAAAAATAAATGTTTAGGTCCCTTATGTGTGTGTGTGTGTGTGTGTGTGTGTTGTGTGTGTGTGTGCGTATGTGTTTTGGGTGAACAGGCAGGAGGAGGTATGTTTGGGAAATGGCCTACCAGTTGCTATGGAAAAGGATTGCAGGCTTTGATTCTCTTCCCCACCCAGCCTGGCTGCTGCCCTCTCTCTTCAGGACATACTCTTCTCTGATGTGGGTGGGACCAGTGCCCTTGTGCCAGCGATGGAGAGAAAATAGAATCAGAGATGTGGGTTAGCAGTAGGAAGGGGAAGGAAGAAAGAAGCAAATTCATTTATAGTCTGCCGAGAGCCAACCAAGGATCCCAGTGGGAGACAAGAGCAGGGAGAAGGCTTCACTTTCCTAAATAGAACTCTGTTTTGACATTCACCTTGCAGCTGTTCTCCCCCACGCTTGTCTGTCTCACCAATTTCATTTCACTGACGAAAAGAAGCAGAATTTTAGCTTCATGCTGCGCCATCTGGTGGCGGTTAGAGAGAGGTACAGTGGTTCTTGTACTTATGAGCCCAGTCTACCCAAATCTTAGAACAATCTACCCAAATCTTCCATTGTGAGCCGGATGAAAGGAGGATGGATATGAGGACTCTTGAGAAGAAATCGACAGTACAAAGAGCACTGAACTGGAGTCCAGTGAGGATTCTGATTCAGACTCCTATTAGCTGTATAATCTTGGGCAAATTATTTAATCTCTTCATGCCTCGGTTTCTTCATATAAAAAATATGAATCACTAATACCAATGAACAAGATATTATGAGGATTCATTGAGTAAAAGCTTTCAGAACAGTACAGTACTTGGAAGAGGGTGTCTCAGTAAATGATTCATCCTTCTTTCCCTTCTTTGCTTCATTCCTTTCTTTTTTTCTTTCCCTTCCATGATTTTGTAACTTTTTAAATCAACAAGTATTACTGGTATAAGCATTGCCTTTTTGAAATGAGCAGGGGTTGAGGGTTGGGGTCATGGAAATCCCTGAGCCTGTCTGTTGGGAGAACAGGAGGGTGTGGCTCACGAGAGCCCCGGCTGGAGCTGGGGCACAACGCAGCTCTGCTCTCCAGTCCTGGGTCATCACAGGATTCAGAGGAGGTGTACTCAGGCCTGACCTTGACCTCTTGTTTCAGAAGAGGATCCTGCCCACCAATGGTCAGGAACAGGAGGTTGTGAGTTTCCCATTACCTTAGGCGTCCAGGCATAAGTGGTTGTTTCACAATATTAATTTTAAGGTTCCCTTTAGGCCTGGTAATATTATGAGTTTATGAACTAAGGCATGGTTGACGAGAACACGAGTGAAAGGCACCAATTAGCTAAATAATGCAAAACAGACTAACATTATGCACATGTTACAATTTTGGTTAAAGGTGAGAAGGAGGTGACAGAGAAAAGTTGCTTGTTGAGAAAGGATTCCAACCTACTGGAAAGTAATCAAAATGTAATTTTCCTTCACAGTTCATTTTTTTTAAAATAAATTTGTTGGTGTCTATTCTGCCAGCAATGAGGTATAGGGTATATGATTTATATAGCATCTCTAAATGACCCCATGGATTTTCTCATGGGTCACCTGGATCTTCTCGAAATGCATAATCCAGCTGAGCAAGAGTCTCAACCTGACACCTGGAAAGTATTCATCACACAGGAAGGGAGAAGCAGTGACAGACCTGAAGCCTTCTTGGGGTCCTGCAGTCTGAAAATCAATGCCCTTGACCATCTCCAGTGACCTGGGCTCCTACTTCTTGCCATATCCAATGGAATCACAGGCACTTCAAATTGACCCCCACTCCCCATATCTAATTCCTATCCAGTAAATTGCACTATCATCAATCCACCCAGCTGCTCAAGTCGGAAATGTGAAACCTGAGAATCCTTAACTCCTTTTTCCTCTGCCTCACCTCTTTATAAGACACATCTACTGCACTTTGTCCAAGTTTCTTGATCTCATCTATCTCCTGAGCCCTCAGCCACATGTGCCACCTCTGCTGCACTGTGGTAACTGACGGCAATTCTGCCACCTGAGCACCACCAGCCAAACTCCTGGTGTCTCTGGCTTCTGTCTGAATTGCCACACTGCAGGCCCTGGGGGACCCCTGGATGACTGGCAAAGGGTGCCAAATGGGGCAACCTGGAAGGCTGAGGAGTTAACTTGTAACTCAGCGGTTCCAGTGACAATGGCTTTTGAAGTGTAATAGATTTCCCTAAAACTTGGTGGCTTAAAATAAGCATTTAGTTCAGCTCATGGGTTATGTGGGCAGTTGGCACTGTGGGTATGGCTGCTCCTTGATGTCTGGGGCCTCAGCAGGGATGACCTGACGGCTGCGAGTGACTGGGGTCTGGAATCATCTGAAAGCATCTTCCCCCACATGTGTGCCAGTTATGGTGGCCATTGGCTGGGACGTCAGTGGGGGCTTTCGGCCGCAGTCCCTCCACCAGGCCCCTCTGTGTAGCCTGGGCTTCATCGCAGCCTGGGGGCCTTGGGTAGTTGACTTTCCTACACGGTAGCCGAGGGATCAGAGTAGGAGTGCTTCAGTGAGCGAGGCGAAGTTGCATCGCCTCTTAGGACCTAGCCTTGGAAGCATGCAATTCACTTCTGCTTCTTTCTGCTGGTTATGAGCAAGTTATTGAGGCCAGCCCAGATTTGAAAGAGGGGATATTGTCCCCACTTCACAATGGGATAAATGCCAAAGAATTTGCTGATATGTTTAAAGCTGCCACTGGGTGGAACTCTGACCACCAATGGGAGACCGGGCATAGGAGATGAATTCCCTTTTCTTTCCTCTCTCCTGTGGACTCTCCTGAGGTGCAGTTTCCATTCAGCCTGCCCAAAGCTCTCCTGTGAGGCTGGGTGCTGGCACCTGCTCAGTGACCGCTGCGTCTCATCACAGCTCGTTGTGAAGCTGGGGCCAGTGTGGAAATACGCTGTTCCTGTCCTTCTCTGCGTAACTTCCCTTCCCCCTTGCTCTAGCTGCCCGGATACTGCACCGTCCAAATAAAGCATCAGTGTTTAAGCCTTGCCTCTGACTCTGTTTTTTTTTTTTTTTTTTTTTTTTTAAGAGAAAAATGTATGAACTTAGACACGCTACACAACGAATCTGTCATCAAATCCTACTGATTTGATCTCCTGACTATCTTCCACATCTGTCTGTTACAAAAAACACCACACACTGGTTGACTTAACAACAGGAATTTATTGTCTCATGGTTTCAGAGTCTAGAAGTCCATAATTAAGGCACTGAAAAGGCCACGCTTTCTCCCTGAAGTCTGTGGCAGCCCTCTGTCATGTGGTGACATCTTTGGTCTTCTCCTGTGGCTTTCTCTGACTTCTGGCTTCTCTTTATAAGGCCTCCAGAAATACAGGTTAAGACCCACCCGGATTCGGTTTGGCCACACCTAAATCAGGTTTCAGGAGACACTACATACAAATGAGTCCACAACTTAAATGACTATATATCTTCAAAGGGTCCTATTTACAAATGTTTTCACATCCACAGGATCACGGTTTAAGATTAAGAAGTTGGCTTTGCTGCGGTACATAATTCAATTTACCATAAAAAAATCCATCCTCTTTTCTCTATCATAGGCCAGTCTGCCATCTTACCTTGCCTAGACCACATGTACTTCCCTATGGTCCCCTCCCTATCTGCCCTAGTGATACCCCCTTATCAATCTACACTCAAGTCAGCGTGATCTTTTTGAAACAAATCTCAACACAAAATCTCCCATCTTAAAACCCTTTAATGGCTACTTATCCTTAGTGTAAAGCAGCATTTCTCAACCTCAGCACTACTGAACATTTAGGGCAGGATATTTTTTTGTTGTAGGGGGTTGTCCTATACACTGTAAGATGTTTAGCAGCCTCCCTTCTACCAACTATATGCCAGTAGCACTGTCCTCCCCGAAGGGACCCCCCCTCCCAAAAACAATGTCTTCAGATGTTGCCAAATGCCCCTCTGGGCGAATTCCCCATGACACAAACCTCTGGTATGAAGTAAATATATACTGCATGGCCCTGGGTGGCCTGGCCCTGGTCAAGCACACACCAGCTACTCCTCTCCCCCAGGTTTCTGTGCAGCTGCTACCCTGGACTATTATGGGATCCCTTGGCCATGCCACTCTGTTTCCATCTTTAGGCCTTTTCACGGCTGTTCCATCAGTCCAGAATCTTAACCTGTTCTCCCACCTGTCCACTTCCCACCATTCACCTAGTGAACACTTAATTATCCTCAGTTGAAATGTCACTTTTGTGAAGCCTCTTGTCACATCCCAGACTAGGTGAGTTACCCTGACACATGCCCTCATTGCACCCAGGATTCACTGAGAACCTTCATCGTGAGACGCTATTAATTAGCTTTGTGATCACTTGTTAATGTTTATCCTCCTCACTCCCCTGCAAACTCCACAAGAGCAGGGATGTTGTGTCATGCTCACCACTGTGTTCCCAGGACTGAGCACAGAGCATGGCACGTGGGGAGTCCTGAATGAATGAAGACTACTTATATATATATTATATTATATTATATTATATTATATTATATATATATTTATATATGCTACAATTTAACATGTAGTTAGAGAACAAATTTCAAAGAATGTTATGGGTTACATTCCCACAGTTTCAGTTATTTTCTTGTTATACTGTGAAATATAACATATATGCAAAAGGTTAATAACCTTCAAAGTACAATTTAACAAGTAGTCATATACGAAATTTCCAAAAATCTTATGAGTTACAGTACCATAGTTTCAGTTATTTCCTTATCATGAAATATAACATATATACAAAAAGTGATAACTTCCAAATTACAATTTAACAAGTAGCTATACAGCAAATTTCAAAGGAAGCTATGGGTTACAGTTCCACCATTTCAGTTCTTTCCTTTTAGCTATTCTAGTACCCTAGCAACTAAGAAAAAGAAAATTATATAAAGATTCAGCATTCATAATCCTTTGTTAAATTCTGTCTTGTCTGTTGCTACCCCTTCCTCTAGTTTAGTCACTTTTCCAATCTTCAGTGGTGTCTAGGCAGTGACCAGCCCAACCTGTTCATGTTGAAAAATAGTGTCAAATATATGAGAAAAGGGGACACATCTACTTGATGTTCTTGAAGAGACTATTGTATCTGAGTTTTGGGACTTAGATGGCTTAGGAGCACTCTGGAGGATTTAAGTTTCTGAAGAACAAACTTAGTGAGTGAAACATTTCTGGGTCTCAGGGATCTGGTATTCTTTAGGGTTTGGGGGACTATGGTTGACTTGGGCTTATCATACTGTGGCTATTTGGAATATCTAGCTGAACCTTGCATAGGAGTAACCTCCAGAACAGCTTCTTGACTCTGTTTGAAATCTCTTAGCCTCAGAAACCTTAGTTTGTTGTTTTTCTTTTCCCCCCTTTGGTCAAAAAGGCATTCTCAACCCCTTGGTGGCAGGGTCAGGCTCATTCCCGGAATCCATGTCCCATGTTGCCCAGAAGACTCACTCACCTGGGGGGTCCTATCCCACATCAGGGTGAGGGTGATGAATTTAGTTGTAGAGCTGGACTTAGAGAAAGTCCACATTTGAGCAACAAAGGTTCTCTGGAGGTGACACCTAGGCGTACTGATAGATGGGCTTAGCCTTCCCTTTATAACCATGTTTCACAAAAGCAAGCCTCAAGTTCAAGGGCTTGACTCGTAAAGTAGGGGTTCTTAAATTCACATAGCGTATGTTCTGTTCATGATAATCCATCAACGTCTCACATTATCATCACTTAGTTTTACAATACTCGTCACTTTCCATTTTAAACAATTCTCATGACTCAAAACACCGATAGCACTTTTCAGCCCTCAATTATTTGTCCCTAGTATTTGGGTGGTACTAGTAAGACATTCTTATTAATTATAGTCCCTAGTATGCAATAGGTAGATTTTTCCCTTATACCATTCTGTTGTCAACTCTCTGTACCAGTGTTGTCCCTTAGAAGTATATCATGCAAGCACCTATCTGTATTTGTAGTGCTGATCTGTGGGATATATTCCTTTAAACAACCCCTTTCAATCCTACTCACCATCAGTGCAGCTCTGATACATATAATCTCTTTAGCAAACAATCATCACCCCTATCCATTCCCATATCTTTGAATGCATTCTCAGTAACATATCTGGACATATTAGATTATCATTCTCCCTTAATTAGCTTCTGTCTATCACTAGGTCCTCAATATTCTACACTTAAGACATTGATTTTACATTGTTCAGGGAGTTCATAGTAGTGGTAACATATAATATCTCTCCTTTTGTGCCTGACTTATTTCACTTAGCATTATATCTTCAAGGTTCATCCATGTTGCCATATTTTTCAGGACCTTGTTCCTTCTTAGTGCTGCATAGTATCCCATTGTATATATATTACACATTTTGTTTATCCACTCATCTGTTGAAGGAGATTTGGATTGTTTCCATCTCTTGGCTATCATGAACAATGCCACTGTGCATATTGGTGTGCAATTATCTGTTCATGTCACTGCTTTCAGATCTTCTGGGTATATTCCGAGAAGTGGAATTGCCAGATTGTAGAGCAATTTGATATCTAGTTTTCTGAGAAATCGCCAAACTGTCTTCCACAGTGGCTGTACCATTTTACATCCCCACCAGCAATGAGTAAGTGTTCCAATATCCTCACTTCCTCTTCAGTATTTATCATTTCCTGTTTGTTTAATGGCAGCCATTCTTATTGGTGTGAGATGGTATTTCATTGTGGTTTTGATTTGCATTTCCCTAACAACTAGTGAAGATGAACTTTTTTTCATATGTTTTTTAGTCATTTGCATTTCCTCTTTGGAAAAAATGCCTTTTCATATCTTTTGCCCATTTTATAATTGGGCTGTTTGTACTATTGTTATTGAGTTGTAGGATTTCTTTATATATGCAGGATATCAGTCTCTTATCAGATATATGATTTCCAAATATTTTCTCCCATTGCAATGCCTGCCTCTTCACCTTTTTGATAAAGTCTTTTGAGGCGCAGAAGCTTTTAATTTTGAGGAGTTCCCATTTATCTATTTTTCCTTTTGTTGCTTGTGCTTTGGGTATAAGGTCTAAGAAGCTACCTCCTGTTACTAGGTCTTGAAGATGTTTCCCCACATTATCTTCTAAGAGTTTTATTGTGCTGTCTCATATTGAGTTCTTAGATCCACTTTGAGTTAATTTTTGTATAGGGTGTAAGATAGGGGTCCTCTTTCATTCTTTTGGTTATGGATATCCAGTTCTCCCAGCCCTAGTTGTTGAAGACACTGTTTGGTCCCAGTTCAGTGGATTTGGGGGTCTTATCAAAAATCAGTCAACCATAGATCTAGGGGTCTATTTGTGAACTCTCAATTTGATTCCATTGCTCAATATGTCTATCTTTGTGACAATACCACACTGTTTTGAATAACTTCCAAAAATGACCTCTCGACTCCATTTGAAATCTCTCAGCCACTGAAACTTTATTTTGTTTCATTTCTCTTCCCCCTTTTGGTCAAGAAGGATTTCTCAATCCCACAATGCCAGGGCCAAGCTCATCACTGCAATTTATGTCCTACATTGCCAGGGAGATCCACACCTCTGGAAGTTACATTCCATGTAGGTTGAAAGACAGTGATTTTTCCTACAGAGTTGGCTTAGAGAGAGGCCACATCCGAGCAACAAAAGAGCTTCTCTGGGGGGTAACTCTTAGGCACAATTATAAGTAGGCTTAGCCTCTCCTTTGCAGTAAAAGACTTCATAAGGACAAGCCCCAAAACCGAGGACTTGGCTTTCTAAATTGGTATCCCCCAATACTTCGGAGAATATCAGTAATTATCCAGGTGGGGATGTTTAATATTTCCACATTTTCCCCCAGTCCCTCAAGGGAGATTTGCAAATATATTTTTATTCTCTGCCCAGATTACTCTGGGATGTATCAGAGTGTTACACTAACCTGTACAAACTAACCAGATTTTGCTCCCTATCCAAAGTTCCATGTAATTATGATGTTTGAACAAACTGACTATGCAAGTTAAATTATATAGTGTGTTACAAAAAATTAGATTTTGCACCTAATAAATATCTCTTCCTTTGGTCTCACAAAGAAGTTAAAGTTTTAAAATGCCATCAATATTGTCCTTTACTCTGTAGTCTGATTTACCTTAGTCCTTATCAAGTCCATTTCATTCTGTCTCTAACTGAAGTCTGATCTCTTTTTCAGAATCTAACATTTGCTGTTTGAGGTAATGCTGACATTCATAGCTACTGGACTCTGGCTCTGAGTCTCAGCTGTCACAAAGTTACATCCAAATTTCCAGGGACTGACCAGGTTATACACAAAGAGCTCAGCATCTCAGAATTTTGAAATAACCATTACAACTCAGGAATGGATGTAACTGCTATAACAGCTTGCAATCTAGGAACCTTTACAATAAGCCTTCCCCTGATAACCTATGTTCTCAGATTCAATTCTCGGAGTTTATCCATATTAGTGAGGCATTATAATGTTTGTCTTTTCATTTATGGCTTATTTCACTCAACATACTGTGCTCAATGTCCATTCACCTAGTTGCATACCTCGCAACTTCATTCCTTTTTGTAGCAGCTCAATATTCCATTGTATATATACACCACAGTTCACCATTCCATTCTTCAGTTGAGGCCACCTCCATCCACTGGGAATCGTGAATACTGCCACCATAAACCCCACTGTGCAAATGTCCATTCTTTTCAATTCTTCCAAAAATATACCCAGTAACAGGTTGCAGGACCATATGACAACCCCATGCTTATCTTCCTGTGGAACCACCACACTGCCCTCCAGATGGGCTGCACCATTCTACTCCCCCACCAGTGGTGATTAGGTACATCCTTTCTTCACATTTTCTCCAGCAGTTGTATCCCTCTTTATCTTTTACACACAGTTTTATTCACACATCATACATTCCCTCCTAAGTAAACGATCAATGGTTCACTGTATTAATCACATAGTTATGCATTCACCACCACTATCTGTATGAGGACATTTCTGTTTCTTCCACAAAGAAAGAGGAAGAGGTGAAAAAGAAAAAAGAAAAAGAAAGGAAAAAAATGACAACTATAAAGCAACAAAAGAAAAAATAAAATAAAAATAAAATAAAGTACAATAAAAATGTCAGACAACACCACCAATGCTAAAAATCCCTACCCCTCCTTTAAACCCCCCTCCCCATAGACATTTAGTTTTGGTTTATTGCCTTTGTTACAATTAATGGAAGCATATTACAATGTTACTGTTAACTATAGAATAGTTTGCATTGATTGTATTTTTTCCCCAATACCATCCTATTTTCAACACCTTGCAAAGTTGACATTCATTTTTTCTCCCTCATGTAAAAACATTCTTATATTTGCACATTTAATCACAGTCATTGACCACTCTAGGTTTCACAAAATTATACCATCCTAGTCTTTATCTTCTATCTTTCCTTCTGCTGTCCTACATGTTCCTAACCATCATCTTTCAATCATACTCACAGTCATCTTTGTTCAGTGTACTTACAATATTGTGCTACCATCACCCAGTATCATGCTATCCATTTCTGGATCTATAGAATCAATCCTGTTGTACATTCTGTACTTCCTCAGCATCAAATACCCAATCTTTACACTCTGTCTATCTCTTGGTATCTTCATTTCTGCACTCTTCTCCAAACCTCTCTCTCCTGTCTTTTCCTACGTGTCTGTAGCAGTCCCTTTAATATTTCTTGTAGAGGAGGTCTCCTGAACTAACTCTCGCAGTGTCTGTTTATTTGTAAATATTTGAAACTCTCCCTCATTTTTGAAGGACAGTTTTGCTGGATATTGAATTCTTGCTTGGCAGTTTTTCTCATTCATTATCTTGAATATATCATACCATTGCCTTCTTACTTCCATGGTTTCTACTGAGAGATCCACACTTAGTCTTATTGAGCTTCCCTTGTATGTGATGGATTGCTTTTCTCTTGCTGCTTTCAGAATTCTCTCTTTATCTTTGACATTTGACAATCTGATTAGTAAGTGTCTTGGAGTAGGTCTATTTGGCTCTATTCTGCTTGGGTTATGCTGCACTTCTTGGACCTGTAATTTTATGTCTTTCATAAGAGATGGGAAATTATCATTGATTATTTCCTCTATTATTCTTTTTGCCCCCTTTCCCTTCTGTTCTCCTTCTGGGACACCTGTAACAGGTACATTCATGTGCTTCATGTTGGCATTCAATTCCCTGAGCCCCCTGCTCATATTTTTCCATTCTTTTCCCTATCTGCTCTTTTGTGTGTAGGATTTCAGATGTCATGTCTTCTAGTTCAGGAATCCTTTCTTCTGCCTCTCCAGGTCTGCTGTTGTATGTCTCCATTGTGTTTTTCATCTCTTCTATTGTGCCTTTCATTCCCATAAGTTCTGCCACTCATTTTTTCAAGCTTATGAATCCTTCCCAGTGCTTTCTTTATATCCTTCATCTCTTGTCACATTTTCTTTCAAATTGTTGATTTGATTTAGAAGATTTGTTTGAACATATTTAATTAGTTGTTTCAACTCTTGAATCTCAACTGAGGTGTTAGTTTGTTCCTTTGACTGGCCATATCTTCATGTTTCCTGGTGTGGTTCATGATTTTTTGCTGTCTAGGCCTCTGATTTTCTTGATTAGTTTATTCTGGAGGTTGTTTTCTCTCTTATGCCTTGGGTTTTCTTGTTGGTTCTCTTTGATGTCTATATTTCTTTGTTTCTCCTGCTGGTCAGTTGTTAGATTGGCTCTGTCCTCCCAGTCTTCCCCCCAAATCAGGGACCCACTGTGGCCTGCCACAGGGATGGGAGGTAGGCACTGGACACCCCAGCAAGTTCACTCTGTGTGGTAACATAGATCTGCTGGCTTCCAGTGGTGCTCTGTTTTCCACCAGTCAGCAAGACCTGGGTTTGTTTTAGAGCCCTGCTTTGACAGTTGGGGTTGTACATATTTCTCAGCCCAAACTGGGCTGGGTTTCTGTGCAGGATGTATAGACCAGCTCCTGTGTTCTTAATAAAGGGTCCGGAGCATCTTTTTAAAAGTGTTTCTACTCCCTTGCACCTTCTGGACTGTCCAGCAGATGGTGCTATTCAGTAACTTAATCGTCCTCAGAAGCTACTTTGCCTCTGAGCACAGGCTGCATCTACACAGGTGAACTGAAACTGTGGGATTCCTATGCCCTCACTTTTCTGGCCAAAATGTGGCTCAATGTGGAGTGGCACTTGTTGCAGAATACTCCCGCAACTGACCCAGTACTCCAGCCATCTCCAAGGCAAGGAAACAGCTGCTTCCCTCAAGGGTAGAGGGAAGGCTTTTCAGAGCCAAGGCTGGAAACACAGTCTCTGTCCATGTTTTCTTAGTCTTTTTGTCCCTCACTGACCCGGGCCTTTAAATATCCTCCCCATTCCCTGGGTCTTCAAACAACAGAGAGAATATATAAAACCAAAAGTTGGTTCTTTGGGAAGAGCAACAAAATTGACTGCCTGCCCTGGGGGTGTCCTGGGGGTGCCCTGGGGGACTGCCTGCCCTGGGGCTGTGATGTGGGCCCTGGGCAGTTAGGTAGGGAGTCCACTGAAGGGCACCCTGTGGATCATATGTGCCTGGCTGCCTGCCTGCCGTGCACTGGTGAGCCTCTGGGGTATGGGAGGGGCTCCTGGTGCTTCTGTATGGCACCCTCTCCTATACCTGCTTCCTGCCAGTGCACACTCCAGACTTCCGTGGTGGAGAGTAAGTGCTGCCTCCCGGGTTCCCTCCTGGGAGCTCTTGGCTGCATGGTGTGGAGGATCACCTCCCCACTGCCAAGGTGGGTGCTCAGGAGTGGAGGGCCACTGCCCACTCCCTTGCCCAGCGGCTGTCTTGCCACTGCTGGTCTGGGAGGCAGTCCTGGCTAGACAAACTCACCCTGTCCCTCATGGTGCAGTCTCTTCACGTTTTTGCCCATGTCCCCACCATGTACTGGAGGGATCCCTCTATGGCCAGTCACATCCCCGAACCGCAGTCCTGGGTGTCCTCCAGCTCCTCTCTAGTTTCTTTCACAGAGGACAAGCCCATTCTGCCTCACCCACTCCACCATCTTCCTGGAAACCAAGAGGACTTATATTTATTCTTGGGAATATCTTCAGCTTCCCTCCTTTCCTTGATTTAGAGTTGTGTCTGTCACTCCCAAGCAGGATCCTCATTCCAGCCTGGTTGAAGGCCTGGTTCTCTGATATTGTACCAACCAACTGTCTACCTGATTCCTGAGGTTTTTCTCCAGACTCTTCCCACTTCTTTGCCCAGTTCTTTCCAAAGGATTTATGCACCTTTTTCCATCTCACATGCTTTACTACCTTCTCAGAGTCTACAACAGGATGCCAAGTTGGAAGTATCTTGTTTGGGACCCGTTTTCAGTGTAACGTATGGAGACTCTGGAATGGAGAGTGGATTTGGCTTTACCTCATTTTGAGTGGGTATGATCCAAGGGTTAAATCTTAGTATTTTTAACATTTTAGTGCCTATATTTTTTGAGCAATTCTCTGTGCTCCTGCACATCACAGGGCTATTGCTGGAAATGATCAATCTGTTGCTCTCTGAACACTTGAATTTTTGTACGTCAACATTTAGAAATGATTTCAGCAAATAGCTTTTGTTAACTTACTTGTTCCAATTTTGCTGATGTGCATCCTCTGGGCAGCTGGAAGAGGAAGTTGTAACTGAGAGCGCAGAGGCTGGCTTGTCCTGAAGCTGGGGTCACCTCCCCGTGGTGGTGCCCTGGAGATAAACCTGCAGATAACCCTGGGCTTTACTCCCCCTGGTGGTTTGACAAGTATAAATTTTCTTGACAGAGAGGACAACGTTTAAGCCACTGCTCTTGCTTATTGCAAATTAGGGGTGACATTGGATGATGAGCTGGCGGGTCCCCTGAGAAGAGGAATGGGGAACAGGATCAAGGAGGTGGAGGGTGTAGACGGCCAGGTAAGAGCCCACTCCCTCTGTATTTAGGAGGCTGTTTTGTAGGAAATTCCTGCTCCAGGTACTGAGGCAGGTTAGCATAGGGATGGTGGGAGGCTGGCTGAGTGCTCAGGAGTAACTGCAGGATCAATGGCTTCTTGCAGCTCCTGAGAATCTCCACTCAAATTATCAGAAAACAGACTTGGGGTGAGACCTGCCAGGGAGGAGGGAGAGCAGGGGAATAGTAAAGCACTGAGACCCTCAACAGCCCATGTAAAAAGCAGCCTCTGGCACAGGGGAGTGCACCCCTCCCCCTGTGAGAGTGTCCACACACCCCTCCTATGTGTGTGTACTAAATATATTTTCTACCTGTTTGCTCCAACTGTGCTGTGTCCTTGAATTCTCTCTCATGGCGTGGCCAAAACCTAGGAACTCGACTCTGGTAACAGTAGATTTGTTTGGCTGATGTGCTGGTTTGGATATATTATGTCCCCCCAAAAAAGCCATGATCTTTAATCCAATATTGTGGGATATTGGGATTAGGTTGTTTCCATGGAGATGTGACTCACCCAACTGTATGTGAAACTTTTGATTAGATTATTTCCATGGAGGTGTGGCCTGGCCCATTCAGCGTGTGTTTGATTAGTTTACTGGAGTCCTTTAAAAATGCTGGCACGGGCCCAGACACATGCTGGCTTAGCTCAGAAATGCTTGGAGTGGCGGACCCCTGATGCTAGCTAACATTTTGGAGATACTAACCCAGAGTTTGCCCTGAGAAGCTAAGCCCAGAGACATTTTGGAAAATGCCATTTTGAAACTCAAACTGGGAGCAAGCAGACACCAGTCACATGCCTTCCCAGCTAACAGAAGTTTTCTGGATGCCATCGGTCATTCTTTAGTGAAGGTGCCCTATTGTTGATGCCTTAGTTTGGACACTTTTATGGCTTTAGAACTGTAACTTTGTAACCAAATAAAACCCCTTTATAAGAGCCAATCCATTTCTGGTATTTTGCATAATAACACCATTAGCAAACCGGAACAGCTGGGGACTGCCAGTGTCTGAAATTCTGGTTATGCTTTGCTTATTGAGTCCCAGAGACAAAGGAGAGAATAAAGCACAATCTAAGGGAAAGCACGAGGAATAAACTAAAGGAAAGAAAAAGAAATGAAAACCCAGCTTTCAAGCTTTAAAGCCCTTTATCATTTTGCTAAGATAGGAGAAAAAAAACAGACACAGACCTAAAGGCCCCAGGGTGATACACCAGGATTTTCGAGTTTGGGGCTGGTAGGGTTTTTGGTTTCTTTTGTTTAGTATTTTTTTCTGCAGGACAAATATTTTGAATATTTTGGCCTACAAAATATTCAAACTGGTGTTTTTGTGAGTCATGTTGTAACAGGTCCGTGCTCCATTGCAATTACTATTGTTTGGTGTATTAGCCCAGAGGCAGGTCTAATACCACATCTCATAGTGAACAAGCGCTTTTAACTGTTTGTTTATAATCTGCCAACCTTCTCTGTTTTCTCAACAAGAGGAGGATAACTTGCCCTTTTCCTTTAGCCATAACAAGCCCCAGAGAGACACCAAGGGAAACTGCAGCACCCCGTTTTCCCTAAGTAGCTCCATCATTCTGTAACCTCCTCATGCTACATTTCTTTATATAAGATGCCCAATGAAGGAACTGGGGCAATGCTTGAGAGACAGAATCACATTTCAACTTTAAGGATAAACCAAAGAGAAGGGCCATGTATTAGGATCAGAAGAGGCAAGCTCTCCTCCTTTGGTGCATGGAAGTCTTGAAAGTTCTCTGAGGCAGTAGCTAGCCATCCTCATGTCATAGAATCCCAGAGATTTCTCAGCGAAATTGACTCAGAATCTCTGGGGTAGGGCCTGAATATCAGTGTTTATTTCAAAAGTGCCATCGGTGATTTTAGTGTGAGATCCGCTGATTTAGAAGCACTTCAGAGCCAGTGAGCCAGGTGTGCTGGTTTGAAGCTATTAGGTACCCCAGAAAAGGCCACGTTATTTTAATACATCCCTTTCGGTGCAGACCTGTTGTGGGTGGGATCTTTTGATTAGGTTGTTTCAATTGAGATGTGACCTGGCTCATTCAAGGTGGGTCTTAATCCTGGAGTCCTTTTTGAGAGGATAAAGGACAGAAAACACTGAGAGAACTCAGAGAGACAAATACCCAGAGAAGTGTAGAGGAAAACCCCTGGAGGAGCTGAGACAGCCACTGAAGCCAGGAGCTGAAAGCAGTGAAACCCAAGAGAGAAGACCAGCAGACACTAGCCATGTGCCTCGCTAACCCTGGATGCCAACAGTCTTTCTTCAGAGAAGGTATCATCCCATTGATGCCTTAATTTGGACATTTTAATGGCCTTAGAACTGCAAATCTCTAAACCAATAAATCCCCATTGTAGAAGCCAACCCGTTTCTGGTATATTGCATTCTGGCAGCTTTAGCAAACAGAAACACCAGGGAGTACTGTGTGATTAGCTAAGACTCAGAGCCCAGCCAGACTCATCTCTGCTGGTGCTTCAGAACACCCTTCCCTGCTTGACACAGGGTGCTAGGGCTACTATGACAAATGCCACAAATTGGTTGGGTTAAACAACAGGAATTTGTTGTCTCACAGTTTTGGAAGCTAGAAGGCCAACATCAAAGCATCGCCAGGCCATGCTTTCTCCCGGGGTGTGTATCGTTCTGGTGCTGGATTAATGTCCACCTTCGTCACATGGCAATGCCTGTTTCCTTCTCTTGCTTCCACTTCTCTGCTTCCATGTCCAATTTCCTTTGCTTGTAAGGATGTGCTGGCTTGAATGTATTATGTTCCCCAGAAAAAGCCATATTCTTTGATGCAATCTTGTGGGGCAGACATGTTAGTGGGGATTAAGTTGGAATGTTTGGAATAGGTTGTTTGCATGGAAATGGAAATGCGCCCCACGGGACTGAGGTGATAACTCTGATGAGATATTTCCATGGAGGCGTGGCCTCACCCATTCAGGATGGGCCTTGATCAGTGGAGCCATATAAATGGGCTGACAAACAGAAGGAACTCAGTGCAGCTGAGAGTGACATTTTGAAGAGGAGCTACAGCCAAGAGGGACACTTTGAAGAAAGCACAGGAGCTGCAGATGAGAGACAGTTTGAAGATGGCCTTTGAAAGCAGACTCTCTCTCCGGAGAAGCTAAGAGAGGACAAATACCCCAAGTGCAATTAAGAGTGACATTTCTGAGGAACTGCAGCCTAGAGAGGAACATCCTGGGAGAAAACCATTTTGAAACCAGAACTTTGGAGCAGACGCCAGCCACGTGCCTTCCCAGCTAACTGAGGTTTTCCAGACACCATTGGCCATCCTCCAGTGAAGGTACCGATTGTTGATGTGTTACCTTGGACACTTTATGGCCTTAAGACTGTAACTGTGTAACCAAATAAACCCCCTTTTATAAAAGCCAATCCATCTCTGGTGTTTTGCATTCTGGCAGCATTAGCAAACTAGAGCAGATTTTGGTACCGGAGAAGTGGGGTGCTGGTGCTGCTGAATTTGCAAATACCAAACATGTTGGAACAGCTTTTTAAATGTATAAGGGGAAGATTCTGGAAGAATTGTGAGGAGCTTGATAGAAAAGGCCGAAACTGCTTTGAAGAGACTGTTAGTGGAAATATGGACTCTAAAGATACTTCTGATGAGGACTTGAAGAGAAATGATGAATGTGTTGTTGCGAACTGGAAGAAAGGTGATCCTTGTTTTAAAGTGGCAGAGAATTTGGCAAAATTGAGTCCTGGTGTCAGATGGAAGGAAGAATTTGAAAGTGACAACTTGGAATACTTAGCTGAGGATATCTCCAGACTACATGTGGAGGAGGTACCCTGGCTTCTCCTTGCAGCTTATAGTAAAATGTGAGCAGAGAGAGATAAACTTAGAACTGAACTCTTGGGTTCAAAGAAACCAGAAGCTGATGGCTTGGAAAACTATGAGCTTCCAGGGGATGGAATCCCAGAAGCTACAGCCCAACGTGAGGATGGAACCAAACATGGAATCCAGCCGCCATTTCAGTACAAGCCAAGATTGGAAAAGGAGTTAAGCAGAAAGGATTTGTGGAAAGTCCTATTGTCTGATGGCTTTGACCCCTGCATGCTTCATGCAAAGCCAACAGAATTTTTGCAAGATCTTTATAGACGGAGCCATTGCCGGTCTGGACTGGAGGAGACAGACAAGGAACAAACTGAAGGAAAAATTTCTTCAAAGACAGAGCCATGGAGGTTGAGGTCTGGAGTCAAGAGGTCTCAGGCTGGGAGAGCGGAGCAGCCCACATGCATGGAAAGGGTGAGTTTGCCCCAGAGGTTGAGGATAGGCATTCCACCTTGATGCTCTGGAAGAGTTTTGCCATCCCAGGTCCCAAAGAGGGTGGAGCACATTCCCAGGGAATTGGGGAGAGCCTGGCTGCCATCATACTGTTCTGAAGGGGTTGAGCATGTGCCCCGGAGATGGAAGGGAATCTGGGTGCTGCCCCGATGTTTGAGGAGGGTGGGGCCGAGAAGGTGGTCTCCCCAATGTGTGGATATGTTGGAGCACTCACCCCAGCGTTTGGAGAGGAAAGGGCTGCCACAAAGGCCCTTAGGAAGGGTTAGACTTTCACTCTCTCAAGCCCCAAGGATGCAATGTTGTTTTGTTAATGACTCTCAGACTTTGAAATCTAATGGAGTTGTCCTGCAGATTTTAGGAACTATTTTGGTCCTGTTAACCCTGTTTTCCTTACTGTTTCTCCTTATGGCAATGGGAATGTTTATCCTATGAATGTCCCTCCTTTGTATATTGGAAGCACATAACTTATTCTAAGTTTATGGGTCCACAGTCAGAGGGGAATTTTGCTTTTGGACAGACCACACCTGTGACTGATTTAATGGGATCTCGTACTTAACTATTGTTACTGAAATGATTTAAGTTTTTGTGATATTGTGATGGATGAATGTATTTTGTATTTGGAAAGAATATGTTTTTCTGGGGTCCAAGGGGTGGAATGTGCCGGTTTGAATGTATAATGTCCCCCAGAAAAAGCCATGTTCTTTGATGCAATCTTGTGAGGCAGACATATTAGTGGGGATTAAGTTGGAAAGTTTGGATTAGGTTGTTTGCATGGAAATGTGCCCCACCGGACTGTAGGTGATAAGTCTGATGAGATATTTCCGTGGAGGCGTGGCCCCACCCATTCAGGATGGGCCTTGATCAGTGGAGCCATTTAATGAGCTGACAAACAGAAGGAACTCAGTGCAGCTGAGAGTGACATTCTGAAGAGGAGCTATAGCCAAGAGGGACACTTTGAAGAAAGCACAGGAGCTGCAGATGAGATACGGTTTGAAGATGGCCGTTGAAAGCAGACTCTCACTCCAGAGGAGCTAAGAAAGGACAAATACCCCAAGTGTAATTAAGAGTGACATTTTTGAGGAATTGAAGCCTAGAGAGGAACGTTCTGGGAGAAAGCCATTTTGAAACCAGAACTTTGGAGCAGACGCCAGCCACGTGCCTTCCCAGCTAACAGAGGTTTTCCGGACACCATTGGCCATCCTCCAGTGAAGGTACCGATTGTTGATGTGTTACCTTGGACACTTTATGGCCTTAAGACTGTAACTTTGTAACCAAATAAACCCCCTTTTATAAAAGCCAATCCATCTCTGGTGTTTTGCATTCTGGCAGCATTAGCAAACTAGAACAAAGGACTTCAGCCATATCATATTAAGGACCACCCTCATTCAGTTCAGCCATACCCTAACTACTAACATCTTCAAAGGTCCTATTTGCCAATGGTTCACACCTTGTGGGACCTAAACATATCTTTATGGGGGCATGATTGAATCCCCAACACTGCCCATCCTGGCCTCAGATTCCCTTCCCTCTGTCTTCTCCCTCGTCCACCCAGGCATCCCAGGAAATTCTTCAGTAGAAATTTCTTCACATCCTTCAGTGCTCCTCCTAGGCTGTGCCCCTGAGGCCCGCGGCCTCCCGTTCCTCCCTGCCCTCACCCCTTCCCTCCTCTTGCTGCTGAATCTTCCATTCCCCTTTCTCTTCCTCCCTGGGCACCACCAATGCTTATTTTGGTTCCCTCAGCTTGTTCATTTCCCCAAAACCCACCACCTGATGGTCCCTCTAGGAGACGGTGAAATGGGTTGACTAGGCAACCCACTGAAGCTCTCTGGTTTCAGTCTCCTTCTTGCAGGAATAAGTCACAATCTTGCAGGAAAGTTGTGCCAGTCACATGAGGCTGGTGTTTAGGTGGTATTTAGTTGATGGTCAATGATTAAGTCAAGGAGGCAGAATGGATCTGGATGAGGCCTAGGAATCAGCCTGCTTCCATCACCTGGGGTAACGGGCAGATGAGGACTGCACTGAGAAGTAAGGCTTGGTGGTGCTTTAGAATCATCTGGGGAGCTTCCAAAAAGTCTTGGTGCCCAAGCTGAAGCTGAGACCAACTAAATCAGAATTTCTGTGTGTGGAGTGACCCAGGCATCAGTATTTTCGAAGGTGTCAGGTGACTCCCGTGTGCAGCCAAATTTAAGAGTAAAGGCTTGGGGATCAGCAGGTCTGGGTTTGATCCCAGCTCCATCTTGCAGTGGCTTTGGACAAGTCACTGCCCTCTGAGCTTCAGTTCCTTCATCTGAGAAATGGGAATCAACTATGTGTGTCGTTGTTTGATTACACAGCTCGATTGAGGAAATCCTGTACCATGGGCTGCTCGGGGCCTAGCATAGATAGTGCTTAGATCTTCCCTCCTGTTGACTGGATTTGGGAGCAGGGGGCATGGATGTCAGAGGCCCTCTGCCGGACCCTGGCCCTTGGCAGCCCGGGTGCCCCCCAGAGTGCTTGGCCCTCTGGGCTCAGCCCTCTCCTGCCTCTTGCTGCTCTGATCCCAGCAAATTTATGAATTGAGCTTGGAGCACGGCCCACAGGGAGCTGCTGGCTCCTCCCCACAGGGCAGGGCAGGGGCTCAAGCCTGTGACCTTGTTTTTAAAGTACTTAATGAAAATACTGGTCAGTTAGAAAAATTAGTAATGATTAAACAAGAGGCAAACCAACAGTAGTATTCCCTTTCCTGTTGTTAGGTTGCCAATATCCAGTACGTTACCTAACTAAGGGGTTAAATGTTTTAAAATATTTGGTAACCTAGATATCTGGCCACCATTTAGAATATAATTTTTTGTGAAATGTGCTCTGAAGTCTGAACATTCAGCATATATGCTTTGGGAACATGAGCATTTGCAGGTTATGTGAGTGAATGTTGTATGAATGTGTGTGCTTGTGAGTATTTGTGAGTGTGTGTGATTGAATATATGAGTATATATGTATGTTAGTGTGTATTTGTGAGCATGGTTGAGTGTGTGCAAGTGTGTATGAATGTGTTAGTGTGCACATGTCAGTGTGTATAAGAGCGAGTGTGTATGTTTTTTAGTGTGAGTGCATATGTGAGTATACAAGTGAGTTTAAATGTGTGAGGGTGTTTATGAATGTGCATAAATGTGCTTGAATTTGTATGAGTCTGTAAGTCAGTCTGTATGGGTGTATGTATGAGTGTGAATGTTGTGAGTAGATGAGTGAGTGTGTGTGCAAATGTGTATGAGTGCATGGGTGTGTGCATGAGTGTCTATGACTATTTGTAAGTGAGTGTGCATGAGTATATGAATGTGAGGGGGTGTGAGAGTGCTTATGAGTGTGTATTATGAGTGTGAGTCTTTATGAGTGTGTGAAGGAGTGTGTGGGATTATGTAAGTGGGAGCATGTGAGTGTATATGTATTTGAGTGAGTGTGAGAGTATATTGTGTGTGAGCATGTTTATGGGTGTGTATGAGTTTGTGAGTCTGCATGTGAGCATGTTCTTGAGTGTGTGACTCTGTGTGTGGGGTTGGGGGGGCACTGCACGTGCTGGGAGTTGCCAAGAGTGAGGATTTCTAATTCTTCCTACTTGTCTCTAGATTCTGCTTTACTTTATCCTCTGCTAAGCCTTATGTAAATTTAAGGCAACCCAAGTTGAGACCTTCTATTACTGTCAAAAGCCATGTTGAAGCAATTCAATTGCTCTGTTTCCATTCTTTTGGGAAATCTGTGTAGTCGTGGAAATTATAACAGGATCCTAGGATCATCTGTGGCTTTGTAATACGTTCTTCTAGTGAATAGGGCTGGTCTCTTTTGTGCCCACCATGAATGGAGGGCATGGGGGGAGTGGCAGACAGAATGGATAGGGTGACGTCTAGGGCCAGCCTGCCACAAGACAGGTTCGGAGCTCTTTGCTTCCTTCATGTTATTTTAATTTTATCTGCTCATCAGAGAATCCCTGTTTTATGGATTCAATTATGTCCCCCACAAAAGACACGATCAAGTCCTGTCTCCTGGTCCTGTGGGGGTGAACCCATTTGTAAATAAGACCTTTGAAGATGCTATTATTAATTAAAGTGTGGACTTATTTGCAAATAGGCTCTTAGGGGATCCTATTTAGATAAGGCCAAATTGCACTAGGATGGGCTTCAATCTACATGACTGGAGATCTTATTAACCAGAGGAAATTTGGACACAGTCAGTCAGTAGAAGCCAGAAGTCAAAAGACACCAGAGAATGAGGCAGATCACCATGGGACAGAGGCGGAGCAAGCCAAGGAACCTCAAGGATTGTGGCAAGCCAGCACCAGAATGCCACAGCCTGGGAGAAAGCACAACCTGTTGAGACCTTGATTTTGGACTCTAACCTCTGAAACATTAAGATAATAAATCCCTATTGCTTAAACCAACCCACTGTCATAGAAGCCCTTGCAGACTAAGACACCCTCTGGGTGAATATTATTTCCCTTTGAGAAAACACACCCAGGGAAGATTAGCAACTTGCACAACACGGTGCATTGAGATAGGACCAGATCACCAGCTCAAAGCATGTAATTTTTACTATACTACACTGGGAACTGTTCTTTATTTTCCTTACCTTCCTGTTCTTCTTTTGTCATCTATTCTCTTTGAGCCTTGATAGGAAATTTCTAGCGTTGGGTAAAAGGGAGTTTCTGCCCGAGGCTTGGTGGAATCTGTAAGCCTCTGCCCGGTGCCATATCTTTCCTGGGGCAAATGTCTTCTGTGTGGGGATAAAATGCCTTTGGCCCTCTTTAGGTGGATTTTCCACACTGAGCATCACAGAGCAAAATGCTCCGGTTTCTGAAAGAGCAGAATATATTCTGCAGGATCACTGCAATTGCCTACATTTTTGCAATGCATAGATAGAAGCATAATTTAAAATTTGGCTTATCTGGGTTTTATTTAAACCTTTGCTGTGCTCTTTTACTAGTTGGGACTTCAGCAAAATAGTGTAATAAAGTCTAGGCACATCAAGAGCCTTACATGGTCCAGTTTTCAATCAAGAGTGTTATGGCCCAGTAGCCTTGATTCTCGATGTTGATTGTATAACAATACAGCTTTTATCATGTGACTGAGTGATTGTGGGAACTTTGTAACTGACACTCCCTGGATCCAGTGTATGGACAAATGAGTAATAAAATAAAGCCAAAAATATATATAAATGATAGAGGGGGATAAGTGGTGTGGGATGTTGTGGTTATTCTTTTTTATTTTTATTATTGTTACTTTTTGGTAGTAATGAAGATTTTCTAAGATTGATTATAGTGATGAATGCACAACTGTGTGATGACACTGTGAGCCATTGATTGCATATTTTGCATGGATTATATGGTGTGTGAATATATCTCAATAAAATTGCATTTAAAAAAATTACTTCTACAAATCACCAATGTTTATATGTGAAACACTGAACATCTGCTACTGTTGGCTTTTTAATTAAATTGTCTGTCAAACAAACAAACCAGGAAACAAAAAAGAGTGCTATGGTCAATGATATCATGATCACCCTGATTATTTCTGGGCATCCTGGTAAGGGGCTCAGTTTCTTTCTGTCTCTGCCGTCCATCATGCTGGCAGCCTGGGCAGTGTCCAGTGGAAACAGGGAGGGCAAATTATGGTTTTTGGAGGCATTGGGATTGAACAGAGAGGGTAGAGCTAGGGAATAATTTTAGAGCATGTAATTGGTCTGACAGAGAATATTTCTATAGTTAAATATATTATTTCTTTCATCTGTTACCACAGTTAGAAATAGTTACATTCAAGTTTTACATTTCATGACAGTAGCTAGTTCACATGATTTTATTTTTTTCACTTTTTTATTGTGGTACATATATTCAGCCCCCAATTTCCCATTTAAACCACTTTCAAGTGTACAATTCAGTAATATTAATTACATTCACAATGTCTTTCTAACCAGCATATATTCCCGAAATGTTTTCATTACCCCAAGTAGAAACTTTGCACTTTTTAAGCATTAACTCCCCATTTCCCCTTTCCCATCCCTTACCCGTTGTAACCAGTAATCTTTCTGCCTCCATGAATTTGCTTATTCTAGGTACTTCATATAAGAGAAATCATACAATATTTGTCCTTTTGTGTCTGACTTATTTCACTCAACATAATGTCTTCAAGATTCGTCCATGTAGTGGTATGTATCAGAACTTCATTCTTTTTTACACTAAATATTAGGGCTGTTTTTATATCACAAATCTTGGCCTCTTTGCTTTGCCTTGCCTAGAGTATAATTTTGGTAACAAACCATAAATAAACAATATCCTATATAGATTTTTTTAAGTATATATAGGCAACATAAATATTTTTAAAATATTTTATGGCAGTTACCAACATTTGTCATCTTGGTTTTCTTCTCTTACAAAAATATAAGGACTGGAACATATACTAGAAGGATCTATGTGTAATATATTCAAGGAAAATGCTTTTTACCTTCCACAAATCCAGGGGAAATGTGCAGAGAAACTCTAATTTTTGTTGGTTTCTGTTAACGTTATCTCAGTGTTTCAACCATGGGATCATGGAAGTTTTATCAATGTAGAAGGTGGTAAACATTTCACTATCCAAAGCTCCATTGTTTTATACCTTCCTAGAGGCAGAAATAACCTGTGTGGACAATCAAAATCTGTTAAAGCCGATTATACATGTAAGCATGGGATTTCAAAGCTGGGAAAAATCAATCAGGAATTCCAGGATTTGTCAGGAAAGTGGGAAGAAGGCAATTCAGTAGGGAGACAAAGAAGGTAATTTTAGAGTTTTTTGCTTTATTGAAATTAGTTCACCAGTATTGATGAACCCACAAGTTTCTCCAAATAGGAGTCACAAACACCCAAAGGTTGTGGCCATCAGACAGGGGCCACAGGTCCCCGCTCACACCCTCCTTCTGTCGTTTCTTGTTCTCTTACAAAGTAAGCAGTTCTCTTATTTGAGCACTCCGCCTGCCCAAAGGCCCAGTCCGGATCTCTCTACTGTGTGGCCTGTCATTTGGAAGGTTATTTTAGTAGATGGGTGATGTGGGTTCAGGACAGCTGCTTTATAGTTGAGCATTTCTGCCATATCCTGAAGGCCAAAACCATTAAGTACAGTGCACGAGAAAGTTTCGGGTGCTTTCCTACTCTTCTAGGATCTGTCTTCTTACAAAATTGTAGCCTTCAATGATTTCAAGAACAAATGAGAACAGAGGGAACCTGAAAAGACAAACAGGGCACTGTGGACAGACTTGGTTTGCAGCTAGTAGTAAATAAATTTCAGCATTCCTGATCCCTCTGTGTGGCTCTTTGAATTCTCCTTTGACCTGGTTATAACATCTTATTGGTTCTCTCATTCATTAACGGGTTAAATAAAATCTTTGATGTGTTTTCATTTTGTATTTGTATGAGAGTCTTTTTTTACCTTTTAAAAATATTCTTTTAACATTAGGTATCTTTATATATAAGTACTTTTCTGGATATGCTGTTTTAAGCACCTTATAAATATTAACTTATTTGATCCTCGTAACAGCCCTATTCATTTAGGCTTCCCTTCAGCCTGTTGAATAAATGTTACTAAGTGAGGCTCAGAGCAGCTCTGAATCTTGCCCAAGCTTGTCATTATTAAGTATCAGGGCTGGGAGCCCAGTCGAGCCCACATGAGGTGAGGTACACTGAGGCACGCCGGCCTTCCTAGCAGATGAGGGCCTCCCTCTGAGTCTGGGGGTGAGAGGAGGAAGAGCCAACAGGAGGCACAGAGGAAAGAAACCCCAACTTTGTTTTTTTGGAAGCTGAATCTTTACATAACAAAAGGATTGTGCTGAGGTAGGGAGGGCAGCTGGGATGAATGGATTCTGCAAAAGAAGGTGAGACTGGGGCCCTGGGTGGAGCCTGCACTATCTGGGTGGTAGGAAATTGTTCTGACAATGGAGAACTTTTGGACTGGCACTGTGTTTCCTGCTAGAAATCCATCTTAAAATACCAGCCCACTTCTTTCCTCCAAGGCCCCTCTTCCTTCTCAGAACATGTGTCTAGTTTCTGTTTTTAAAAACATGGTCCCCATTGATCATGGGCAAGCCAAGGCGACAGTGGGAGGCAGCATGGTTGGGGGGATAGGGCGTGGCATTGGAATCAGCTGGGCCTGGGTTCAAATCCTGGGGCCGCTATTACTGGATGAATGAAATTAGAGGCAGCATAAATTAGCATTTAAATCACAGCGGGATAAGCTCAGAGATCAGTCAGCCTGTGCTACCTTCTCCTCACTTTTCCCACAGTGGAAGTGAGAAAGGTGTTGGTGTGGCCTTGTGTTGGGGGAGAGGTTGAGGGGAGAATAAAGGGATCTGGAGAGGGTGAGGGAAGAGAGGAGAGCCGGTTTGCCAATCCGCTGAGAAGATGGCTTAACTTCAGGTGCTGCCGCTGGAGGGTCAGCCCCACTGGGTGAGCCGTTGCCCTGCTGGTACTGTAACTGAGAAGTTAGGATTTAAGGACTGATTAGGATCACTGAACCATTATATAGATATTCCTTTTTACTTTCTGGTATATTAGAGTAGACAGAAGGAAATACCTGAAACTTGAACTGTAATCCAGCTGCCTTGATCTCTGATAATGATTGTATAGCCTCTATCCTGTGCCCTTGTGATTGTAAAAAACCTTGTGACTAACTTCCATTTGTTCCCATTTATCCAGTTTTTCGACTTCAAAGTCTTATGATCACTAAAGACAGCCCTTAATGTTTATTAGTGAAGGGTCTTGGGTCAGCCCAAAACTAACCCACTCCAAGTCCAAAGTTATCTTGAAAACCAAAGCTGGATCTAACCAATGGGCCCTCCTGACATGCTCAGTAGCTTAGACTTTAACCTAAAGTCACCTATACCTTATTATAACACTAAAAATCACACCCATCATTATATTAAGGCTGCCATTTTCTTACATACGTTCTGTGACTAAGCACGTAATCTATCTGCACATGGTTAATAATTAGATCACCTCTAATTACATAATCTGGGGCCACTGTACTCATTATACTAAAACCTGCCGGTCCTTTATGCTATAAAACTATCAGAATTACTGCAGCTTGGGGAGGCAGATTTTGGATGGATAGGCCATCTGCTCTCCTGCTTTGTACCTAGCAATAAAAACTCTTTCTCTCTTTGAAACCCCGGTATTCCAGGAATCGGTCATTTGAGCACATTGGGCAAAAAAATCCACCGCCTTGGTCCGGTAAAATAATGAGGGAGATTTTCTAAAAATAAGTTTAGGACACAAGTCCTGGCAGGATATACATCTGTGATTGGCAGCCCAGAGCTACCTATCTTCTTGATTCTTGTTCCAGGCAAAGGTCAGTCGACCGCTTGAATCATTTTTTTTTAGCTTCTCCCCAGCTTTGTTTACCTTATAAGGAAAGCCAGCATTGCAAAGTTGAAAGTGCCTCCCTTATCTTCCCCTCCCTTTCTACAAGCAGTTCAGGAAACAGAGCTTCCGTGTGAAAGATGGCCGGGAATTTGATTCTGCTAGCTGCGGTCTCGCTTCTCTCAGCCTGTCAGCAATGTAAGAGTCACGGTCAGTGAGTGAGTGTGTGTGTGTGTGTGTGTGTGAGAGAGAGAGAGAGAGAGAGAGAGAGAGAGAAAGAGAGAGGCCCCAAGGGTGGGGGTTGTGGGCACAGCACTGTTCTCTGCTTTTGGATTTCCTCCTTGTCCTTGGCTGGGGGTTCTCTGCAGGGCCGTCTCACCGTAGCCATCGGCCCACTGCCTCCTTCCGGGGACAGGCGGGGATTTGGAACAGTCCAAGGATTAGTTCTTCCAACTGGGACGTTGTGGTCCTCAATGCCCAGTGATTTGTTGTAATCTGTGGTTACAACCCACAGCTCCCATTCAAACGACATTTCCTTCAAAATGTGTTTTCCAAAAGTAAAACTGTTCCTGCTTCTAAACCATTGTTGTGCTTTTTAAATTAACGTGTCTTCTTAAATAATCTTCATATGGCAGGTATGATTATTAGATTAAAAAAATAACTCCCACAGAAATATAAGCTTCAGATTAAATAATTAATTCTAAATTTTAAAACATCTTCCCACTAGGAATATTCTGGATCCCAATTGCCTGGTGAAATGGAGGGCTTTTTCTCCATGGGAGTCACATTTGCTTAATTCATATTATCCTACTTATGATACTGATTTAACACCCTAAGTGGAGAAATGGGTCTGAGCACTAGTGAGCAAGACTTCCTTTGAAGTGTGCCTATTCCCTTGTTTTTGCAGCGTGTCTGTACCAGGAAATGGGACAGAGCGGCACACTGCTCGGGTTGCACAGATGGCTGGAAGCATTAAGGCCTCATGGTGAAAGACTGAAAAGCCAGGCCTTCTCACGTACAAAACCTCTTGCCCAGCCAGTCCGTTCAGTGTGTTTGTGAATATATTATACCTTACGACACACATGTTGTGGTTTGAATCACAATCTTTTCTGGAGTGAAGCAGGATGTTTATTACTGACTAGAAGCACTTAGGCCTGAAGGAACCATCCTGACCCCCCGGCCCATTAGATCTACATGTCGTAGGCTCTACCAGACCTGTAGGTCCTCATCCCGGGACGGCAGAGAGCAGGGGAGCAGGTCCACGAAGGCCCCAGGCTGACAGAGGTTCTGTCATCCTCACAAACGGGCTTTGGTCTGCTGGTGCTTGCAGGGGATTGTGTGAATGGGAGGCCAGAAAGCCAAGGGGCTGGATGATGCAGGTGGGTGGGAGTGAGAAGTCAGGAGAGGAGTTTGAGATAATGGTGGGTGGTGGTGGACAGGGAATGTTTAATATTGGGGTGAAAAAGAGGGAGAGAGAAGGAGAATGAGTCAAAAGACAACTGTTTTGCTGGCATTAAGAACCAGAAAATGCTGTTTTTGCAAGTCCCCTGTCTGATGGTGTTTGTTTCCTAGCTGCTAGAACAAATACCAAACAATGGGCTGTTTTGACAACAGGAATCTATTGGTTCACAGTTTCAGAGGGTAAAAGGCTCACTTCCTCCCAGGGTTGGAGTTTTCTGGCACTCTTAGGGTTCCTTGGCTTTTCACACGGCAGTGCACATGGTGACATCTTGTCCTTTCTTTCTGGGTCCTGTTGACTTCCAGCTTCTGGCTGCTCCCTGGGCTGCTGCTTCTGTGTCCAATTTCCTTTGATTAAAGGACTTCAGCTGTATTGGATTAAGACACACCCTCATTCAGTTTGGGCACACCTTAACTAATAACACTTCCAAAGGCCTATTTACAAGTGGGTTGGGATCTGAACAAGCCTTTTTTGGAGGCATGATTCAAATCCCAACTGGTGTTTACGGAGATGGAACAGTGTGTCATGAGAGAAGCAGCTCAGGTTTTGAAGCCAGAAAGACCTGTATCTGTTCAGTCACACACCAGCTGGGTGTCCTGGTCAGGACCCTTTGCCCTTCAAAGTCCTCACAGAGGAGGGTTAAACAGGACCCTGGGTATGATGTGCCTCCCAGGGCACCTGGCCCCGGAGCTGCTCGGCACTGCCAGCTCCCAGCCTCAGCTGTCTTCCCCGCAGAGGAGGAGCTTCTGCTGGATGGAGAGGCAGCCACACACCACACGCTGAAGCAGGTCAGCTGTGGCTGGGTGGGCATTGTGGGGGTCTGATTTCCTCTCTCCAGCAGACGTGCTTCCCCCTGGAGCAAGTTGGGGGAAGAAGAACGACAGGTAAAGCATAAGAGAATGATTCTCAAGTCATTTTTAATCAACTCATAAGAAGGTAAATAAAATTGAAACTCTCCAGAAGAGGTGAAATAGCCTTTCCACACTCATCATGTGTCCCAACACCAGTGGTTTATCTGAGGCCCCTGATCTGAGAGAACTGAAAAGAGCTTCCACCGCTATGGGCTTAGCCAAACTGAGTCCCTCTCCTTGGGGTGAGTAGAGGCGGGATTCCAGCTCCTCCACGGGTAGGAATATTCCATTTACTGAAGCTCATTCCTCACAGACAGGTGCCTACCAGGTACAAGTAACAGCTTAGAGAAAGCCGGCACTCTTAAATTATTCACAGCTTCACCTTGACGCTCCAGGCTCTTGGGCCATCCCTAATTTGTAAAACTATGAGCACACTTCTTGCACTGTTTCCATTTTATTGTCAGAAATGAGAAACCTTACTAAATGTTTTCTCCAAGGCTGAGCAGCACATTAAAAGTCATGGTAACAGCAGTGTCCAGAATGGCCAAATCCCAGTTTCCTCCTCAATAGACAAAATACCCCTTTTTGGCTCCAACTGGGCCCAAGAGCTGTGGCCTCTCCAGACTTAGGCTGCCCTGAAAAGATTTATCCCAGGGCTGAAAATGATCCAGGCCCCTAACCCACCCTTTTCTTAGCCTCTCTCTCCTCTCTCAGTCTCCAGGAGATGCAGCCATGGTTTGAATCAGAAAGAATCCAATCCTAAGCGTTTTTCTAACACTAAAGATGTTCAGCTACAGCTTTTAAATCCTAAACAACAGCTTGAGGGAGATTAGGGGAGAGCAACAGTCTGCTGTGAGAGCCCCTACTAAACCAGGTTCAATATTTACTGTCTTCTTTGTTGTAGGGGAGATAATATCCTGTTTCAGGAGAACACACATCACCCTAATAGTGTAACGCAATGAAAGACTGAGGCTACCAACTTAGTGCAGTTTTAAAAGGCACCAATGTTTTTAAAACATTAGCAAGTAGGAAATGGGTATTGGGGTACTAAAATTAAGTGAGATGGGGAATAATGTGGGAGAGCTGAAACTGGAAGAAATAATCTCGAGGGAAAAGAATTGACCCAGAAGTTAATTATGGGGCTAAAGGAGGGAGATGAGGATAGAGGTGAGAACTACTGAAGGTTCAGAAACTGATGAAGGAGGGAGTGTAGATTTGAATGTGAAAGAGGTCCATGGAAATAATCACAAGATGAAAGTGATCCAGGTCATCAGAGATTGGTAATCCAATTCACCTTCTGTAGAGCTGATGAAGGAGAAAAAAGTCAAAACTATTTTTATCTTTGCTCTCACTTGGTATGGCCAGTCTTTTTAATTGCATTCTGATAAGTGTGTAGTGGTATCACACTGCAGTTTAAATCTGCATTCCCTGAATAACTAATAATGTGCCACATATTTAACAAAAAATTATTCTTTACTTGCAGTTTATTTTGCTGTGCAGGTTGGAAAGGCAAGATTGAAATACAAAATTACGCCCCCAGCGGTCACTGGGTCACCAGAGTTTGAGAGAATATTTCGTGCACAGTAAGTTCATAGTAGAATAATTCACTAGGATATTAAGATTTGGGGGAGGAAGGTTTCTGAATGGAGTCTCTAGGTTTCTACCTAAGGACAGGGTGATTTTACAAAGCCTCTCTGGTCAGCCCTGCTCCATCTGGAAAGCATCTCCCACTCCTCAGGAATCTTGGCCTGCCACATACATCCACTTCCTGCCTACGGGGAAGAGGTGTGGAGAAGACCCTAGGTTCATTTGCAATATCCAAGTATAACAGACCACTCTCCATGACCAGAATCTGTCCCGCAAGTCTTGAAGCTTGAGGCAGCCAGTACACAGGGTCTCTACCCCCCATACTACAGCTCCAGCAGTGTGTGTGCATTCTGGGCTGAGCTCCTTAGAGGGCCTACTGGGCATCTCTCAGTCATGTTCTAGAGGGCAATGTCATCCAAAATCCCCTTCCAGGCCCCCAAGAGTATAATGGCCTCAACTTGGAGAGTTACGTTACCAATTTTCCACCTTTTGTATCTTTATTTCTTCCTCTCCACTTCAAAACAGAGGCAGGTCAGTATTATCCTCTGCCCATTTCTCCAGGAATCATTTCCTAAAATCAGAAATTTGCCAGAAGAAATCTCCTTTTGCATGTATTTCTCATGTTTTAGATCACTGCGTGCTGCTTGCTTTTCGGATCTGCACAGAATGTTCCACTATAAACACCACAAATTTGTCTGCTGCAAGTCGCCAGGTCTCCCTTTATATTTCATCTCCCAAACTAAGTGCTGTAGAAAACACTGTGTGTATTACTGTTTATACATTGCTGGGTTCTTTCGTTAGGGCCTTGGGATTTTCCATCTATGACCATGAGTGAGTTTGGCCTGTACTTTTCCTTTCTCATATGGTCCTTGTCTAATCTGGGTATCAGGATTATCCTAGCCTCACAAAAGGGGCTGGAGGAATCACCCTGCTCTGTCATTTTCTAGTAGAATTTTAATGTGGTTGGAAGAGTGTGTTCCTTCAAAGTTGTATAGAATTTGCCTGTGAAATGATCTGGGCCCAGTGTTTCTTTGTGGAAAAATTTTAAGCTATGGGATTTTACTTCTTTAATAATTACTGGACTAGTCATGCTTTTTATTGCATCTTGAATCAGTTTTGTCATGTCATAGTCCTTGAGCTGAGATCAGTGGTCTTTTATCCATTCTGCTGCTCCAAGGAGAATTTCTCTCTATTCTCAGGCTTGAAAATGTGGCTGAATATCACTGTTAGTACAAGAGATAGTTTTAAGAGCTGCATAGACCTGATTTTAGGTAACACTGAGCAACATGGTGAGAAAGTCACTTCCGTTTCGATTATCTTTGAGTCCTTATCAAGTGGAAAGTATTGGTTTGCTGCTAGGCTGTCTCCCACTTCAAAATTAATATTTATTTTTATCAGAATGATACATATACATGGTTTGAAAACAAATTAGGATTATACTCTTATAACAATAAATAACTATCCCCTGCCCCCATCTCTCTCAGACACAATCCATCTCCAGAGACAACCACTTTCACCCCTTTTGACTACTATTTTTAAATGCTATGCTTTTATTGCTATTTATTGATTCACAAATTTTAGACAATGTCAATTGACTTGTTTTGGTAGAAGAAAGAAGTTCATGTTTCTCTGCCTTCTTTTTTCTTTACCTGAAACTTCTAGTAGAGATATATCTCTTCGTTGAGTTAAATCAATAGCCAATCTTTATATTATTATGATTAAGTAAATAGTGCTCAAAGCTGAGTTAAATAGTGTACTATGATTACAGTTACTTCTTGTGTGATTTTTTGTTTTTCTGGAGTTAGTAACTGCTTCTTTGTTTGCTTAGTTTCATCCCCAAATCTTAAATAAACTGAAAATCTCCTCTCAATACATTCAAATGTATTAGGTAATCTGGTAATACTGTTTTTTTAAATTTATTTGGTAACATGTATGCAAAACAAAATTACCATTTTAACCACATTCCTGTGTACCATTCAGTGATATCAATTGCATTCACAATATTATGCTTTCACCATCATCTACTGCCATAACTTTTTCATTACCCCAAACAAAACACTGTACCTTTCCCCTTTCCCCTATTCTTATCCCCTGGTAACCTGCAATCTACTTTCTGTCTCTATGAATTCTAGATATTTTATAAAAGTGAAGTCACACAATATTTGTTCTTTTGTGTATGGCTTTTTTTCACTCAACATGACGTCTTAAAGATTTATCCATGTCATAGCATTTATCAGAACCTCATTCCTTTTCGTGGCTGTATAATACTCCACTGTATGTATATACCACATTTGTTTACCTGTTCTCTTCATAGACACTTGGGTTGCTTCTATCTTTTGGCTATTGTGAATAATTCTGCTATGAACATCACTGTGCAAATATCTATTTACTACCTGTTTTCAATTCTTTTGGGTATGTATCTAGAAGTAGAATTGCTGGGTCATATGGTAATTTTTCTGAGGAATCTCTTTTACATTCCCATCATCAGTGTACGAGGGTTCCTATTTCTCTGCATCCTTGTCAGCACTTGTTATTTTCTGTTATTTTTTTTCTTTTAAATTATAGCCATACTAGTGGGTCTAAAGTACCAACTCATTGTGCTTTTGATTTGTATTTTTCTAGTGGTTCACGGTGTTGAGCATCTTAGATTTCATGTGCTGTATTGGTCAGTGAATATCTTTGGAGAAATGCCTGTTCAAGTCCTTTACACATTTCAAAATTGGATTGTTTGTCTTTTTTTGTTGTTGAATTGTAGGAGTTCTTTATTTATTTTGGATAGTAAACTCTTATCAGATACATGATTTTGAAAATTTTTCTCCCATTCTGTTAGTTGCCTTTTCACTTTCTCGATAATGTCATGGCATTTGTATTTTGAGTCATTTCTGCTGGGGACTTCCATCTTTCTGCTCCAAGGTAGATTGTTCTTTAGGCCTGCTGCACAGCTGCCTTCCTTGGACTGCCTTTCCCCGTCCTAGGAATTTTTTTTTTTTTTTTTTTTTTTTAGTAAGAACTTGAGTTTATTCATTTGTGAAATACATCGTCAGACTGGCTGACCTTTTTTTTTTTTTTTTTCCATTTTTATTGAGACTGTTCAGATACCATACAATTATCCAAAGATCCAAAGTGTACAATCACTTGCCCCTGGGTACCCTCATACAGCTGTGCATCCATCACACTTAATTTTTGTTCAATTTTTAGAAACTTTTCATTACTCCAGACAAGAAATAAAGTGAAAGATGAAAAAAGAAAAAAAGAAAAGGAAACTCTAAACCTCCCCTATCCCTAACCAACCCCCCTCAATTGTTGACTCGTAGTATTGATATAGAACATTTGTTACTGTTTATGAAAAAATGTTGAAATACTACTAACTGTAGTATATAGTTTGTAATAGGTATATAGTTCTTCCCTATATGCCCCTCTATTATTAACTTCTAATTGTATTGTCATACATTTGTTCTGGTTCATGAAGTGATTTCTAGTATTTGTACAGTTGATCATGGACATTGCCCACCATAGGATTCAGTTTTATACATTTCCATCTTTTGACCTCCAACTTTCCTTCTGGTGACATATATGACTCTGAGCTTCCCCTTTCCACCTCATTCACACACCATTCGGCACTGTTAGTTATTCTCACATCTTGCTACCAACACCCCTGTTCATTTCCAAACATTTAAGTTCATCCTGATTGAACATTCTGCTGATACTAAGCAAGAGCATCTACATTTCTTCCACAAGGCAGGAGGGAGAGTCAAAGAAGGTAGAGAGGCAAAAGAAAGAGGAAACAAAAAAATGACAGCTAGGAAGCAGCAAAAGGAAAAATAACCTTAAATCAAAGTAGAATAAAGAATCAGACAATACCACCAATGTCAAGTGTCTAACATGCCTCCCCTATCCCCCCCCTTATCTGCATTCACCTTGGTATATCACCTTTGTTACATTAAAGGAAGCATAATACAATGATTCTATTAGTTACAGTCTCTAGTTTATGTTGATTGCATCCCTCCCCCAATGCCTCCCCATTTTTAACACCTTGCAAGGTTGACATTTGCTTGTTCTCCCTCGTAAAAGAACATATTTGTACATTTTATCACAATTGTTGAATACTCTAGATTTCACCAAGTTACACAGTCCCAGTCGTTATCTTTCCTCCTTTCTTGTGGTGTCTCACATGCTCCCCACCTTCCTCTCTCAACCGTATTCATAGTTACCTTTGTTCAATGTACTTACACTGTTGTGCTACCATCTCCCAAAATTGTGTTCCAAACCACACACTCCTGTCTTCTATCACCCTGTAGTGCTCCCTTTAGTACTTCCTGTAGGACAGGTGTCTTGTTCCCAAAGTCTCTCATTGTCTGTTTGTCAGAAAATATTTTGAGCTCTCCCTCATATTTGAAGGACAGCTTTGCTGGATACAGGATTCTTGGTTGGTGGTTTTTCTCTTTCAGTATCTTAAATATATCACACCATTTCCTTCTTGCCTCCATGGTTTCTGCTGAGAGATCTGCACATAGTCTTATTAAGCTTCCTTTGTACGTAATGGATCGCTTTTCTCTTGCTGCTTTCAGGATTCTCTCTTTGTCTTTGACATTTGATAATCTGATTATTAAGTGTCTTGGCGTAGGCCTCTTCATATCTCTTCTGTTTGGAGTACGCTGCGCTTCTTGGATCTGTAATTTTATGTCTTTCATAAGAGATGGGAAATTTTCATTAATTATTTCCTCTATTATTGCTTCTGCCCCCTTTCCTTTCTCTTCTCCTTCTGGGACACCAATGATACGTACATTATTGTACTTTGTTTCATCCTTGAGTTTCCGGAGACGTTGCTCATATTTTTTCATTCTTTTCTCCATCTGCTTCTTTGCGTGTAGGCTTTCAGGTGTTTTGTTCTCCAGTTCCTGAGTGTTTTCTTCTGCCTCTTGAGATCTGCTGTTGTGTGTTTCCATTGTGTCTTTCATCTCTTGTGTTGTGCTTTTCATTTCCATAGATTCTACTAGTAGGTTTTTTGAACTTTTGATTTCTGCCGTATACATGTCCAGTTCTTCCTTTATAGCCTCTATCTCTTTTGCAATATCTTCTCTAAACTTTTTGAATTGATTTAGCATTAGTTGTTTAAATTCCTGTATCTCAGTTGAAGTGTACATTTGTTCCTTTGACTGGGCCATAACTTTGTTTTTCATAGTGTAGGTTGTAATTTTCTGTTGTCTAGGCATGGTTTCCTTGGTTATCCAAATCAGGTTTTCTCAGACCAGAACAGGCTCAGGTCCCAGAGGGAAGAAATATTCCGTATCTGGTTTCCCTGAGGGTGTGTCTTAGAAAATTGCTCCACCCTTTGATGGCTCCGGTCACTGTGCTTTTCTGCCCAGCAGGTGATGCCTGTTAGCCTATAATTCTTGACTGGTGTGAGGAGGTATGGCCGTGTTCCCCCAGGCTCTGGGGTCTGGTTCTGAATGGAAAGGGCCCCACCCCTTTCCTCCTAGAGAAGACAGACCCCTCAGGTGGAGGTCATTAGCATTTCAATGGTCTTGCTCTCTGCTTGTGCTGTCTCCACCCTTCCCCGAGTCACAGCCCTGGAAACTGAAAATGACTGGGGCTTTCTCCACTGAGCCAAAAAAGAAACAGATAGTTCCGTTCAGACCCAGTCCAAGGCAACCCTCCAGCTCTCCCAGGTCAGTCGTCACCCAAAGCCTCTGTCTGTTTTTTTGGGATGCATACCTGTAGTGAGCAGTTCACACTCGCTACTTAAAACCCCAGTTGGAGCTCAGCTGAGCTGTATTCACTTGCTGGGAGAGAGCTTCTCTGTGGCACCGCGAGGCTTTGCAGCCCGGGCTATGGGGGAGGGGGGTCTCCCGACCTGGTTCTGCAGGTTTTACTTACAGATTTTATGCTGTGTTCTCGGGCATTCCTCCCAATTCAGGTTGGTGTATGATGAGTGGATGGTCTCGTTTGTCCCCCCGCAGTTATTCTGGATTATTTACTAGTTGTTTCTGGTTTTTTGTAGTTGTTCCAGGGGGACTACTTAGCTTCCACTCCTCTCTATGCCGTCATCTTGCCCGACCCGGCTCCCATCCTAGGAATTTCTCTTGCACTTTCTTGATTTGGATCACCTGCTTTCAGAATCTCATATCTTCCTATTTTTTAGTTTTCTCTCTTGTTGTTTTGGTGGAATGTACTCTCCAGAAGCTTCCTGAGAAATGATAAATGATAGAAACAATTTTGAGACTTTACATGTTGCATTCATTCTATCCTCACAGCTCATTAATGAGTTGGCTAAATATATATTTCTACAATAAAAATTTTTACCCTCAGAATTTTTAAGAAATTATGCCATTAATTTCTAGTTTCTACTGATATTGAGATATTCCATGCTATTCTGATTCTGGATCCTTTGTTTGGAAACTGTGGAAGCTTCTAGGATCTTAATTTTTATCACAGTGTCTTAAGATGTTAGTGCTATGCTTAGTGAGAGACTCCTTTTACTTACTACGCTGAACCCTACATGGCCCTTTTTCACAGCCTGAACACTCATGTCCTGTTCTAGAATATTTTAAAAATATTTTTCGTTTCCAAATTTCTTCTTTTGACTGAGCAACAGAGCTTTTAGAGGCTTTACTCAAATGCCAGGTGATTCCTGTTTTGCTGTCTCTGCAAATTTAAGGAAGAGGCACTAGAAAGAGAATGGGAAACTCGCCGTGCGTGAGTGGGGCTTACTGAGTGGTCAGCCTCATTAAGGGGTGATTGGTCAGGAGGCAGCCTTTATTCTGAGGGATCCCGAGATGTCTTATCTATAGGTTATCTCTCAGGGATCATTTAGTTTCTCTAGAGAGGACTCTTTAAACCTGTGGAGGGTGAAGGGTGGGATAGGTATAATAGTTTGACTTCTAGTATTCTGGGAGCCAGGTAGGAAAAGGCAGGATGATTTTCGTCCCTGTAGTATGTAGATTCTGTTTTCAGTACAGAATTTTACCCCTACTCTCCACCATTCCTGGAGTCCCCCAGGGGCTCTTCAGACAATAAACCTCCCATCTCCTGCAGCAGTGGGAGTCGGGGTGGAGCTCAGGGATGATGGGTGGGTGTGGAGGTCCTCCTTATACAATCTCTCAACTAATGCTCTTGTTTTCAGCCTTTGGTCTCCAAGGTGTCCCCAGTTCCTCAGCCTCTTAGGATTTGGGATAAGGACTGCTTCCATGTTCACTGGTACTTCCTCCTGCAGGCACAGAGGCTTTTAGCTTTCTGCACCCGCCAGCTCCTCCTCTGCCATGTGCTGTCCTTCCTCAGATCCAGCCGACACCTCTCTCCCACTGTGGGTCTGCTCTGTTTCTCTGTTCTTGGTGACTTTACATCTATTTTTTATTCTTTTACTGGCATTTAGTGAGGTTTCAGGAGGGTGAGGAACTAAACATGGGTTTGTTTTGCTGTGTTTGAAAGGAAATCCTCTTCATATGCTCTCAACACCTCCCAACACTAATCTCCCCCCATTTCAACAAGGGCTTTTGGCAATCAATAGTATCTAGCTAGACTTTATTAACTTGCTTGTTTTCATGGGATTTCATTTCATACTTATCCTTTATTTAGAAAATGACTTTCTTTCTCCATTGGTAGTGATATAAAATTTCATTTTTCCTAATTTGTTTGAGTAAAAAAAAAAATAGTTGATTTATTGAAGAATCGTAAGTGGTATATGGAGAGGCTAAAATGTTGATGGTGACATGTCAATGCTTTAAGTTTGGGATACACTGCCCTCTTCGTAAAAATCACCACAGGAAGAAATTCCACATCTTCCTATTTTGTCTTTCATAATCTGAAAACTTGGTGGGTGTTGTGCTTTCAGCCGGTTAAATCCTGGGGGCCACTTCTTAGATCTACATCCTCCATTCTAGAAGTTTCCACAGATTTGGTTTTCTTTCAAGTTATTTCTCTTTCCTTCCCCTCTATACTTGGGCTCCTCTTGTCCTAGGGCAAAAGCTGCATATCATTTCCAAATGTTTCTCATAAGCTGCTGCTTACAAAATTGGCATACAAATCCAATTTCCTTGTTAGAAGTGTTTTATTTGATTAGTTATGGAAGAATGGAGAGGGGTTAAAAATAATAAGTAGTGATTGGGGTTGTGGGGTGGGGAGTGGAGCCATAAAATACCTTTAAGGGCACATGGTAGTTGTCCTGGGTTCTCTCTGAAGGGTGAATGGAGAGGGCCCTACCCCCTTCTCTGAATTTCTTCTTGGATATTGCACAGTGCTAGCCCAGTTCTTGCCTCAGGTTCCAAGGTTTAGGACGTATCTGGACAAGTAAGATTAGATTTGTTGTCAGTGAAGCCATTTAGACTTTAGCCAGGGGTAGTTAGAGCAAGATGCCCTGGGATGACTAGTTCTTTCCCAGGCCTGCTTGGCTGCCTGCACTGTCTTCAGTAAGGGTCCCCTGAGTTCTGCAAATCCTTGGGGAGGAAATGTGCTTCTGGCTCTCTTGGCTTCACCGGGCCAAAGTTGTGCAGTCCCTTCAGGCTCCCTTGAAGGTCTTTGTGGCATTGGCCATAACAGAAATGGTGCTTTCTTCCCCAGTCCCTTCCCTCCAGCTGATTTTGCCCTAAGTATAGCCTGGAAGCTTGATATCATGACCAGTTCTGCCTAGCTTGAGGTCTCATCAGCAGTCACCCCAAGTTCTCTCAGACTGCCCAAGTGAGGCGTTTCCCTCACTGAGGCACTAGTAAGTACCTGTTTCCCATCCAAAGGTCCCCTCAGGTTGGGTATTCAATTGCCAAGTGGAGATGATTGCTATGGAGCCCATCCTATAGCTGGGTACCAGCCCAGGGCTCTTTTTCCAGGAATTCAGCTAAAGGCAGAGGCCTTATAGAAGACTATCTCTAGAGTTATCCTAAAGGGTCTAGGAATCCCAAGTGAGAAAGACTCTCAGTGACGAGTTTTTCAAACTCTGGCCACCTGCTGTAACCAAACAGCTTCTGTCACACAAGCTGGGGGAAATTGTAATGCCAGGGAATCTCCAGGTAGCCGGGGGACTAGAGCCAGTGGAAATCTGGATGAACTGCAAGTCTCACTCCCTCATCTGCTGGTCAGTTCCTGGTCACCAGCACCGCTGAGTGGGCTGGGGGTGGTGGTTAGATTCGGGCCCTCTTGTCACCAGCAGCCACCTCGGTAGCCTTTATCCCTCCCAGAGTACTGGACAAGGAGCAATTTAGATAACCATACATCTTTAAAAAAAGATTAACTCCAGCAGCCTCTCATCCCCAAGACTTTTCTAAGCATGTTAACCCATTGCTCTGACCCCCAGACACTGTAATAAGCTAAACGATTTCCTGGGGCTTGGAGCTGGCAGGTGTAGGCTGGGGCATCGCCACTGACGGTGACAGGAGCTTGGGGCAGGGTGCAGCCCACTGCTTCAGAAGGACAGTCACTAAAACAAAGGAGAACAAAAAGGACCAACAAAAAACCTGAAAGAGGAAAGCCTCCTAAGAAGGCCTTGTCTGTCTTTTATTTTTTTAAAAGACATCGTATCACGAACAAGGCCTTAGAAATGTTCTATGACTTATCTGAAAAAAAAAGAAGGCCTTTTGGGCTTGAGAGAGAAAACAAGGAAAACAGAGGGGATGTTGTGGGGTCTTTTTCCCCAGCCCAGCCTGAGGAACTGTTTAGTTCCTTAGTGGAGAGCAGCCTAGAAGCTGAAGGACCGTCTTCGTGAAAGACCTGGAGAGTTTCCAACATAAGCGGGGACATGCCTCAGGTGACAAAAGTGACAAAGCTGAGGAGAGCTTCCTCTGCCACAGACCCCGGAGCAGCCCTGGGTGATTGTGGAAGACACTCCAGAACCTGGGGAGGGGGCACCCCGTGTCACAGAGGGCACTGCAACAGGGCCCCAAAGGCCTCCTTCATTTTTCAGAGGAGCCATAAGCACACGTATCAGCTTATGTGGACAGACACCCAGCGAGGCCACGTGCCAACAGGTTCTGCCCTCCGCGGTGCAGTTTGGGCTTGGGAGGACTCTCTGATGCTGTTATTATCTCTCTGTCTCCAAATGCCAAACCAAGGCCACTACTTCTGTGTGAAGAAAAACCTCTAAATAGTTAGGCATATATGAAGAATGAAATGAGCTGCTTTTGGAGATGCTAATTTCCAGCTAATTTTGAATTAAAATGTATCGTGGAAAAACTTAACCCTTTAGCACAACATCTGAACGTGATTAATCTCATTGAATGGTATACTTGGGAGTGGTTAAGAGGACAGTTTATGTTGTATATATGTTTCTGTGATTATACATAAAAAGAGCAATTAAAGAGACAATAGCAACTAAGTGCAGTACATGAATCTGGATGGAATCTAATAATGGAGGAGAAAAGCCTCAAAAGGACATTATTGGGGACATATGAAAAAATTGGAATATAGTCTGTAAGCTTTATATCAATGTTAAATTTCTTGAACTTGATAACTGTACTTAAGATAGTTACGTGAGTGAATATCCTTGTTCTTAGAAAATGTACATGGAAATGTTAGGTGTTCAAGGAATATGATGTATACAACCTACTCTCAAATGCCCAGAAAATAGATAGATAGATAGGAAGATAGATAGATAGAGGGATACATAGAATGATACAACAAATGCAGTAAAATGTTAAAATTGGTGGATCTGGGCCTCTGAGAGAGATTTTTTTGAGTTCTCTACATGGGTTTTGTATTATTTTTGCAACTGTCCTATAAGGCTGAAATTATTTCAAACTAAAACGTTTTAAGAAAAAAAAAAACAGAACTTAAATTTGGAATAAAAGGTGTATTGCAAGATTGAATAAAAAGATAGTACAATTGTACTTTGTTTCCAAAAAGGGTCATATACAACTACGATGAGGGTGGAAAGAGTAGAGCATTCCTCTGCTATTACCCTTTTACTTCATGGAAAATAGTTCTATGAATTTAACTAAAAAGAAGAAAATGTTGGGAAGCTGTTTATTTTTTACATAGCTGTAGTGATTTTGAGCATACCATTTTTAAAATTATCTTTTCACTTAACCTCACATAGCAACTTACAAACTTAAAAAGAAATTAGTAAAAAGGCAACCATCAGAATAATACCCCAAATAGGGAATAGCAAAAAGAAAAATCTCAGTTATGTTTCTGAGCAGTAAAAAGTTGTGCCAAAAGTTTGTGAGCGCATCGATGTTGGGTTCTAGACCAAACATTCCTGGCATCAGTGACCCTTGAGGCCTTAAGGACAACAGTAAGAAACTGAAGTGGAAAGCACTTTTGCCTTCCCCTTCACCATTTCTGATTTTCCAGGGGCTTGATGATTACTCTCATGGCCCTCAGAGGCTGTGTAGGTGACCTCACTGTTGTCTTTGCTGGAGGGATGAAAAATTTCCACTTGTGCCTCAGGACTCCTCCAGCTATGATGTGTATATGAGCCTCGAGTGTGTTAGTTATACAGTTTTCTTACCCAGCTTTTTTTTTTTTAATTCACTTTTATTGAGATATATTCACATGCAGTGCAGTCATATAAAACAAAGCATACATTCAGTTGTTTACCGTACCATTATATAGTTGTGCATTCATCACCAAAATTAATTTTTGACATTTTCATTACCACACATACAAAAATAATAAGAATAAAAATTAAAGTGGAAAAGGACAATTAAAGTAAAAAAGAACACTGGGTGCCTTTTCTTTCCTTCCGCCATTTTTCTACTCATCCATCCATTAACGAGACAAAGGGGAGTGTGGTCCATGTGGCTTTCCCAATCACATTGTCATCCCTAAGCTACATTTTTATAGAATCGTCTTCAAGATTCATGGGCTCTGCATTGTAGTTTGACAGTTTCAGGTATTTACTGCTAGCTATTCCAATTCATTAGAACCTAAAAAAGGGTTGTCTATATTGTGCATAAGAGTGCCCACCAGAGTGACCTATTGGCTCCTTTTGGAATCTCTCTGCCACTGAAGCTTATTTCATTTCCTTTCACATCCCCCTTTTGGTCTAGAAGATGTTCTCCATCCCATGATGCTTGGTCTAGATTCCTCCCTGGGAGTCATATTCCATGTTGCCAGGGGGATTCATTCCCCTGGTTGTCAGATCCCAGGTAGGGGAGAGGGCAGTGATTTCACCTGTCAAGTTGGCTTAGCTAGAGAGAGAGGGCCACATCTGAGCAACAAAGAGGCATTCAGGAGGAGGCTCTTAGGCACAATTATAGGCAGGCCTAGCCTCTCCTTTGCAGCAACAGTCTTCCCAAGGGCAAGTGCCATGGTAGAGGGCTCAGCCCATCAAACCACCAGTCCCCTACGTCTGTGAGCACATCAGCAACCATCGAGGTGGGGTAGCCCAACATCCCTGCATTCTCCACCATCTCCTCAAAGGGCTGTGCATATTTTTTTCATTTTTTTTTATTAACTCTTTTTTTTTTAAATTAACTATATAAAAAAAAAAATAAAAAAAAAACAATAAAAAAACATTTCAAACAAACCATAACAAGGGAGTCCAACATGTTCCTTCTCTACACCAAGAAAATAACCTAATATAGCAACATTTCTGTGAACTTGTTCCTACCATACCCATCAGAAATTAACAAACCATAGTCATTCCTGGGCATTCCCAGAACGTTAAGTTTACCCACAATAGCTTATCTGTTCTTATTAGGTTATTGTTCCCCCTTCATTAATTGCTCTCTATTGGTAGTTCCCTTGCAGTCTACATTATAAACCATTTACTTTAGGAGTGTGTTGTTTAATCTCCAGGTGTTTGTGAATTTTCTAAGTCTCTGATGGTTATTGACTTCTAATTATATCCCATTGTGGTCAGAGAATGTGCTTTGAATAATTTCACTTTTCTTAAATTTATTGAGGCTTGTTTTATGTCCCAGCATATGGTCTGCTCTGGAGAAAGTTCCATGATCACTAGAGAAGAATGTGTATCCTGGTGATTTGGGATGTAATGTTCTATATATGTCTGTTAAATCAAATTCATTTATTCAATTGTTTGGGTTTTCGTTTTCTTTATTGGTCTTTTGTCTGGTTGATCTATCTATAGGAGAGAGTGATGTGTTGAAGTCTCCCACAATTATTGTGGAAACATCCATTGCTTCCTTTGGTTTTGCCAGTGTTTGTCTCATGTATTTTGTGGCACCATGATTGGGTGCATAAACATTTATGATTGTTACTTCTTCTCATTGAATTGCTCCTTTTATTAGTATGTAGTGGCCTTCTTTGTCTTTCATAACATCCTTGCATTTAAAGTCTATTTTACCTGAGATTAGTATTGCTACAACTGCTTTCTTTTGGCTGTAGCTTGCATGAAATATTTTTCCATCCTTTCACTTTCAATTTCTTTGTGTCCCTGTGTCTAAGATGAGTCTCTTGTATGCAACATATTGATGGTTCATGTTTTTTGATCCATTCTGCCAATCTATATCTTTTAATTGGGGAGTTTAATCCATTTACGTTCAACGTTATTACTATGAAGGCATTTCTTCAATTAGCTATCCTATCCTTTGGTTTATGTTTGTCAGATATATTTTTCCCCTCTCTCTCTTATTGTCCTTTAATGAATCAATATTGAATCTCTTTAGTACTGAACCTTTCTCCATATCTCTCTCTCCTTTCTTTGTTTCTCTGTCGGTAGGGCTCCCTTTAGTATCTGAAGTAGGGCAGGTCTTTTATTAGCAAAATATCTCAGCATTTGTTTGTCTGTGAAAAATTTAAGCTCTCCCTCAAGTTTGAAGGAGAGCTTTGCTGGATAAAGTATTCTTGGTTGGAAATTTTTCTCTCTTAGAATTTTAAATATGTCATGCCGCTGCCTTCTCGCCTCCATGGTGGCTGCTGAGTAGTCACTACTTAGTCTTATGTTGTTTCCTTTGCATGTGGTGAATTGCTTTTCTCTTGCTGCTTTCAGAACTTGCTACTTCTCTTCAGTATTTGGCAGTCTGATCAGAATATGTCTTGGAGTGGGTTTATTTGGATTTATTCTATTTGGAGTTCACTGGGCATTTATGCTTTGTGTATTTATATTGTGTAGAAGGTTTGGGAAGTTTTCCCCAACAATTTCTTTGAATACTCTTTCTAGACCTTTACCCTTCTCTTCCCCTCCTGGGACACCAATGGGTCTTATATTTGGGTGTTTTATCTTATCTATCATATCCCTGAGGTCCATTTTTATTTTTTCAATTTTTTTCCCTATTCTTCCTTTTGTTCTTTCATTTTCTGTTCTGTGGTCCTTGAGGTCACTGATTCATTGTTCAGCTTCCTCTAATCTTGCACTATGAGTATCCAGAATCTTTTTAATCTGATCAACAGTTTCTTTTATTTCCATAAGATCATCTATTTTTTTTTATTTACTCTTGCAATTTCTTTTTTATGCTCTTCTAGGGTCTTCTTCTTGTCCTTTATATCCTGTGGTATGCTCTCATTGTTTGTCTTTAGTTCTTTGATTAATTGCTCCAAGTACCGTGTCTCCTCTAATCTTCTGATTTAGGTGTTTGGGTTTGAGTTATCTATATCATCTGGTTTTTTCATATGCTTCAAAATTTTCTGTTGTTTTTGGCCTCTTGATTTGCTTTTCTTGATAGGGTTCTTTTAGGATATGTAGGATTAATCAAAGCCTTATCTCTAATTTGTCAGATCTATAGCTTGGTGGCATACACTTTCTCTAATTAACCAGAAAGTGGCATCCACGAGTCACATATTCCCCTCAAGTCAGTTCTCCCCAACTTTGTCTTTGTAGTGTATGGGATCTGAATCTTGTGGGGTCCAACTGGGGCACCAAGTTTGGGTGTGTTTTTGGTGCTGTCCACCCTGAATGTGGGGCGTGTGTCTGAGTGGTTAGGGAGGGAGGGCAGCTATAATAATCAAACCTCCCAGGTGTTCCTGGAGATTTAAGGCTGTTGCAAGAGTCTAAACCTTCAGTTCAGTCTCACCACAGCTTGTTTCTGCTGCTGGCCCACAAGTCCTTGGTATTGGCGTATAGTCCCTGGGATTTCCGAGTGGGTCCCTCTTCCAAGCTGTGCCCTTCTAGGGCCTCTGCTGAGGGAACATTGTGCTACATCACAAGTGTGTGCTATCCCTCAAGGGAAGTTCTGAGCCTCCAGGCTGTGTAGGTGCATTCCCAGCCTTCTGGAAAGGATGGCTGAATGGGGTGTGTTAATTTCCCCCTTTTCGTACAGCTCCACCTTCCCAGCTCGAGGACAATTAGTTGTGGGTGTGTGAAAGTCTACTGTCCATGCCCGATATTGTGGCATGTGCACATGATGTTGGAAACACTTCCTGTCACACTGGGTTTTTTTTTTTTTTTTGGTGCAGCTCTGGGCTGTGGCGCTGGCACTAGGCAGGAGTGTTCCCAGCCCACCAGGAAGACGGCTGCAAGGGGCCTGGTTATTTTTGCCTTTTGGATCCTTGCTCCAAGACAGTTAGCAGCAGGTGCACGAAAGGCTATCTTCCACACCAGATATTGAGGCGTATGCACAGCCTGTTCCTGCCGCACTTCACTGTGTGGTTCTTGCCACCTTATCTGCCACTGCTTTTGGGTTTTTTAAAAAAGAACTAGTCTGCCTCCAAATGCCAACCCACGATTTCCCCACACCACAGCATGGCTGCCAGATATTCAACAGGCTTACTCACTCATTTCAGAATGCAGACTCCAGGTTTCACCAAGTGCACGGTCCCTGTGGATTTAGCAGACCTTGTCCAGCTGGTGCATTGCTGGAACTGATGTTCTGGGTCACTTTCTGGCTTTTATCTAGTATTTTTCATGGAGGTGTTTTTTTGCCCTGTCTCTCCTAGCCGCCATCTTAGGTTCTTCCTCTTACCCAGCTTTAAGAGCTGATCGAATTATGATTGGGAAGCTTTTCTTCATGCGGTTGAGGCCTAAGCTAATACAGTTGGGCTGACCCATTCACAATTACCTGTGCAATTATGGAGAATGATGGAAGAATTAGGTTTTGTCATTATGCTTGCTTTCTTTCTCCCTCCCTCCCTCCCTCCCTTCCTTCCTTCCCTCCTTCATTCCTCCCTCCTTCCGTCTCTCTCTCCCTCTTTCTCTCTCTCTCCTTTTTCTACTAAGAAGGAAAAGATCACTCAGGTGCCCTGGATTAGAGGTCACCCAGATCTTCAACAACTGGCATCAACTATTTCTGGGTCAATTGCCTCATAACCTTAAGTACTCAAGCTTTAAGGCCTGAGGAAGGATGTGGGGTCATTTATAATCCTGCAGACTGTGATTCTTCCACCAGGATCTACTCAAGACCTCTTTACAAATGACATTACAGTTCTTTATGGTTGGGAAATTGTCCACAAAGAGCTCAGCCTATAATCAAGATCACTTGAGGGGCAGAGCACAGGAAGGGGGGTGAATATAACTCATCCTTTTTTCCTTTTCTTGGTGCAGATAAATTAACTATAGTTCCCAGAGACCTGTTCCCTTTTGCTGAAAATAGTATCAAATTTTCCCTTGAAGTTTTTATTAATAGAGGCAATTGACTTTGACATTAGGACAGAACTTTGGAGTCCAAAGAGTGACGAAATCTACCTTTGATTCTCTGTGTGGCAACAGTGAGCTTGGGCTCTCAGGCCTTAGTTTCTTCCTCAGTAAAATGGGAATGAAATATCCTTGTTCATTTACCTCAGGAGGTGTTACCGGAATTATTTAGAGACCATTTTTCATTTAATGTACTGAGTAACTTCAAATAGAAGGCAATAGATGTGAGGGAGTTTGGGAAAGAAATCCATCAATATGAATTGAGTTATTTTCTAGGTTTTTTAGATAAGAGACAGATGGCCTTTAGGGCTTAGAAGTAGGACCATCTCGAGGCCTGTCTTTTGAAAAAGAGCCAAGATTCATTTCTACTCCTGGCAACTTACATGTAAAAAGTGTGATTCTCAACCCTGCAGTGAGATTTAAACAGTGTTTGAGTCCTACTTTGAAAGATCCATTCAGGATGTAAGGATCATTTAAGCACTTCCTGTAAATTCTTATATTATTTTTGTAACAATAGACTGGGCATTCAACTCTAAATGAAAAAAACTGGTGTTTTCGTTTTCTGGTTTTTCATAAAATAACCCATGACTTTATTTTTTTCCTGTAGACAAAACTGTTTAGAGTCTTACCCCATATTCCTGGTCACGTTCTGGATGGCTGGATTCTATTTCAACCAAGGTAATTTTAAAATACAGTTAATTCTGTTCTGATGACAACTATGGTGCTTACAATTCTTGTGGTTCAGATCTGCAGGCATGCACCTACTGATCCTGGAAATTATTTTAAACAAAATAAGCAATATGTAGGTACAGCAAAGAGAACTGTTTTGCAGATAATGCTAACTTTGGCTTTGTTCCAATTTAATTCAAAAGTTATTGTTTTAACTTGGAACAAACTGTATGCTGGGCATTCGAGGATGAAAATGACATGAACTTTGTCTTCAAATCTAATAGTCTAATTGTAATTTAACTACAAGAGCCAAACCCAGAATTAACAATTCACCTTAAAAATTATAGCTAATATTTCTTGAGCATGTACCATGTGCCAGGTACTGTTTTAAGTTTTATACATATATGATCTCTTGTATGGAATTTATAGGATTAATATCCCTTCATAAGGTAGATTCTTTAATTAATTCCTAACTTACAGATAAGGAAACTGAGGTATGGAGAGATTAAGTAATTTGTTCAACTTGGCGTTAACCAACACTGGAAAAAATTAGCTTTCAAGTACAGAACAGGGCTGACAGGTATTTGTTCCAATCACCCATATACTTTTTTCTTAAAAGTTTCCTTCTGATAAGGGACTCATTCTCTGCCATTTGACCCACTGGATTTCACCGTGATGGGTTGAATTAGGCCGACTGCCTGTCAGGAAAGAATTCTTGGGTATCCTTTCTTCTTAATTTTCTTTTCATTCTTTCTCTTCCAAACTAAATTGCCTAACTTTTAACTGCCCTGAACAGTTCTCATTGGATTTATTGGAGCAATTCATTAGATGGGGTTTGCAAAGCTGCCGGCCTGCTCACAATGTTTAACTTCTTCAGACCCCAGGTCGTTGGAGGAAGTCATTCTCATCCTTCAGGCCCCAGACAAACGTCATCCCCTCAGGGACGCCAACCCCTACAATTTCCTGCAGGCAGCCTCCTCCAGTCTCTCCCCCAATTCCTGTCTGCCCGGTCCCTCTTCATTTTCTTCACAGCACTTTCAAGTCCATCATTTATTCTTATTTTTTTCTGTTTGCTGTCTGTCTTTGTTGATAGAATACAAACTCTATAAAGGCAGAGATTCAATACTTGGTTTTACAAATAGTATAAATTAAAAGAAAAGTTTGTGACCAAACAAAATAATGAATTTGCTTTTATTCAGCGTACCCGAGTCCCACAGATAAACTCTAAAATGTTTACAAGAGAGCTCTGTCAATTTTCTTCTGTGAGGTGCAGAGGAAAAGGTAGGGAGAACATTGGTATTTTTCTTTGGCTAGGATGGTAGAACATCTGCCTCATTTTACGTTTCTTTTTTAGAGATACAATTTATATATAGTGAAATGCACAAACCCTAAGAGACCATTTGGTGAGTTCTGACAAGTGTAAATGCTTGTGTGACCCACATCCTTATCAAGATATAGAACATGATCTCCACCCAGGAAGTTTCCTCATGTGACCCCCAGCCAGTCCTCATCCTCTTTCCTTCCAGAGGCAAACCCTGTTCTCATTTTTCCATTGTAGTTTAGTTTTGCCTGTTCTAGAACTTAACATTATTGGAGTATACACTAAGTATACCCTCTTGGGTAATGCTTCCTTCCCTTAGTAAAATGTCTTTGAGAGTCATCATGTTGTTGCATGCATCCGTAGTTTGTCTTCACTGTTGAGAAGTATTCTGTTGTGTGATGGTACCACCATTTAGTTGTCCATTCTCCTGTTTGATAGACTTCTAGGCTGTTTTCAGTTTTGGGCTATGATGAACAAAGCTACAGTGAACATTCTTGTACAAGTCTTTTTATGGGCATATGCTTTCATTTCTCTTGGCTAAATACATAGGAATGGAATTGCTGGGTCAAAAGGTAACTGTATGTTTAGTTTGATAAGAAAATACAAAGTGGCTGTACCATTTTGCATTCCAACCAGCAATGAATGAAGTTTCTTGTTGCTCCACATCCTCACCAACATTTTGTGTTGTCAGTCTTTTTGATTTTAGCCATTCTGCTGCGTGTTCAGTGGTGTCATCTAATTGTGGTTTTAAGTTCTAGTTTGCTGTCAACTAATGATGTTGAAAAGTTTTTCATGTGCTTAGTGGCACATTTGTGTATTTTCCTAGGTGAAGTGTCTATTCAAATGTTTCGCCCATTTAAAAAAATTGAGTTGTTTTTCTTTTATTACTGAATTGTAAGCGTTCTCTATATATTCTGGACACAAGTCTTTTATCAGATGCATGTTTTGTGAATATTTTCTCACTTTTCACACTACATTTGAAACACTGCCATCATATCTTCTATCTTTTTTTTCCCTACAGGTTTTGCTACTGTTCTGGGGTTGCTGTACATGTACGCCCGTCACCACTTCTTCTCTGGATATTCACAAGCTGCTGCAAAAAGGTAAGGAGGACCCAGCAATTGTGCATTTAGGCAGAGAGTAGCAGGCTGGACTCTGGATGAGTTCCCCATTTCTGAGAGGTATTAATAGTCCTGATGGTTGTGGTTGCAAAAGTGATCCATGTTGCCCGAGGCCAAGTCTTGCCAGGCCATACACAATTAGGAGTGAGATGGGGAAATATAAAACCGTGCACTGTGTGCCCTCCTTGACCACCATGCGTTAAATCCTTGCAAAAAAGTTTGCACTGTTTCCAAAAAGTTTCCAAGGAAATAATCCTGCCCAGTCTAGAAAATCTTCTGAATGTTCAAAGAACATTAACTTCTATGGCCTGGCATCTCGTTTAATTTATGTGATGAATCAAAATTTTCAAGGGCAAAAAAGTGCATATTCTGGGCATTGTCAACAATGAGCTAATCATGCAAGGGCTCAGCTTCATCATTGTTGCCCAGTTAGTCATTTCTTTCCCTTGTATCCACCCTGCAGGGTCATTGGTTTCCGGTTGAGTCTGGGGATTTTGGCCCTGTTGACAGTCCTAGGCACCCTGGGGATTGCAAACAGCTTTCTGGATGAATACCTGGACCTCAATGTTGTCAAGAAACTGAGGCGGTCCTTCTAACCCTTTTTTTCCTCCCTGTCCCTTCATGCCGGTCAATGCTGTTTCCACCCTGAAGGTAATATGGTATCACTTGTCAAATATTAAAAATTCTAAAAATTCTAAAAATAAATTGTTTAAAGTAAATTGGTCTTTGTTTTCCTTGAGATGGCTTTGTGAAAACACACCCTTTAGAGAAGACATTTCCTGTTTCATTGTTTAAGAACTGAAATTGGCTCTGGGAGAGAGAGCCGTATCATCAGAAGTGGAAGCGTGTTGACCCTGGTTTTAGAAGTGTGTGCAGAAGACGGGACTGCTGGTGTCAGGACAAAACAGCCTCCCCCAGGAGCCTGGCTTTCTGTGGGCCGCCTCCAGATCCCGCCTCTGAGAACCCCTTCCCTCCTCAAGGAGAGTCCCAGACAGATGCTGAGAAGGCAGCTGGGTCCACTTCATTAGTTGCAGGAAAGCAACAGGTGGCTGGCATGTGGGGGAAGACATGCAAAGACAAAGAGAAGCCAGACAGGCTATGACAATGTACTTTATGAAGAAAACAGGAAAAAAAAAAAGACATATTTTCAAGGAACCATCAGGAGACCAGTGCTAGGTGCTTGTTGCCCTGGGCAGGGGAAGGAGCCCCCGTCTCATAGCTGTAGAGTCTGGACTGAGTTCCCCTGCACATGTCAGGTCGTGGGCTTTGGGGCTTGGGGAGTGGGCTTTGGGGAGGAGGCTCTTCTTCCCTTGAAGAATCTACCTTAAAGTAAATTGGTCTTTGTTTTCCTTGAAATGGACACTTTCTTCATCTGTAAAATAGGAAGGATTCCACATCCCAGTTTCCCGGGGCCTTAGGAAAATGGAATTGTGAGCATACACAGCACATTTTAACGTCAAGAAAAGAGTCCTCTGTCAGTTTTTCCAAAGAAAGTCAGACAGCCTTGAATCTTGTGTGGGCATCGACAAGAAACTATTTACTGGGACTTCTCTTTTTTTGTGGGTACAGAGGAAGGTACAAGGGCTATGAATAATAGAAAAAGATATAAGGGCATTTAAATACTAGTGTTTCTGGAATAAGAAGGGAGAAGACATAACCTCCTGCATTCCAGACAACAGGATGAAATACCCCACAGTACCACTAAGAATGTGTTGGCCTGGGAACGGGGATACCTGGATACCAATTCCAGTTCCCGCACTCACTGGCTATTTGACTTGGAACAAGACACCTCATCAATAAGAGGTACAGTTGACTCCAGAGCCAGACCGTTGCCATCCTGTTCTATTGCTTGCTGCCTGTGCAACCGCAAGGCACTTGTTTAGCTCTCTGCCTCAGTGTTCTCTTAGGTAAAATGGAGCTAACACTTGGTCTAAAATGCTGTGATTCCATGATCCTTTTACCTTGCATTCTGATCAGTTATGTTGACTTGTGATATTTTAGTGGTTTTATCCATGGAACACCAGGAAAGAAGGGAGAGTGCAAATTATTGACCCCAAAGCATAGTAACTGCATAATCACACCTTTGGAAGTGAAAAGAAAACAACTTTCCAAATCTCATACCAGGAGATTTTGAAACAATTTCTGTTTTACAACTAATTTGGGACTATATAAAATACATAAACTGCGCAGTTTGGTTAAACAAAATGTGGGAAAAGGAGCCTTCAACAGTGGTTCTAGAGGTTCTAGAAAAGAAAAAGGTGAAGAAGAAATTATTGGCAGTGCTCACACACGTATGGCTCAGCCTTTTATGCTGATTCCAGCACTTGGTTCACCTAGAATACCCTCTATTGTGGTGATGACTGCACCAAGCTTTAAGAGTTTCACATCTTAAAACGTTTGAGCCATAGAATTTGTTTCTTTTGTTCTAATTCCATTGCCACCATGCAACCTCTTGATTATTTTAATTTCTATTAGATTTGACTATAGGGAGCAAATGTACTGGCCAGAGAGAGGTGCCTTTCTGATCTGTTTGAAAGTTATATATTTTTATATTAGTAAATTGACCTATTTCATGTTTAGAAATCAAATTCAATCCCTCAAAAAGTGAATGTCACGAAGAAAGGGATGGTGAAGAACTCTTCTATATTTAAGACTCTTAAGAGGCATGAAAACCAAATGGCAATGTGGGATCCTTGCTCGAATCCTGGTTAGAAAAAAAGGAGCTATAAAAGACAACTGGGAAAGTTTGAATACGGAATGAGAATTAGATGTTAGGGAATTAATGCTAATTACGTTAGATGTGAAAATGATCTTATGCTTAGACATGAGAATGTACTAATTTTTTGGAGCTGCTTGTGAGACATTTAAGGATGAAGTGGTAGAATGTGTTTAACTCACTTTGAAATGGTACAAAATATATTTATGAAGAAACATATACAACGATGATTATTGAATCTCACTGGTGAGTGTATAGGTATTCATTGTACTATTCTTTCTAGTTTTCTGATTGCTTGAAAATTATCATAATATAAAATTAAAAAAGACTGAAGATAAATTAAAACCTAATTCAGGTTCTTGGTAGTTCAGAAGATTCTTTATGGTGAGTCTGTATGCTTGACTTGAGATCCAGTGGTCTGATGGAGCTGCAGCGTTAGTGCCAGCCTGGCAGCTGCCGTGTATGTGGCAGGGACGCTGGGCTCAGCGTGTGCACGAGCTGCAGTAGTTACCTCTGCCGGGTGCATGAAATGAGGTCGGTGTCTGCAGCACCTCGTCTAGAGGACACCAACTTGGGACTCAGAGGTCCTTAGAACTTAAAAAAAAAAAAAAAAGGAATAGAGGAGAAAACTGAAGATAAAAGAAACGAAAAAGTTAATAAAAAGATAAAGGACTGGTTATGCAAATTGGTAGTTAAGCAGGGCTTCTCCCTTCGCAGATATTTTTACTCCCCTCCCCTTTTCTTTGTGAGGTGGGGTGGGACTAAAAAAAGTCATTAATGAGGAAAAATATCAGGTTATTTGTTAATCATCCTTTTTAACCAGACAGTCTTCCCTGAAAAGAATGCTCAAAGGCAGAAACAGCTCATCTAATTTTTGGAATGTTCTTTAATCTGTCAGCAATAAACTAACCTCCTTTTGCCCTGGGACTTCCTAGATAGGATGTTTATTCTTGCTCTCCCTCTGCCCCCTGCCACCCACTTACTGCACTGGGATTTTGTGAAGAACAATAAGATTAGTTAAAAGAAATTGTTTTAAAGGAGAAAGGTATTCCATTCTTCCAGTGCAGAACACATTTTAGTATAAATAAAAAATAGGTGGTTTTAATTCATCGGGAATAGGAGGAGTACCTGACACTTCTCACATGTTTACTTGTATTGGCAGCCTTTCTCCTGCTCTGAATCAATTCATTTTTCTATCCAATGTTACCCAGTAGATTATTAAGCCCGTATCATCAGGTCAAAGTCCAGGGCAACCCTTTTCTCTGTGGTGTTTATTGTCAGCCAGCCTGGAACCACAGCCCACCATCCACCATGGGTCCTTTTCTTCCCCTGTCAAATTCATTCTACTCCTTGGTTGGTATGTATCAAAACTCACTTTTGTTTTGTATTTATTTTTGATGAAGACTCTACTCTGTTCTTGTGGCCTATTTCTCTGCTTCACCCAGACAGGTTTTGAAAGCTGTTGTTTTACCATCCTTTTAAAAGTTTGATGGAGAGTCTTAGGTTGAGTCTGCTAGAAGTGGCTTCTGAGAGGTGGATTCACATCCACGTGATTTATTAACGAAGGGCTCCCAGGAAAGGGAACGTGTAAAGGGAGTGTGGGAAACAGGACAGAAGGGGAAAAGTCAAGCCCTGGGGCAACTTCAGGCAAGGCCCCCGCCTCTGCTGATCCTACAGGGGAGCTCTGGAGTATAGATGACATATCAGAGTTTATCCAGGCAAAAAACTGGACCTTCATTCTCCTCCACCAGTGAGTCACTGGCTAAGGGTCAATATGGGGCATGTTGCCTTCTAGGCACTTTCAACTCTCTTTGGGTGGGTGCAGGCCAGGAGCCCAGGGGCAGTCCTCTAAAGGGGGTTGCTGTGAGGGCTGTTGGAAGTAAAGCACACTTGGGGAACAGGGGAGGGTGTTTACTGACAATATCTACTACAGTGGGGCAAGACCCCTTTATTTCTTTGCCCCAAATATATTCCTTGATTTTTCTTCCCTTTTTTGCATAAAAAATTTACTATCAATTTTTCAGGTCCTCTGAATGAACCTGTTGGAAATTTGGTTGGAGACTGTACTAAATCTGCAAATGCTCTTAAGTATATTCCTTTCAAAGTTGAGTCCCTTCCCCTCCCTCTGCCACATGCCTTGGAGCACTGAAGCAAATTAAGAAAGTTTTAGTCCTGCGGTTGAATGGCTGTGAATGATTGATCTCTATTATTAAATGTTTAAATAATGATATGAAAAATTTGAGAACAAAACCGCAGTTAAACAATTAAAACCCAGGAATAATATACGTGCCTAATTAAGGGTGTAGATCCAGTGTCAATTAAAAAAATGAACTATACTTTGGATTGATTCAGATAATGATCTTTTATTTGTTTTTTTTTCTTTTCTTTAAAAGTGGTATGTCAACATCACTTCATTTCTACATTTCAGAGTTCTGTACATTTCTTAAAAGGAAAATAAGCAATGCTCAATGTACAAAGTAAAAACTGAAAACTAGAAAAATCTGAATAAAATGGAGCAAGTTGCCATCCGGTCATACAGTACAAATTAGTAATTAGATGTCATCTGAAGTGCAATACCACTGCTGTGATGATGAGTTAAGGAATGAAATAAAAATACTCTATTTTAAACAAACAGTATATATATATTTATATGTATATATTTTTTTACAGATAGTAGACCCAGTGATATCTGCAGTATTGTAAAAACTTATTTACAAATAACTTTTTTAGACATTACATATACATCAGCACCGTAGTAAAAACAAAAACAAAACAAAACCGCCTTATTAAAATCTACCTCTCTATTGGTCCCCATACTGAGCACTTGGAGGAAGCTTTTAAAAGATAATGGAGCCTCCCTCCCTCCATCAGCCACCTCCGATTTCTCATCATTGCTTATATATTTATTCCCTGTACCTTTCGGAAAAAGGTATGTATTGTGTCCTCTCGTCTGCTTGCTTTTTTCTTTTTCTTTTTTTGGTTTTTGTCGGTTTCCACTCAGAGTTTCCCTGGTGGCGGCCCTCACCTTTCAGGGAGGTGAATAGGAGTACCTGACAGAGGACAGCCCCCGCCTGGGCTCCCGACAACCCGGCCCCTCTGCCCGCATCCTGCCTCGTGCTGAGCAGATCCCTAGACCCTGGTGCGTGGAGAGCAAGTCAAGGGCAATGTTTGTCCACCACCTGCTCTCTGCGTCCCCTCCAGCGCTCCCTGCAAACGCCCCTTCTCTGGGGTTTCCCCCAGCGCCCGCTGGACCAGCCCTCCACGGGGTGGCGTGAGTGCACAGGAGGGAACCAGCATTCAGGGCAGGACGGAGGGGGCGACAGGAAGAATGTACCCGCCACCCGTGCTCGCTTATGACAGTAATTATGCCGCATGGGATAGTGGGAGGGGAGGCAAGGACTAAAGCCAGGCTCACGACAGGGGAGTTGTGGATTCCTCCCGGCAGAGCTCGCTTAGGGCAGCTTTGAGTGAATGACAGAGAGAACCACCGTGCAGGACTTTTGAAGCGGATTGCTTTGCCCTTGTTAAAGGAACCATGCATATTTCCCCCCTTTTTGTAATCAAAATGTGTAAGGTGCAGCAGTTGATTTTTAGCTTCTACTCTCTCAAGGGTTTATACTTGTCTTTCTGGGGAATAGGAATTATGGGCAGCAAAATGCGGGGTTTAGAAGCTCACCCCGGGGACTTCCCAAAGGGAGCCAGAACCCGCGAGCTCCAGGCCATTCCTCCCTAGGTCTGTAGATCAGATGCGGCTCCTATAAACCCAACGTCAGAACAGCTTTCTCAGTTCCAGGCAGAGAATATTCACTCAACTTTACACATTCCAGAGAAAGAACACTCCAGTGTCTCCTTTGCATTTCAGGCATTGTCTAAGTTCTTTTTTTTTTTTTTTTTTTTTTTTTTTTTTTCCATTTATTTTGACTCTCTCCAGGCTCCCTAAAGACATAATCTTCATTTCTTCTTGGGTAGTCTGTAAGGAAAGCAAGGGCAGGCTGGGGTGGCGGCAAGGAGGAATGAAAGCAGGGGAGGGCAGCGGGGCAGCCGGGCCACCAGAGACAGAGTCCAGCAGTGGTGTCTGCACCCTGTGGCTGCCAGAAGCAGGTAGGAACTGCTTGGATGAGCTGGTGTGGGACTGGGCCCTGGGGAGGCTCCAGCCAACTATCCGGAGTAACGGCCACTGGTCACCATCAGAGGGCTGCCCCTTACGATGGCTGAGGGACCCTCCTCCAAGCTCACCTGGCTCTCCTTGGGAAGCAGCTGGCAGCAAGGTCTCTAAATTCCTGAGGGTCACCCTGGGGCAGGAGAAAGGCTGAAAGGATCCTTTGTAATCTCCCTGTGACTATATCATTGTTTTTCTTGCCTATCCTCCAAATACAGTGGCTTGTCTTGAGGCCTCACATCTCTCTCCACTCGGGGTTCAGTGTATTTCCCATCTGAGCACTTGGCCTGCACAATCACCAGCCGAGTCTGTGGGCATCTCTTGGCCCAAGGCTCTGTCGTTTTTTGTCTCCAAAGCTGCAGCCTCTGGACCTGGGGCAGGAGGGGCTGATGGATACCTCTCCTTGTAAAACAGTCCCTGTTGGCTTGAGCAGCTCTTGCTGGGCCAGGTGATCCAAGAGAGGGCTGAGCAGTGGGCCCTGGGCTGGCTTTGCCTCCACCCCCACCTCTCGGTGTGTCTCCTGCTCTGCAGCAGGGATCTGCATGGCGTCTTGATTGCTGTGCCAAGATCAGGTGAAATAAGGCCGAGCCGTGCTGGGAACAGCCACCCAGATCTTCCACTGTCAGGCAGCTGCAGTTTTGCTCAGTTTACACGGGTTAAAAAAACAGATAAAAAACAAGGATGGGCCAACATCCTGTTTCTTTTTCACCTTTTAAACTTGAACCACTCAAGTTGTGGCTACTAGGGCTTCTCTTGACTAGGGATTTCCAAATAACTCATCAAGCTCCTGCATCCACTCATCCCCTGGGCCACCTTTGATGATGGAGTCCACCAGGTCTGCACTGTCCTGAAGGCCAGGGAAGGAGGCCCCAGCCCCTTCGCCACTGTAATTGTATGACAGATCCTGAGGGGCGTTCCCGTCATAGGCTTGACTCTGGCTGCTGGGAGCAAAGCTGCCACTTGGCATCTGTTGCTGTGCCGGGGGCTGGCTGAACCCCGGCATGCCAGGGATACCCTGGCTCAGGCCAGACATGACCATTGGCCTCGCCTGGCTGGTGCCCTGCTGCCCTGGGAGGGACGGCATCATCTGCCGACCCATGGCAGCTGGGTTGAGGGTTCTCACTGTGCCAGTGTTAGTGTCTACAACTGATGGGCTCAGTCCCTGTGGGAAGTGTTGCTTGGCCAGTCTTGGCTGTCCAGCCTGAAGAGGGTAGCTGGCGCCATTGTTGAATGGCCCTAATTCTCCACTAGTCCTGCCAGGCATCCCCTGTAGGCTCCTCTGCTGCCAGCTTTGTGCTCCTTGCTGGATGGTTCCCATGATGCTCTGAAGCCTTGGTGGGGCTTGGGGCCTTGGCAAGGCCTGGCCCACAGGCCCTTTCATCTGCTGGTGCTGCTGGGTCATGGCCGAGTTCACCAGCATGCTCTGACCAAAACCACTCACCATTCCAACCCCCTGCCCAGAGGCAGGCTGCCTCGGCCCCTGGGCTTGATTATGTGTGATGCTCATACCACTTTGGCTTGGGTGCTGCAACATTTGGGTCATTCCTGTGCTCATGCTGTACATTCCTGGTTGGCTGGTAGGCGTGGTGCTATACGGGGCCAGTCCCATCTCTGACTGGGCTGCTGCTGAGGCCATGGTCCCTGGGTTCTGAGAGGGCCCCATTCCCATCATGCCTGCATTCTGGGCCATCAACCGTGATGTTCGCATGCTCTGGAGGGCTGCTTGGCTTCTCACAGCTGCTATATCCTGGGGGGAACCTACAGGGAAGAAAGGATACACACCATTCACTCTTCTTGATAATTAATATACTGGAACAAGTTGTTGGGATTTTCTTTTGGAATGACAAAATTCCTTCATATGAAAGGATCTACTTTGATAACAAATCTTTAGTAAAAATATTATAATCTTTCTGATATAATATCTGCCGATTGTGGAAAATCAGGAAAATATTGAAAAGCCTTCTGTATTCCCACTATTAACCACGGCTAATGACTCCTTTATATATGTATAAATAGACACCTACAAAAATTGGGATCATATTGTACCCACATTTTTGTAGTTCATTTTTCCACTTAGTATACCCTGATAATATTTTAGTTCACATTTCAGAAGCAATTTCCTTTTCAGTCTTCTGGATATGAAGCCATCTTCAACCTACAAGGTGCTATCTTCCTTGGAGGTGAGAGATAATTCACCTCCGGGTTTAACTTAGAAGAAATGGCCGATCACTCTGCATATTCTATTTGTGAAGTGGAACATGGTTCAGTAAAGAGCACTGTCAATAAAGGCCATTAGACTAATTTCCCTTCAGACTTGTGTAGCATTTGAGAGGTTAAAGGCCACTGCTGCTAAGAAGCTACTTCGACAGATGGGGAATTTTTTGGATCCACTCTGTAGATTTCCACAAGCTCCAGATGCTCTGACTCTTCACATGTCAGTGCAAGCTGGCCAGCTTCCTGAGTTGGAAAAAGAAATCATCCCGCTACTTGCTACCTGGCAATGAACTTCATGCATTTCTCCAAAGTCCACTACTTCAAATCAGCAATAGCTACTTCTCTAGGCAGATTGCTAACACAGTTTTAATGATACTGTTTAAAAGTTGGTCAGAGTATCAACACCAAGTCACTCGACCCTAATTAGGCTTTTCAGTGAGTCCTTCCTTTCCCAGGAAATTTCCAAACCAGCCGACAGGATGAAAATGTCACCCTTAGAATACCAGTCAATGTTGTAAAGGCCTGGGAGGTGCACAAGAATGGATTTTTCTATATCTCTGCTAATGATTAAGTCTATGAGAAAGAGAAAAACACTTTTTCCTGGACATTTAAGGAAGATGCAGCATGGGAGCCAATCGATATTATAAGCAAATTTTATCCCACCTTGGAACTGTGATGAGAAACCAGATGAGAATAGCCTAACCTTGTTAAACTTGGCACCTTGGCAGTTAACTGAAGCATGTTTTTGTCTTCCTGATGGGGTTATTGATTTCTGGGCAGCAAATATGTCTCCATATTTTTTCTTTCTTTCTTTAAGAAAGAAAATTATGGGAATTTTGATTATGACTTAAGTTTTTGTGGCTTGAGATCAATATCATGCTGCATTGAAAAATGAAATGTTTACTGTGGGGAAATCTGAAAGTCTGGGGGAGGACCCCTAGAAATGTTTCAAATTTTTGTTTTAAGCTTAATTACATCTAAATGATTTTTTTTTTAAATCAAAAGTTCCTGGTTAAACACTGGACAGTTTATACTGCATGCCACTTGTAATCTTTTTACGAAGTTTTGTGACCTTAATGACTAAATTTGTATTGATTGCATGGCCAATCTGATCAACTGTGGTGAAATGGGTTATTGAGTTGTTTATAAAAAAATTTAAGGGAAAAATATTGCTGTCTCAGAGACTCATTGGATAGACCCAAATTACATCAACGGGCTGATGGGCTGCTGAAAATAGATGCCAGGGCTTTCATAATTTGGACATTTTGTTATATGTTTATAATGTAAACATTGAGGAAAAGAAACTAGATATTGCCTGGACTAATTTTGTGAATGAGAAACAGGTTCCTTCTTTAGAGGACAGAAATGCTGCAATGCCCTTTAAGAGGTATTGAAATATTAATCCAAGCCAACCTTTATTTTTACTTGGTGTAAATTACTGCACTATCTAGAAGTAATTGTTAGGAAAAGGAGGCCTTTTAAAATCAGCAACCAGCACTACATTTTCAACTTACAGGAGAAAAAGAGACTTTTATTAATCTAGTTTTATGGTGTCAGTAATTTTAAATATACAAAGGAAAAAATTTCAAATGCATCCAAAGAACTAACTTTAGTCTTTATCTGATTACTACTTATTTCAACAACAGACTACTTCTTCTGTGAGACTGTAGTCAAATTAATTTTCTTGTCTGCTGGTTAACATCACAATGTCAAAGAGAACCCCCCATATTCATATAAAGAGGCATATTTTCCTAAAAGGGTCTGTGTTTTATTTTCACTCACAAGGAGCCTATATTTGTGAAATAATTATTTCTCCATAGGAATGGAACATTTGCCCAGAGGCACAGAACTCAGTGAGAGAAAGATAGTAAGACCTTTGACATGAGTAGTGGTGAGAGTACCACGTAGGAAGTTATCCCTACCAGAACTTCTCTTCAAGGACAATATTTTCTGTCTATCAATTTGCTATTTTCTCAAATGTACAACATCATGATATTTAGGGTGCCAGTAATATGCATGAAGATGCTGAAGATAGCAAACAATTTATCACGTCTCAAAACAATCGTCTCAGGAACCCTAATATGTCATTGATTGTCCTAAATCTCTAGATTGTAGATAAAGCCTAAATTTGTAGATTGACTACCTGTGGTTTGGGATTTTAGAAAAGTTCAAGGAGTAGGGCTTTAAAACTGGACTGAAAGCACTGAGAATAGCATGTACAAAAGAGTATATATATTTCATAATGCAGAGGAATGATTAAATTTTGCTTGATCCCTTTATTTAAAAAAATAATAAATGAGTTATGAACCTTGAAAACTCAAGGGACTCTATGCCAGGTTTGTCAGATTTTACGTTTCTCATTAGTTCATACTGTAAAGCTGCGGTTCTCAGTGTGGTCCCCCAAGTACACAGGCCCTGCATCAGATCTACTGAATCAGAAACTCTGTGTTTGAACAAGCTCTGCAGGGTAAAGTTTAAGAACTACAGGTATGAAGGGAGGGCATTCTACTGGCAACAAAAACTGCAAATATAATAAGGGCTACTCCCCATCCCTCTACCTACGATAAATGGGAAAAATAATTCTTCCAAGAATACTGGTGCTGATCTAGTACACAGAACGCTGTGGACAGCTCAATTCCTTTTGTCCTTCCTTGTGTCAAGTCCAAAGGTATCCAACATGATATCCGGGTGGAAGGGTGTGGTAACTTCTCAAGCCCTAGTAGACTCATTGTAATCTTCAGTGAGTGAAATCAGTGGTTTTCAGACTCTTTAAACCACAACCCACAGTAAGAAATATATTTTACACTGTGATCCAGTATACACATATGGGTTTATAACAGAAACAGAAAAAAAAGTTTCCTTTACTATGACACCCTCTGATAATTCCTTTTCCATTGATTTCATTTAAAAAAATGTGACCTATCTAATTGTTTTCACAACTTACTCATGGGCTGCAACCCAAAGTTTGAAAAACGTTACTCTAGGTCAGGAATTTTTTTACCCACAGCCTATTGCTACAGTTCAGGAGGGTCTGTAACCCTTGTGAAATGATACATGAAGTTTGTATATATTAACATACATGCATACTTCTGTGGAAGGGTCTTCATGGCTTTGCAGATTCTTAAAGAGACAGAGATCAGTCGGGGAGTTAGGACACACTGCTCTAGGTCCACAAAAGGGCAGAGGATGGGAATCAGGATTTTGTTGCTACGTGGCCCTTGTAGCCCCTGGAAAACTCCTGTGGTTGAGACTGGTTAGCGTCTTTAAGGACTCTCTCTACTGGAGATGGGTGGGTTTGGTATTTGAGGGGACCGTCCACATTTACAAAGGATGGCCAGTATTGGATACACAGCTCACCCATGGCTCATGAGCTCATGATTTGGGATTTTGCCAAATGGTAGTGGGATCAAGACCTTCAAATGGGCCTCAAAGTGCTCTTTGTCGTCTATCTTTGGCAGGAGTCAGTGGCTGCTGCTAGCCAGATTCTTCCACTTTGGTTGTCTGGTATGAAGCCAGACCTGCTGGGATTAGCAAGAAAGCAGTGGCACATGATTTATCCCTGTGGTCACTCAGATGATGATATAGACATAAACAAGGCTGGTATTGGGCCAACAGGCACCTGTATGTCCTTATTGGTTATTAAACTATCTAAATACTTCTGTACTGTTGGTAAATAGTAGCTCCCCAGAACCTGAGCAGCACCAACCCCCACCCCTCTGACAGGCACCCAGCTGCTCCCCTGGGCCTCCTAAGAGTATATATGATCCAGCAACCAAAAGGTTAATTCTGGGCACAGGAGGGGGTCTCCAGGAATCCCTTCTGATTGGTTGCTACCCTTCCCCTACCAGTTGTTAGATATTTTGAGTATTACCTTAACATAAATACAACATAAAAGGCAATGTCACTGGCTACATGATCACTTACACTTCACAACTGGAAGGTATGAAATGGAAGAGGTGTGCACTGGCCTCACCTTGAAACTGATTGACCTGCTGCACTGGGTATGGATTCCGCTGCTGTTGGAGGTGCTGCCGGGGTAAATGTGACTGCTGCAACTGCTGGAACAAGGGAGGACAAGAGGGGTAGGGGAGACGAGGTGGGGAGAGAGCATGCAATTAAATATCTGAGGAAGGCAGTTGTTTTATTTACAGTAAACCTTATATTGAAGAATAACATGCATCCAGATGAGTGCACAAATCATAAGTGTGCAGTCTGATGCACTGTCACAAAACAAACACATTCCGGGTAACCAGAATCCAGACCAAGAAACATTGCCCCTTGTCCCCCTTCCCAGTCACTACCTTCCCTCTGACCCAGGGGAACTGCTATCCCAACTTTCAACAACATAGGTAAGTCATGTCTGTTTTTGTACCTTATATAAATGGAGTCTTACACTATTTTTTGTGTCTGGCTTCTTGCATTCCTCCTTATGTGTGTGAGACTCATCCATGTTACATGTGTAGCTGTGGTTATTCATTCTCACTGTTGAATAGTATTCCATCATAAGAATATACCAGAATTTGTTTACCCATTCTACTGGTGACAGTCATTTAGGGTGTTCCAGTCTTTGGCTGTCACAAATACTGCTTCTTTGAACCTTCTTGTACCTGACTTTTGGTGAACATCTGTACACATTTGTGATGTGTAGAACTACCGGGTCCCCAGGAGTGTGTACTGAAGGAAGCAGTTTTGACTTGGACCTTCCAACATCAGCCTGAATGCTTTCCTTGGCATTGTGGGGACCTGGATCCAAAGGACAGGCAATTAATTGTCAATGACCTAAATAGATGCTTTGGGCATAGGAAGATGGGATTTTCAGGAGTTGTAAAAAGAGGCTAATCTGATTCCCATGGGGCCACACTGTCTGTAAAATACATCTCTATAAGTAAAATACACAGCATTTACTGCCTTGAGGAAAATGCGTGGGATTCCACATACACCATGAGGCTGTGCTTTAGTCTTTCTTTTTTACGCTCTTGGGGATTCTGCACTGCTATTCGTTTTACCAATATCCCGGAAAGACTATTATGATCATTATCATACTGTAGGTGAACAGGGAAAGAAAATGAGAGAGGAGTGGAAAGAGCAGAGAAAAGAGGTTTTAGTTCTAGGTCTGCCGTCAAGTAGCCACGTGACCTTCGGCATGTCATTTAACCTCCTTTCTACAGCTGCTGAATATTCATTAAGCACCTTTTATCTGCAAGGGTTATAAAGAACGTACAGCAAGGTGCCTGCTCTTTGGACTGTTCATTATAAAAATAACACACATTGACCACTACTGAATGCATGTGTTTATTTCTGTTTTTTCTTTTGTTTTTGTTCTTTTCTATTTTTTTCTTTTTTCTTCTTGTTTTTCTCGACAAGACCAGGCAGCCTCTGCCCTGCTCCCCGTGATGCTTACCATGGTGTTTTACACAAAACTGTTGAAATTGTTAATTAATTGCTAATCTTTTAGGCAGCAATAAGGTCGTTATGGAGAGTACGCTGGGCATTTAAAAGCCACTCCTCAGCCAATCTTCCTAAATTAAATAAGAAATTAATTGCCACAGTTACAACCGGAATAACCTCAGGGTAGCCGGCGATGGGTTCGGGGTCTGGGTGGGCCTGACTCAGGTTCCAGTACTGGCTCTGCCTTGTACACACAGTCTCCCGGTGCAGGTAAGATGCTGTGTTGACTTGCGCTCTTAAACACAGTCTCTCTGTTGCACTTGTTGCCTAGTCCCAAATGGTGCCTCTTCCTTGACATCAGGATCATGTGACAGGTCCCCACATACATCTGTGCAGTTCTCAAAAAAAATTCCCATACATTATCTTATGTGATCCTTAATACAGCTATGCAAGGAAGGCTGGTAAATGAGTAAAACATAATCTGGCAGATGCTGAGTGAGGTAAAGTGGCTTTTTCTAAAATCACAGCACAGGCAGAAGATTGGACACAGTCTGACCCTGAGTCAAGTGTTCTTTCACTGGTCCCTTACTATTTCTTGGTGCCCACAGCTGTTCAGGAATTATGCTCAGGTTGCATCTTCGCACTTCCCCAAGGAGTCTGTGCTATATTGCTCTGAGTCCTGGATTCTCAGGGGTCTCTCCATTTTCTGGCCTCCTAGTCCGTGAGCATTATTCTAATGCCTCAGTTCTTCTCGGGGCTCTCCTCCTTCCCCAGATTGGGCTGACCTTGCCAAGTGGGAACACCCCCAGGCTGGCTCAGTAGAGCTCTGCCTGGTTACCCTGCCTTCCCTCTGTGCCTTCGCCATGGCACACATATCAAAAGCCATCGCTCAAAGCACCAGGCACATCTGAAATTCCCTGGGATTGGCTGAGGGGAGGATTTACAAAGCCCAGATTCCCCTCAGCAGCTCCATTTATCACTGCCTGAGAGATATTAGCATGGTTTCTTGTCACACACCTTATGCAGGGTGAGAGGGATAGAGGTTTGTTTGTAAAATAGCTGCCAGGCGGTTGACTGACCTTGGTAAAAAGAGAGATAATTACACAGCTGTTCAGGAGCAAAAAAGCAAAAAAAAAAAAGGAACTGTGTTCAGTGGTGCAATTTTTCTGTTTGGGGATGACTGGTGCTGCTTTTAACTGCTGCTCTTGGTTAGTAGGGCCCTCAGCATGCCTATGTTCCACACGGTATCCTGTATATGTGTGGTGGGTGCTAGGCAAATTTCCAAAATTCAGAGCCTATTAGGAACATTCTAGAAGGGTAACTATGGGGCAGAGCTATGTTGGGCTTTAAGCTTACACCCCCTAGAAGAAAATAGCCTGCTATGAGAGGTGCTCTGTTCCTAATCCCACAGGAACCATCTAGGGGTCTCTTGGGGAAGGCCTCGGACCTTTCCCTGGGATAATACTAAACCCAGCATGAGGGCAGCTCTAAAAACAAAACAAATTGAAACCTACAGGAGCAGTCCACAGGGAAGGCTTTCTTTCAAAGCTGGAGGAATTATATGGCAAAGGTGGACAAAGATATCTAAAGTAAAGCTTTATTTGTACTGTGCCTTCCTTTAAGATTTCTGAGCTATTTTAAAAGCTATTGGGAAATTTCTTATGTTTGCACCCTTTCTGGGACTCTAGTTCAATTTCCAGGTAGTTCTGCAGGCTCCATTGTTATGCAATTGTGAATATTGTTCAATTCTATAGAATTCTCCTTGATCCCTCCTCCCACCACTTCCTTCCAAAAAATAAACAGATTTCCTTTTTTTCTTTATGCTAGAAAAATGAGGGCTCATGAAGAATGTGTTTATGCAGACCCCTGTACCAGAAATCAGAAGCAGTCAAGGCTTGAATTGAAGAAATGTCTCCTTTAAACGGACCTTCAAAACTGATGGCTGAAGCCTGTCTTTTAAGAACAAACTAATTCATGATAGGAAAAAGCCTAACTAATTCACAGTTCTAAACTCTGTCGGTTTCTCTGTGATGATGGGTATTGCTAGACTGGGAGGATCTCAATGAAGGACATGAACTGTGATTCCCTCACTGAGGGCAGGTGCTGAATAAATGTTTGCTGAATGAATGACTCACGCTGAGGGAGCATGTTACCTGCTCCGCCAGGATCTGCTGCTGCTGCTGCTGCTGCTGCTGCCTCTGCTCCCGCAGGAACTGTTGCTTCTGTTGCTCCATCAGCTGGGCCCGCTGATCGATGAGCATCTGCTTCATGATGGCTGCCTGGGGCTGGCTGCCCAGGAAGCCGGGACCCGCGGGACTGGCTCCTGAGACCAGGCTGCCCGAGCCTGGGGGCACTGATGACTGCATGGGGCCTGTGGTCCGGGGAAGTCCAACTGAGTGCTGCTCCTGGGGGGCAGGAAGAGAGAGGAGCAGGGATTCACATGGGGTCTCGTTGCCATTTGCAGGGCAAGCATGGGGAAAGGGCAATGGGCCAGAGGCCCCAGCTTGTGGACCTGAAGGGTCCTGGGTGGCACACATGACATTTCCCTAAACACAACCGGGTATTACTCATACCTGGCCTTACCACAGCAGAACTGGAAAGGCTACAGGAGGCTCTGAGAGATCTGAGACCAAGTCCCATCTGTTCTGGATGGGACTGAACAACAGATGGGGATGGGGTTTTCAACCAACATCCTGTGTTCCTCCAAATGAAGGGGAGTACGTGCTTAAGCTGGACTCACCTTCAACTTGAAAGGAAGGCATCCCAAACTTACCCATTAGTTTACCTGATCAAAACGGACTTCTTATTAACAAGTAGGAGAAACATTTATCGAAGACTCCTGGAATTTATTAATTGACAGATCTGGTATTTATTGGAATTCTAGCAATTATAACACTTGAGAGCTTTGATATTAAAAAGATTCCTGATGGTTATAGTTATTGATGGTGAGAACTAGAAATGGGTTACATTGACCAAAGCTTTGTAATCTTGTGACATATTTAAAAATAGGATCGAGTCTGACATGTCTGGGATAATTTTAATGTAGGGAGTTGGATTAGGTTTTTGATTTTATAATTATGGGTAGATCAGTCAAATGATGGCAAATTTCAGGACTGTTCCTTAGGAAATAGAAAGCAAAATGGAAAGGACCTAATCACACACAGCGCAAGTGAATACTTGGAGAATGTGCTCAGAGAAGAAGTTTGTAACAGGCTGATGGTGCAGACTTCAGGAAAAAATAGCTAATGAGAAGAGTAGGAGTGCAATCTTAAGATCCAGTTTCTTGGAAGTAAAGAGATGCTTTCTTTCATGTTCACATTCATTCCACCAAGCACACCTGGCAATGGCAAGTACTGTCTGAACACTCCACAGAAATCGTTCCTTCTAATTCATTTAAGTTCTAAGCAATTAATCTGAACATAGAAGAGCAGTCTTCTGAAATGTATACAAATTAAATGGGCACACATATATGAATAGATACAGCCATATTTTGAGGTACTATTATGATGCCTAAATAATAAGAAATGAATGTGAATAATTTTATACTTATTTTTAAAAAGCTTTACCCAGTTGAGCTGGATTTTAATGTTTCCCTTCTTGCTTTCTTACCTCTTCAATGTAGATAGTAGCCATGCTGGCAGTTTCCTCAAGACATTTAACAGAGCCTTATTTGTCTGTCCTAGAGACAAGCAGCCCTGGATTCGAATCCCCACAGCCTGGGCTCGCTGTACTCCCTTCCCTCTTTTCAATGCTGAGCCATTCATGCTTTTCTTTTCACCTGTAAGATACCTAAACTGTATTGTCAGTAGCTCTCTTCCCTCCATCTACCCATGGAAGCAAAACAAAGCAAGCACAGCAAACAAAAAAAATCCCCTGACTAAACAAAAATATCACTCCTCTCACCCCAGAAACAGTCTAAGAAGTTCTGGTTGGTTAAGTGCTGTAGTCTAGGTCACACAGCTAGTAAATGGAACCTTTATGCTACCAAAAAGTTTACTTTATTACTGACCCATGCAAGGTCTAGATATTTCAGGGTCTTCCCCGCTCTCCCCATCCCTGTCTACCTGTTTTCCAAGTCATTCCTTCCAAGCGGATAAAGTTGTTTCTTCCCACATTTAGAGACAAATGGCTGACTGAGTTAACACTTCAACAAAGTAATTCACACTGAAGTATAATAGTTAACCAATCAGCAAAAATACAGATAAACAGATATTTTTTTCTGTATATTTCAGTAAACTGGACACCAGATTCTTTCCAGTTTTGATAAGATGGAAAGAGTTGGAAAGGAAATGAGACTTGAGGGAAGATAAAATTTTCATCAGCTTGATTTTATGAGAGGGCTGGTCCCGACTGGCCCCGTCTGTCTTCGGGCACGCGGAGATAGTCCTGTCCTGGGCAACTGCCCTGCATGGCTGAAGAACATGCTCAGAAAAGCTGGTAGGCAATGGAGACATGGTGCTTTCCCAGCCTCCCCACCCAGCAGAAGAAAGGAGAGGCAAATGGGATCACTGAGCTGATACAGTTTACAACTACATATATATAAGCACAGAGAGAAGAAAAACCGTCCCAAAGGGATAGTAAGGTTGTTACTTAGCAGAATTATATATTTCTCCAAATTATTCCCTCCCAAAGGTTTTGCCTTCAGGTTTCTCACTAAAGACCCAAAGATGTGAGTAGCAAAAGGGGCTATGTATAGCATTCTTAAAGGATTGCCTTCCTATATTAAACATCTGTGAATCTAGCTTGATAAACCTTTACGACTTTCCTAAAAAGCTCTGTTGCATTTAATAGAGCGTGAGAGACACCCGGATCCCCAGCCTCAGGTGTGTATTCCAAAGTGTGAAGGTAAACCAAGAGACTTGCCTTACAAATTAAGCTGGCTGAGGCCATTAACTGTTGCATATTACCTGGCTCCTTTTAACCTCCAAAGAGGGCTTAATGAGAAACAGTCTGTCCAATTTCAGGAATTCAAGCTACAGCTCTTGTTTCTAAGGACGACACACACTATGTTGTGCAATTAGAGAAAACCAGGCTGAGCTTTCGTCATGCAAAATGTAATGCCTTGAAGCCAAATGATGCAGTATTTTTAGTTTTAATTACTGGCTTGTTCTCCACTCCACCCCCTGCCCAAAGACCTCCCTTGCCTTCTACCAAGAATCTTAATACAGTCTCTTCCTTTCAGAAATCCAACGGCTACATAGATATTCATTACTTCTCATACCCTCATAATCTTAAGATGAAGGGAGGGAAAAAAATCACAACCAATGAGCCTATTTTACACATCTTCCCCCTCTACAAAAAAGATCTTAGCAATTTTCTTAAGGCTAGAGAGAGGTAGGAGGTGTAAAAAAACACGCTGCCTCCCCCGAAGAGGCAGTTTTCGACTTCAAAAACCAGCTGTGGTAAAAATATCTCCCAAGAGCAGCCAGCTGTTTATTTATAAATCTGTGCGTAGGGAAGCTTTATTTCTCTGAAGTGTTTTCAAGAACATGCACAGTGTTTGGGTGAGAGGGGCCGGGGTTGCTGGCGGCGAACCAAAGATCGCAGGCTTCTTGGAGAGGGGGGAATCACAAAAAAACTGCCTGCAGTGATGCGACTGGGAGACGGGACCTTGTGGATAACCGGTTTGAGAATGCCCAGGGCTTCAGCCCTTTTCAGGCTTTCCTGGTCAGGGAAACCAGGAGCAAGCTGCTGTTCTTCCTCTGGCCCAGCAGATGGTGGTGTCAGCCCGGTCCTGCGCCACCCGGCCCTCCTGCTCCGCCCGCGCCGCGTCCGGCCCCCTGCCCCCACTTGCAGATGGCTTAATCATGACTCCCGTCCCTCCCTCCCGCGCTCAGTCCCCCGCCCCGCGCGTCTGGGCTAACGCTGCGGACGTGGAGCCAGGCAGTCAAGTGTTACTGCGTACAGCAGGTAGCCTGGCAACTGAGAGCATAATACCGAGCAGATGGTGTTCGCGCGGCGTGATGGACATCACACACGACAGCCTGAGACAATCCAGGAATTCCCTGGTGACTCGAGGCCCTCTTTACACAAAATGAGTTCTCTCTCCACTGCCATGTATCTCTGGGGTTATCTCCCCCCTCTCCCCGGCTGACACTGAACTGGTTTCTTGTTACCGACTTTTCTTCTAGCTAGAAGGGAGGGAGATTTCAGGTTGGGGAGGGTTGGGGGGAGAAGACGTTGAAGGAAAAGGAAAGACTGGGCGCAGGAGGAGATGGTGGGGATGGGGGGTGGGGGGATTAGTGGCGGTTCCCCGTACCGCGGGCTACACAAAGCCAGGGCGCGGAGGGGGGCGATGAGGAAGGAGCCTCGGGTCTGCCCGGCACCACTGCCTCTGGCTCAGAGTCTTTGCAATTGCGCTGCCTACGAACAACCTAAATGAAATTTAGGATTTTGTTTAAAAAGTCCCCTGGGTGTAATTTAGCCTCTCAACTCGACTCTATATCCTTACAAGTCCTTAGGGCACTCTCGACTAAGAAGTCAGGAGCGGGGCCCTTGCGTTCCCGCAGGCCCCAAAACGCCTCTCCGCCCAGGCTTTCCGAACAAAGAAAGTGACACGGCGGTTCTCCGCGCGGGCAGGGGCGGCGCGGGGGGCTCCTGCGATCCGCCCAGGGGCCCGCGGAGGGCCTCACCCCGCGCACGCCGCTCGCCAGCACGAGCCCGGGAGGCTGCAGCGCGCTCGGGCTGGCGCAATTCCCAGTCCCCGCAGTACCGTGTAGTGGCCGGGAAGGAAACGGGAGCGGGGGAAATGGGGACAGAAAGAGGGGGACTCTTCATTGTAGGAAAAAGTAAAGGAACATAACCAACCTAAGGCGTGCTCCAGAAACAAATCTGTGTTTTCCGCCCAGACCGAACCTGATCAAGTAATTTAAACAAATTAAATTGATCCTTAGCCCAGTCTTTGCCTAGTACTATGAATCAAAGAGACTTTTATGTCCGACCTTTTGCCAGTATTCAGAGGCTTTCTTCTGCATAGAGAAGGTCTTATTCAAGTTTTAAGTTTCAGGGGGAGGAACTCTTTTCAAAGGTGAAAGCTAACGTTTCACAGTGAACATCATGCTTGCTGGGAGAGAGTTCAGCAGTTGCATGTCAGTGAGCAGCACAGGATGAATCCAACACCCATGTGGAGGCTGGTGGGAGGCACCTGGCTGTGACTCCGGGAGGCTCAGGGTGGTGACTTGGTGGCCTCTGTGGTTTGGGAAGCCTTCTGACTCCTCTGTTTCAGTTTCCACCCCCGCAAGTGAAAATCATATTCATAAGATTTCTCTCCTTGACAATGGAAACTTTGGAGATGGAGTTGTTAATAAAGTGCTTAGGCAGGAAATGGCTAAGAATATGCTAAAAACCTCCACTTCCAGCAAGGGTGGTTTGGAACAATAATGGGCTAAATCAGTGGTTCTCCAAGTGTGGTTCCTGCGTTAGTATCACCCAGGAGCTTGTTCGAAATGCAAAGTCTCAGGCTCCATCCCAGGGCTACTGAATCAGAACTTCTGGGTATATGTGTGTGTGTAACATTTGTCACAATTGATGATAGCATATTTTTATAACTGTATTAGTAACTATAGTCCATGGTTTAATTTAGGGTTTACTGTGTAGTGTCTGGGGGTTTTTTAACAAGCCACCCCGGTGATTGTGATGGCACCATAGTTTGAGAATCATTGGGCCAAATAATCCTGGCTTATGGGCACAGAATGTAACCTGGGGCATCCCAGCTCTCTGTGCCCTGGTTAGATTGCAAACCCTGTACTTTCAAAAGCAAGTCAGAGTGTAGAGTTGCTTAGGTTGCTATTGCAAATTCTCCTGCATTTGAAACAAAACTCTCATGTTTTCAAAGGGCTGCCCAGGTCAGTGATGTATGCATCACAAATCCAAGAATTCTGAAAGGAGCTCAATGCAAGATTCTTCTAGAAAGGTCATTATTCCAGTCACAGCTCTGTGGTGGAGGCTTCGGAGCAGCCAAGACTGAAGAAGGAGTGAGTGCAGTGTAACTCCCTTGCTAAGGAAGCAGACATCCCCTGGTCTGATATAAGGTAAAACTATGGATAGCTATGATTTGAGGAAAGTCCCTTCTGTTTGGAAAGGGTTCATCTAATATGGAGAAGACCAGAGACAACAATAGAAGAAACTAACACTTATGGTGCCTACTATATTCAAAGCACTCTGTTAGGTACTTTAACCTGAGTAATTAAACTCATTTTTTTGAGGCTTTGAGAGTTTAAATAACTTGCCTGAAGTCCCACAGCTGGTGTCTTTGGGATTCTAACTTTTCCACCAACCTAAACAATGCATCTGGTCTAAATTGAGCAGACCACCCAGGAAGAATCTGGAGTAAAAGGAAATGGGGAGAAGGAAAGGGTATGGATGTAGAGTATTAAGGTAGAAACTCTATTGGGATTAAAAGGATGAAAATGAAAGAGTACAAAAAAACCAACACCATTTTTTATATGTTGTTTGATGCCCAAAGTTGAGATGCAACTGTAGTAACAATTTTGACATTTAAAGAAAGGGCATAAGATTAGACCATTCAACCATAAGTGGAAGGAAGAAAACAAAAAGAAATAAAACCTTACAATTCCCTTTGAAGTTGATCAAGTGTCAAGGCAGAAATTTGTTTTCAGGACGGTGGCTTCTTTTAGAGACTTTCCTTTTCCAGAACAAATTTTCACTGTGGGTTTGTAGAGTTGCTTACAATAAATTCATAGCAGCATCTTAATCTGCCCCACCTCATAAAAACCCCTCTGTCTCAATGGATTATTAACAAGCCTGGGAAAAAGTTTGCTTTATGACGTGTGGTGGTTGTGCCCCCAAGACAATTGAGTTTTGAGGTACAGTTTATCACTTTAGGAAACTTTATCACTGAAACAGCAGTAATTTGGGGCCCAAAGCTAAGGTTGTCAAACAGGTTCAGCAAAGTTCTCTGTTAGTCCTCTAAGAAGAAGCCCTTCATATGAGTCCAGAGACTTGCACATCCTGACCACATAACAAACACCATGCTGTTATTACTGTTATTGCTATAACCTCTCAATCATGCTTTTAAGAAAAATAAAAAAAGAAGCAGGTCCAGAAGGTAAGGGTTGAGCTGTGTTTCTGGTTCTAGCTTAGCTCTAAGATAATGAATTAAGACGTTGCACTTGGTTTTCTTTCTTGGTTTTCACTAAGCAGAATAAGTCCCTATCTAGTGATTTGACAAAGGAACTATTTTTTAAAAAAATACATTTTGCTAATTTGTTTTCCCTGATCACTGTGGAGAATTTGGAAAAAATAATGCAGAAAAATATTTAAAAAGCCCCTCATATTTCCAATACTCAGAGGTAACTGCTGTTAAAATTTTGGAGTGTTCTTATAATTCCTCCCAGCCAACCCACCCCATTCAATATCAATATTTTCTATGCTCATGATCATGGGATTTACATGATTATACACCCTACTGTCTCTTACTAGGTAACATGGGAGAGGTAGAAAGTTTCAGTTTTCCAAATGCTCAGTTACAATTTTCTGGCAGGGTGATAGCCTTATGGCATCAATCCCAGCAAGGTCTTTAGCTCCTTGGAGACAGGGACTATCTGAATCTTTCCAGCATTTGGCACAGAGCTAGGTCCACAGTTGCAGTGGAATAAATATTTGCTGAATGGAACTGACTAATTGGCTCTGATCAACTCTAGCCTAAATCAATATCAGGTACGACCGGAAAGGAGAAAAAAAAGATAGACTGCTTCTCTAAACCCCTTACCGGAGCTTTCTTTGAAGATTAAAGAAAGGGTTAAAGTTGGCAGCCCAGTGCAAGAAGTGAGGGTGCCACCAGCCACAGGAAGGTCAGGCTTTCAAGGACTTTCTTGGGGGTAAAAACAACAAAAATACCATTTGTCCTTATCAGCGCTTTGAACTTAGTAACCATAGGTTCCTTCAGTGGAAACACAACTCTGAGAGTTATGCTTTTCCTCTGCCTTTGATGTAAATTATAGAATCCTTTTGATCCCTTTTGTTGTGATTAATTCCACCACCAAAGCAACTCTAAATTGGTTAAAAGTTCATTAGTGTGCAACAATAGGAGCTTGATTAAATAAATTACAGTACATCCATACCATGAATACTAGACAGCCAATAAAAATCATGCTTTCGCAGACTGTCTAATCACATAGAAAAAAAAGCTTACAATATATAATTGGGAGGAAAAAAAGCAGATTCTAATACAATCGCTACAGAATAATCTTGTTAGTCAAGGGTTACAGGTGATTTTTACACTCTTTAAATTTTTTACTATGAACATATATTACTTTTAATTTTTTTTTTATTTTTTATTTTTAAATACTCATTAAAAGTAAGTCTAATCTGACATGAATGGAATGTGTTGAGTTCAAGGACCTAGACTATTTCTTCATGAGCCCAGCTTATGTTCTGGAGTGTGCAATTGGCATACCTAAGTGGCAATTCCCCTTTCAAGACCTGGACATGGCACAAATGAGCTGGGTTTGGCTCCAGGTTCAGCAAGTAGGCCAACAAAGAGCTCCTAAGTCCCAGAGATGGCTCTGAAGGGCACTGATCACCTTCCAAGAATTCTTTGACCCACCTGGATAAGCTTACCCTTTACAGCACCACTCTGCTCCTTGTGGTTTTCTCCATTCTAGGCTTGAAACTACAGGCCTTGGCAACCCAACCTTTCCAGGTCAGGAACTCCAGAGATGGGTGAAACTACCATTTGCCTCCACAGAGTATATTCTCTGTGGGGCTGTAGGAAAAGCCCCAGGCACAGGGGCTGTGAAACCTGCCCCACAGAAGAGAGGCAGCATCTGTGGGTATCTTAAGTGGTTGCTGTCAGGAAACAGGGGCTGTAAGTGGTTTGTCAGCTGCTCCAAGAATTAGGAATTTTACCCATATGTTTGCTACCTTTCTTTCCTTGATTTAAAAATGGCAGAGATTGGGGGTGGGAGAGGAAGGAGCTTCAGCTGTCTTCTGCATAGCTGCCAGAAAGAGGTTTTTCTCCTGAGCTACTCTTCTCCCATTTGTACCTTTCTCTCTTATTGCCCCACCCTTTCTGATGAAGTCATCAAACCAAAGATTACATAACCGATGCATAGGTCTGTCTTGTATTATACTGGGAGAGGGGCCAGTGTTTCTATTTATAGACAAGAGCACCACCACACTGCCAAATGGAGCTTTTTACTGTGGCCACTACAAGACAAGAAGAGGGAAAGGAAAGCTTGGAGCTCAAGGGCATGCTGTGAAGTAAAGGCATGGGGCTCTTTCTCCATCATCACCGTCTCCCCCCTAGCCTTGGGAGGATGGTGGGTGTGGACCAGCTCTGATTGCCTGGGAAGAGCCACTTTTACAAAGTGGCTTGCTCTCTGGCCCCCTTCTCTCCTCTCTCTAGATGCTGCTGGAGGGAGGGTTTCTGTCAGCCTGATCTGTCAGTGTTCTGACTGCTGAGCCTGTCTGTGGGCAAACCAAGTCTGATCACATGGTGCCTTGGCCCTGGGAGAAGGGCTTTCCTCACCCACATTCCTCATGAAGTAGAAGGCGGCCCAGCTAGTTGCAGTGGGATTTGAGGAGCCTAGGACTTGGGGAAAGACATGAGAAAGGCAGAAAAAGAAATGTTTGGGAACTCTGGGTTACCACTTTAAATATTTAGAGATTTTGGCTGAGAATCAGCTTGTTTGAGGAAGCAAGTCTAGGAGAGGGGTTCACACAGGGTGAGGGAGGGCGTGTGGGTGGGTGGGGGTGGGGGTATAAAGGTCACCTGATCCTGAACTTACGTCCAGGATCTTACGAGTTGAGATATTCAGGTATATTCTTCAAACCAAGTTACACAACGGTCAGAGATATTCTGATAGGATTGAAAAATATACCTGTTTTACTGCTTTAAATTATGCCCTGTTATTAGATCAGACTGGCCTAAATCTATTATGAATTAATATTTTTTATAAGTCTTGTGTCTATCACAGGAATGACATAATTACACTGTGCTGCATTTTTAAAAACCAAAACATTACTTTTTTTTTTTTTTTTTTTAACCCTATTGGCATTTCTTTATTTTTAAAATACACCTGGTGACTCTAAAAAATGGAAGTGGCCCAGGTCTTCTTTTAACCTTGAGAAGACCTAGGGAAAAGCTGGGATAAAAATAATCTTAGAAGAAATATGGACCTCAAAGAGAGTTCTCTAAATTCTGCCTGCTTTGCAGTAAACTCCTATCCTGACTGCACACCATACATCTGGATATAATTAGAAATCATACTCTCCACAAATCCTAAACTTTTCACTAATTTTATCAGAACTTCTCCCAGGTAGAGTCATTCAACAGTGCTTGGCATATGGGTGCGTATAAATGTTTGCTATTATTATCACTATTAATAATAACATGGGAATTAGAAACTTTAAGTGGAGCCTATATTTTTAAGTCTTTTGTTCTTTCTTAATGGCCAGGTCAGTTGCTCAGCCTTATAGAGGAAAATATCCCTATTGTTCACAAGTGACCCTCTTTTGCTTAGGAAAGAAATCAAGTTGATCAATTGCTAAATACGGAACTAGGCCCTCGAACTCAAGGTGAAATTTGCGTGAAACTTTCATTTTAGTGAGGAATAAATCCACTTGTGTTGACAATAACAATATAGGCCTTCTAAGATAGAGGTTATGTGCCAAATATCTTTTGTCACTTACCCCTCTAAAACATAAATATTTTTGCTTAAATATATGGCTTTTATCACCACTTTCCTATTCCTTTCAATCAGACATTAAAGCCAAATCTGACCTCCTTGCTATAATATCACCACAAAGCCACCCCCATGCCCACGTTTCCTTGCTTTCCTCCAAGTTTCTTGTGCTAATTCTTTCTCTAGCTGGCTGATAAAATACTCCCCTCTGCCATACTCCCCGGATTCCGGTAGGAGCTTTTACCGCATACACATTTGTCCACCCAAAACCACTGCTCTTGGGAGGTTAAAATCAGAACAGGAGGGTTGGGCTGATTAGTGCTGGGTGGGTGAGGGATATCTAAGCTGCTATTGAGGATATTTATCAACCATAGAGAGCTTTCCCCAGAACCAAGGATCATGTTTCTGCCTTCTGACCACCTCTCTAACGTACGTAATTAGTGTCTATAGACTATACTTAGTTTCTTTTACCTTTGTCCAGTTAATTACCTTACTTTCGCCCTTGTGTTCCTTCTACCCTTCCTCTCCCCCCATCTTGAGACTATACAGTTTCACAGTCAGCAGTCTTTAATCCTGCCTGAGTCAACCAAACCTCTTCTGGAAACTGAGATTAAATAGAAAGGGATGCCTAGATGAAATGGACAAATTCTTACAAACACACAAACTACCTACATTGACTCAAGAAGAAGTAGAAGATCTCAACAAACCAAATACTAGTAAAGACATTAAATCAGTAACCAAAAGCCTCCAAACAAAGAAAAGCCCAAACCAGATGGTGTCACAGGGGAATTCCACCGAACATTCCAAAAAGAGTTAACTCCAATTCTGCTCAAACTCGTCTAAAAAACTGAAGAGGAGAGAACACTCCTTAATTCATTCTATGAGGTCAACATCATCCTCATACCAAAGCCAGATAAAGATGCCAAAGGAAAACTACAGACAAATATCTCCTATGAATATAGATGCATAAATCCTCAACAAAATACTAGCAGATGGAATCCAACAGCATGTTAAGAGAATTACACACCATGATCAAGTGGGATTTATCTGTGGTGTGCAAGGTTGGTTCAACATAAGAAAATCAATTAATGTAATATACCACATTAACAGAATGAAGGAAAAAACCCACATGATCATCTCAAATCATGCAGAAAAGGAATTCGATCGACAAAATCCATCACTCCTTTATGATAAAAAACATTTAGAATACTAGGAATAGAAGGAAATTTCCTCCATATGATAAAGGGCATATATGAAAAGCCCACAGCTAACATCCTACTTAATGGTGAAAGACTGAAAGCTTTCCCTTTAAGATCAGGAACAAGACCAGGATGTCCACTGTCACCATTGTTTTTCAACATTGTACTGGAAGTTCTTGCCAGAGCAATTAGGCAAGAAAAAGAAATAAAAGGTATCCAAGATGGAAAGGAAGAAGTAAAACTTTCTTTCTTTGCAGATGATATGATCCTATATACAGAAAACCCTGAAAAATCCACAACAAAGCTCACAGAGTAATAAATTAATTCTGCAAAGTACAAGAGCAATACCCAAAAAACCAGTAGTGATTCTATATACAAGCAATGAACAAACAGAAGAAGAAATCAAGAAAAAAATTCCATTCACAATGGCAACTAACAAATCAAATGTCTAGGAATAAATCTAACTGAGGAACTACAAAACATTGCTAAAAGAAATCAAAGAAGATTTAAATGGAAGCACATTCTGGTTTGTAGACTGAAATATGAAATATTGTTAAGATGTCAATAATACCCAAAGCAATTTATAGATTCAGTGCAATCTCAATCAAAATTCCAACAATCTTCTTTGCAGAAATGGAAAAGCCAATCATTAAATTTATATGGAAGGATAAGAGGCCTCAAATAGCTGAAACCATCTTGAATACAAGAATGAAACTGGAGGGCTCACACTTCCCGATCTTAAAACTTATATCAAAACAGTAATCAAAACACCATGGTACTGGCAAGACAGACATATAGACCAATGGAATTGAAATGAGAGCTCAGAAATCCACCCTCACATTCATGGCCAACTGGTTTTTGACAAGGGGGCAAAGACCACTCTCCTGGGAAAGAACAGTATCTTCAACAAATGGTTTCAGGAAAACTGGATCTCCATTTGCAAAAAATAGGAGGAGAACCACTACCTCACATCATATACAGACATCAACTTAAAATGGATCAAAGACCTAAATATAAGAGCCAGAACTATCAAACTCCTAGAAGAAAACGTAGGGAAGCATCTTCAGGACCTTGTGTTGACAATGCTTTCTTAGACTTTACACCCAAAGCACAAGCCACAAAACAAAAGATTGATAAATGGGACCTCATCAGAATTAAAAACTTTTTTACAATAAAGGACTTTATCACGAAAGTAAAGCAACAACCTACACAATGGGAGAAAATATTTGGAAATCACATATCAGATAAAGGTTTAATATCCATAATATAAAAAGAAATCCTTCAACTTAATGACAAAAAGACAAACAATGCAATTATAAAAGGGGCAAAAGACTTGAATAGACATCTTTCCAAAGAAGATAGACAAATGGCCAGAAAGTACATGAAAATATGCTCAACATCATTAACTATGAGGCAAATGCATATCAAAACCATAATGAAATACCATTTCACAGCCATTAGAATGGGTGCTATTAAAAACATGGAAAATTACAAGTGTTGGAGAGGATGTGGAGAAATAAGAACACTCATTTTGCAATGTAAAATGGCACAGCCTGTGGAAGACAATTTAGCAGTTCCTCAGAAAGCTTAGTATAGAATTCCCATATGACCTGGCAATCCCTTTACTAGGTATATACCCAAAAGAATTGAAAGCTGGGACTCAAATAGATACCTGTTCACTGATATTCATGGCAGCCTTATTCACAATTGCCAAAGGATGGATGCAACCCAAATGTCCATCAACCGATGAATGGACAAACAAAATGTGGTATATACATACAATGGAATATTATTCAGTTGTAAAAAAGAATGAAGTCCTGATACATATGACAACATGGATGAACCTTGAAGACATCATGAGAGCGAAATAAGCCAGACACAAAAGGACAAATATTTCACTGCTTTGAACAATCAGAATAAGCAAATTTCTAGAGTCAGAATCTACAATATAGGTTATCAGGGGATGGGGTGGTGATAGGAAATGGTAAGTCAAGGCTTGAAAAATTCAGGGCTCCTATTTGGAATGATGGAGTAGTTTGGTGATGGATGGTGAAGATGGTGGCACAATATTTGAACACAATTAACAGCACTGAAATATATATCCGTATATTATTAAAAGGGGAAATGTTAGATTGTTAACAAAATAAAAATTTTAAAAAATCCATGGAACTACACTACACAGTGAACTCTAAGTTAAACCATGGACTTTAGTTAATAGTATAATTATAAAAATGTGCTATCATCAATTGTAACAAATGATCCACACCAATGCATGTGGTTGTTGGTGGGGCAGTACATGGGAATCCTATATTTTATGCATGATTATTCTGTAAATAATAAAGAAAACAACAACAACAACAAAAGAAATGGATGGTAACTTTCTGAGGGATGGTGGGATGGGGGCTGATAAACCTCTAAACCAAACTTTAAATCTGTCTCAGGTCCCCATTATGTAGTACACAGGAAAAGCTAGCAGATGTGAGGCTTCCTTGTTTACTTACCTTTAGGTTCTTGGGGCTTAATTGTTACAGAAGATTACTTTCTAGATAAGTTCCAGTGGATACTACCTCTGAATTTATATTTAGAAGCATGTGAAACAGGCTGACAAAGCAAATCTTTCCTTTGCTTTTTTATGTCATCAAAGCATATTTCCAAGGAAAGAAGAGATTACTGAATCCCCATTAGAAAGGAAAAGTAAGCCTCAGGGATGAGCATCCTTGCAGAAGTTGCTGGGAGATGTCTCCGGGTGGAGGGCCAATCCTGGGGACACAGGGCCCGTCACTGTTACCATGGAAATAGCTGGGGCTGGAGCAGGCTCCCAGTCATTCTCACCACCTTCCCGAGGTTTCCTGGGGACAGAGTCCAAATATATCCTGCAGTCAGATGCACACACACCCTGGGCAGGAACCTAGTGAATTTCTGGAAAACTGTGATTCACTTTCTGCTAAGGGGCTCGGAGAAGGAGGGGTGGCTAGATCAGTAAGATGCATTGCCCAGGCTACTGACCTGAGTTCAGGGCTCCGGTTCAAGAACAAGGAGCCTTATACTTTTCACTCAAAGCCATACAGTGTTGCACACCCTTAATCACGTTTTCACTTTCAGTTTTCAGATTTTGGAGCTGATTTTTTTTAGAGAATGTTCTACCAAAGATAAAACAAACAAAAAACCAAAACAAATAAGCAAACAACTGACTTGCTTATTGGAATAAAAAAAGCCAAGAGTATAGGTTGTATTTACAACTTTGCTTTGGATTTTATGAGGAGTAAAGTACAGTCATTTCATGGTTGAAATGCATATATCACTAGAAGACAAGCACATACCACAAAAAACAAACAAACAAACAAAAACCACTTGAAGTCAGAGTACTGAGCATCAGGTGCAAATGTATATTTGCTGTTAAAGTTTTCTTTCAATGAGTTCTGCTTTTCAAAAAGCTTTAATGCCCAAGGAGTCACCAAGAGCCCAACATGCCCGGCACAAAGGCAGGTGTTGTGGAGGGAATCTAAGAGTACTGGCAGCAATGTCTCTTTCCTGTAGGAATATTAAAATCTAAGTGGAGAGACAAGGTTCACCATCATCGAAAAGCTTGCGGATGACACGAGCAGGTCAAGGGTGAGACTGTGGTTTGTGCTCTGGTTCCTTAGGATTTACATAAAGCCAGCCTGGTCAGACCTGGGATGGTAGAAGTTGTGGCAGGACGTGGTAGAGAGACGCCCAATGGGGAAGGCGGGAGGCATACGTTTTAAGGGATTGCTTAACTTGGGGCAAGTCACTGACCTCAGAGCTTCAGGATTCTCCTCTGTAATATCAGGAAGCTGGTCCAGGAGACCCTTAAGGCAACCCTAACATTCTCCGGTTCAGCTTGGGAAGTGCTTCATGGATAAGGGAGACTTTACTGGGAACCTTGATGGAAAGGTGGATTTGGAGTTGTGTGGGTAGAGGAGGAGGAGGAAGGAGCAGGTGCATCTGTGAGGTGCCCTCGGGGTGTAGAGCAGGAAAGCGGAGTGGGGTGGTCTGACCACGGCTTGTCTGAGTGCAGGCAGAGACTTCTGACCTAACCAACCAGACAACAGGGAGCCACAGGAGGCTCTTAAGGGGAATAAAGTGACAAATGCATTACTTAAAGAAGATTAAGCTGGTGTCAGGTAAAGGGAAGATTAGAATGGGGCTGGATCAGAGGGTTGGAAGGGTTAGAAGGCAGCCGTTGTGGTAATCCTGCCAGGGGGTGAAGGGAAACTGGTGGAGACTTGGTTACTGACTGTGGGAACTGAACAGTACAGTCAAATTTAACTGCCAGGTATATCTAAGAAGGAAAAGCATTCTAGCTCCATCTTTATCATGTGCAAACGTCTGGGCTCAGTCTCTGGTGCACTGGTTCCCCTCTCATTTCTGGTCTCTGTTACTCTCACTCTGCCCAGCCCTCGTGGTTGCCACAAATCTGGCAGAGACAGTGATGGCTGCCTAAAAATTGGGCATAAATAATTCCAGGTTTTCTTGTTCTCCTTACTTTTAAAAAAATGGAATGTATTTAAATGTGAATTTAGTGTACAGTATTTAAACACACCACCTGGCCATTAAAGAGAGTAGGATGGTAGGTGTTCAACTTTAACATTTCCGGAGTCCTAACAATATATCCTGGGGTGAAAAGAAGATGCCAAATAATAAAAGGCAATACGACCAAAACTATTTTGAGAAGAGACCTTTTAATTTTTGTGCTGCTTTAGTTTACTTCTCCAACTCTCTACTTCCTGCTAAGTGTTTGACTCAACTTTCTTCAAGAAGGCCTAAGAAGGAATGAAGAAAGTTATCTAGTATCCCAATTAAATGGTTTTAATGACAAGTAGGATTCATAACAAATGTGATAACTAAATGTTTCCTTGGCTTAGCTAGTGGAATCTAAGCTTTATATTAGGTAGACCTTCTAGGTCAGAAAATTACCCTTTGTCTTATTTGTAAATCTTGTTTGCAACTGAAATTGTGTGATATTATTTTTTTAAGACAGTTAATGTTGCATCTATTCAACAAATCTTTTAAATCTAAACTAGAGATGATAATAAAAACAAATTTTAGCAAAATTCTTAACCACAAAACCAGTCAGTCCGCTGAAAATTCATGATCGAAGTCAAGAATACATTGTTGGTTCCAGGTGAAAACATGCTTTAAATCAGCAACTTGGAGACTGGGTGCTTTCTCTGAACAAATGAAAAATCTTCTCTTTTAAAGTCTTCCTACCCCGCATTGAGACAACACTGAGGAAAAACAGATATTCTAGTCTACGACATTCTGAAATTACCACTGGATTCTGGAAAATGGATTGCTTCACCGATCTGTTCTGTCTTCTAATCTAAGGGAGGGGCTGCAAATCTTCCCATCTGTCTTTCTCGCTCTCCCAGCCCCTCCTTGCCATGGTCTTAGCCACAGTGTCTGAAGGAACAAGACTTTTCTGATGTTTGACACTGGACCTCTGCAGGCAGCCAATTTGTTTTCCTTTCACCCCCACCCCTCTTCTTCTCCTCTCTCCCTTTCTAATATAGGAATTCTTTCTGTGCATCCACCAAAAGTAATGTGTCAAACCATGATTATGTTTTCTTTTATTAAAGAAGTACAAGAGAGACCAATTGCTTTCCTCCCAGGGAAAGCAGGGGCAGAGGGGCCTGCTGGCATCTGCTATCTTGAGCTAGGCCAGCTCTTGCCATTGTTCAATGAGGGAATTCTGAACTCCTGATTTTACTCATTGTTCTTCAGAGTCAAAGGCTAACACCAGTAGCTTCTCACTGTTTCTGTATTCTGAGCCTTGAGCTGTTTCAGCATGTGTTCTGGGCAAAAGCGAAACGACTGAGAATGGAGGGCAAACCTGTTCTCAAAATGTGCAGCGTAAAAAAAAAATCCATTTATAATAGCAACTAAATGAATGAAATATCTAGGAATAAATCTAACCAAGGATGTCAAGGACTTGTACACAGAAAACTACAAAACATTGCTAAAAGAAATCAAAGAAGACCTAAATAAATGGAAGAACAGTTCGTGTTCATGGATTGGAAGATTAAATATTGTTAAGATGTTACTAGCAACCAAAGCAGTTTACAGATTCAATGCAATCCCAATCAAAATTCCAACAACCTTCTTTGCAGAAATGGAAAAACCAATAACTAAATTTATATGGAAGGGTAATGGGCCCTGAATAACCACAGCCATCTTGAAAAAGAAGAATGATTTTGGAGGACTCACATTTCCCAATCTTAAAACTTATTACAAAGCACAATAATCAGAACGGTATGGTACTGGCACAAGGACAGACATATAGACCAATGGAATAGAAATGAGGGCTCAGAAATCAACCCTCACATTCATGGCCAACTAGTTTTTGACAAGTGGGCCAAGACCATTTAACTGGGAAAGAAAAGTCTCTTCAGCAAATGGTGCCAGAAAAACAGGATCTCTATTTGCAGAAAAAAGAAGCAGGACCCCTACCTCACACCATATACAAACATCAACTTAAAATGGATCAAAGACCTAAATATAAGAGCCAGAACTATCAAACTCCTAGAAGAAAACGTAGGGAAGCACCTTCAGGACCTTGTGTTGGCAATGGTTTCTTAGACTTTACGCCCAAAGCATAAGCAACAAAAGAAAAGATAGATAAATGGGACCTCATCAAAATTAAAAACCTTTTTGCATCAAAGGACTTTATCATAAAAGTAAGGCAACAACCTACACAATGGGAGAAAATATTTGGAAACCACATATCTGAAAAAGGTTTAATATCCAGAATACAAAAAGAAATCCTTCAACTTACTGATAAAATGACAAACAACCCAATTTAGAAATGGGCAAAAGACTTGTATAAACATCCTTCCAAAGAAGATATACAAATGGCCAGAAAGCACATGAAAAGATGCTCAATATCATTAGCTGTAAGGCAAATGCAATTCAAAACCACAATGAAATACCATTTCACACCCATTAGAATGTTTGCTATTAAAAACACAGAAAATTACAGGTGTTAGAGAGGATGTGGAGAAACAGGAACACTCACTCATTGCTGGTTGCAATGTAAAATGGTGCAGCCACTGTGGAAAACAGTCTGGCTGTTCCTCAGAAAGCTTAGTATAGAACTACCATATGACTGAGCAATCCCACAACTAGGTATACACCCAAAAGAATTGAAAGCTGGGACGCGAACAGATACCTGCACACCAATGTTCATAGTGGCCTTATTCATAATTTCCAAAACATGGAAGCAACTCAAGTGTCCATCAACCAATGAATGGATAAACAAAATGTGGTTATATACATACAATGCAGTATTATTCAGCTGTAAAAAGGAATGAAGTCCTGATACATGTGACAACAGGGATGAACGTTGAAGACATCAAGCTGAGTGAAATAAACTATAGACACAAAAGGACAAATATTGTGTGATCTCACTGCTTTGAAAGAATTAGAATAGGCAAACCCTAGAGTCAGAATCTAGAATATTGATTACCAGGGGACAGGGTGGGTAAAGGGAATGGGAAGTTAAGGTTTAAAATATACAGGGTTCCTATTTGGAATGATAGAAATGTTTTGGTAATGGATGGTGGTGATGGTAGCACAAAATTGTGAATGCAATTAACAGCACTGAAATATATACCTGTATAAGATTAAAATGGGAGATGTTAGATTGTCTATATGGTAATAGAATAAAATTTAAAAAAAAATTCATGGAACAAAACTACACAAACAGTGAACCCTAAGTTAAACCATGGACTTTAATTAATAGTACAATTCTAAAGATGTGCTGCCATCAATTGTAACAAATGTTCCATATCAACTCAACATGTTCAATAATAGGGTGGTGTATAGGAATCCTGTATTTTATGTATGATTGTTCTGAAAACCCACAACTCCTCTTATTAAAAAATTTTTTCAAATGTATACTTTTTAAGATTCCAGACAATCTGAAGGAAGTTAGTAGGTGAAAGAAATAATATATTTAAAGCCTTGAAACTCATACCAAATCCTCATTATCTGTTCCACTGAGAAAGGAGATACAACTAGGGCATTTGGGGTGGGGATGAAGGTACAGAGCACAGAGCAACTTTTTTCCCCTTATAGACAAGTATTTTTCCTTCAAGAGCACCCTTTAAAGAATGAATTTTGGGGGTTGGGGGAGAAGCTTTAAAAAATCTCAAATGATATTTATTCCTTGCACGCATGACTTTATTACTGGCAGCTCTTACGAGCAACAGGAATGCACATATAGAGATATGAGGCCTTTGCAGAGGGGAAGGGAAAAGAGAAACTCACAGTCATACTGGCCTGCAGGACATTAAGCTTGCATCTACTCTTACGGCCTCTACAATGGTACCTCCACCCCTTTAAGTTGTCCAGGGGCTAATAAAGAAGATAGTACTTGGGAATTGAGGTGTAGGGTGCTAAGGCCCCAAGAGAAGACACATCCTAGGTTAGGATTTCCAGTGCTGGTCACCCCAAGTCTTGATGCTGTCACTTTTCTTTCAGGGACTCCAGAGAAACAGACCCACATTTCAAAACAGAAGGACTAAGGACTCAGAGTACCAGGAGAGTTTAGGGGTGGTGAGGAACAGATCTCCAGTCAAAACCAATTGGAAAAAAAGGTTATTTGCTACCAAACACCAAAACAGCAAGTAGGAGAAAGGGGGACAAAATGCAAAAATGGAAATGACTGAAACCAAGAGGAGGGTGCTATTTGTGAGGAATAATCATGCTGAGAAGAGACCAAGAACCAACCCTTGCCAGCAGAGGCTGAGGCTTGGCCGGAGACAATCTCATCCAACACTGTGCTTTCTGTAGTATATATCTCTGGAGTAAGGAACAAAGGCTCCGTTTGCATGAACTTTCTTCTCTCTGAGTCTGAAGGCACTTAGCTTTGGAAAGTTGAACACGTTTTTTAGTGGCCTCTCCCGAGGTTTTGAGTAAATGGGAACGCAGGGAAAATGGAAGGAGGTAGCCATTATTTGGTTGGTAGCCATTTCCAAGGCCTGAAAACTTGACCTGGCTTTGTTTAGCTGGCCTCAGAAGAGAGCCTGTCTTGGGGCCTAGCTTTTTGCCCACACCATTTCTGGCCCTGCATCACTTGTGAACAGAGGGTAGGCATGATTTGAGCCCTTCATGTGCTGAAGGGCACCTCCTCCTACCCACCCAGGCTCCCGGAATCACCAAAAGAAAACAATTCAACAGTTCTCAACAGGCAAATGGAACAAGTAACTCTTCCATTTGAAAGGAAAGATTAGGAATTTCTCCAAATTGGGGAACAGCAAAGATTGGTTTACACATTTATTGCTTCTATAGTCACAAGGATATTAGTTACCCTAATTATATAAAACAATGAAGCTTGTATTTGACCCAACACTTTTGCTTTTCACTTTTTTTTTGCATTAATGCAGATTTTAAAACATAAAGTATACATTAATGCTGAAATGCAGAAAAGTTTTCACTAAGAGAAACTGCTACTCAAGCACCATAGGGCCAAGTTATAGGTTTGGTGGCATGAGCACTGATATTTGCATACAGTCCCTTCCTAATCTGTTTTCTCACAGATCCAAGTGAAAATCGGACTGTTTTTTTGAGGCAAAAACCCAGCCCTAGGAACAGCTCGTAAACGTCGCCACAGACACAGAACACATGGCAACAAGAGCTACTTCTTTTGGCTTATGAGCTCTAGTAACTGTCAAGGTGGCGGGGGGGGCACCAATCAGAGAAATCTGGAAAGACATGAGTATGTCAGAACACGTGAAAGGACTTGACATGGAGGCCACATTCGTGTTGCACAATTTGCATGAGCACTTCTGGACAAATTCTATTTTCACATGCAATTCACAGACCCGCGGCGCAGTGCTAATTGGTGAGGTTGCCACTCAAGTGTGGTACCGAATGGGAGATCTCACTGCACAGACGAATAATAGTTCTACGCAATGCAGTAGCTATTTTATAGTTATTTGGCATCACCATTATTACATTATCTCTGTGTCCTGTCCCCAACCCCTTACTCCTGACCATAGTACAGTTCAATAAGAAAATCCAACCCCACTCCCTAGCCCCCAAAAGTGGGATTCATGCTATTTGAAATCAGCTTAAGGATAAGAAAAGAGATGACAAGGAACAGCTATCATTTCATTAATATGGATGGATTATTCATGTCACAAGAGTGACAGTGAATTTGATTGTACCCTGAAGTGCCAATAGGATGCCAAACACAGCCATGAAAAACACGAGAAACTCTGAGTGGAATGGCAGAATGCTTTGGAATTCATCTGCAAGAATTCCAATTCCCCAAGATAAGGTAGCTCATTGTCCACATGATCTTTAAATGCTAAGTGAAAGGGAAGGGAGGGTTAAGATCCCTATGGGCACCTCCCATTACTATATGAGGGGGAAAGGAGGGTGACAATTCCCTAGCCCTAGGTGGCATTAGAAGCTTTAAAAACTTAACCCAGAAGCTCTCCAGTGGGGGGGACCGGGGTTCACCCTTTATCTTCAATAAAGTGAATTGACTGGGAGGGAAGGAGAGACCTTCCAGGCGGCGCGGTGGCCAGTCTTCCTTCTGAAGATAATCCAGCATTTGCTCCCTTTGCAAATGCAAACCATGTGGACTCTAGAAATGGCCTTTGGTGAAGTTTTGGGTTTTCTCCTCCTTTGTTCCTTGGAGATATTAAGCCTTAAATCCTCTTTGAATTTGTGAGTTACTGGTTGAGCTGTATCTAAACCATATTGTGTCATGTTCTGAAATCTGACTCAATGGAATTCACTCCTTCACTGTTTTCACCGCATGACCCCGATGTAGAAGTCTATCCCTGTGCATCTGAGAAAAAATAAATGTAAAGAGGTAGTCAGGCCTTCTTTAGGCTCAATTAACTTCTTTTCATATTTTACCTAAAACTGGTCTCCCTAAGACCATTCTATGTTGAATTTCAAAGGTTTGTGATACATTTGCAACCTAGCATTTCCCATCCTCAAGTCTCATCACTACTACCTTCTTAAAAAACAAGGGAATTGGTTGGGGAGGGTTTTGGGAGGAAAGATTTTTGTTTTGCTTTTACATTTCTGATTTTCCCCTTAAACATAATCATTCTTTTATGGATAATACGGGTGGAGGTGTCTACTCCCTTTTTGGGGGCCAGTTGGCAAATCGTCCTCAGTGATCCAATCATTTCTTTCTCCAAGTTACAGACCTTCAGCCCTGAAGAATTGGTCCCCAATGTTCAAGGTCTAATTCTGGATCTAGCATACAGAATCCTGCAAAGGATGAGCCCATATCCCTGCCTCCTTATAACATATTTCACACATGGGCTTAAATTTCCTAGGAGATTATTATGATATTTAAAATATTACTTGGAGTGTTCATATACTAACCCCTAACAGCCCCTAACAACAAAGAATGCCTTTATTCTCAGGGAGATGCACACGATGGGTAAGGTTTGATGGACTCCAGAGAACCAGGGCATAGGGCCTTGTGCCAGGGGAGAGAGGGAGAGGACACTGAAGTAAACCCAGTCCAGGTCACAGTTCTGCCCACAGCAAGCCACAGTTACAATGACATCTTTGACCTCTAATCCACAATGGATCCATTCTCATTTCTGAATGTCTGCATGCAAAGTTACAATATAGCTCCTTTTGATAAAGAAAGGTATACATTCAAAGCAGGGCCCGCCAAGGAGCCTCCATGTAAAAGGAGCCTGTATTGCATTCGTTACCACTGTGATCTGAGGACGGCGGCAGAAATCTGAAGTTCAGAATTACCCGCCTAACTCTGAAATGTCTTGTCTTCTCCTTTGTCTATTACTTTGGGGATTCACATCTAACGTCCCTTGCAGGTAGATATTTCGATGATTTCGGCAAAATGTTACAGATGGCTATCTTTAGGTTCTCCCAAATATATTTTATTTCATCAACTCTAAGACTCTATTAATGTTAAGGTGCACATTATGTACTACAAAGGAAGGAAGGAAGGAAAGAAAGGGAGGAAGGGAGGAAGGAAGGAAGGAAGGAAGGGAGGAAGGAAGGAAGGAAGGAAGGAAGGAAGGCCTGCCTAGTAAATGATGGCATGTCGTCAGTTGTAAGATGCATCCTGTTTTCAGGGACGTAACATCTTAGGGTGAGATGTGGCATTTAGGCTCATTGACTATGTAGGCCCTGCTGGGCCTGGGCTTCTACCAACTCTGAGGTGCCGGGGGTGGGGGGTGGTCCCTCCTCTTCCTGCAGTGGTGCTGACCTGGGCACCTGTGACAGGTCTCTGTGCCCACGGCTACCCTCTGAAACAGGGGAGTGATGACACCCACTGTGTACCCTCTTCTCAGGGGACTGGCTGCAAGTCAAGGGAGGTCTCAGAAGCCAGGGTTTCCCTCTCATGGCTTCATTCAGAGCAGGACTTGGCACAAACACCTTCTCTATTTTTCTAAGTGATGGTTGAAAAAAAAAACTTACCCCGTTGCATTGCACGTATTTCTCCCCAGACAGCATGTGTACAGATAAGAAATAACATGGCCACCCAAGTAAACGCAGGACTAGCACCTAAATGATTTTAGTTTGATTCTAGAAGGAAAAAAAAGCTAAGGGCAGGCAATCATTTTAAGGGGGAAAAAATGAGCCTTTGCGTTTATAACCATACTTCTTCAGGCTGCTAATGCCTGTGGTCATCAGACACTTCGTTATGGTGACACTGGGAAGAGTTAAAAGGAGGAAATAAAATGGGATGGCAAAGTTTTTGCAAGCTGGAGCGATTTTTCCTTTTTCTTTTTTTTTTTTTTTTTGACCTATCTGCTAGGTCAAGATAATAGGATACAATACGAACCTGAGGAATTTATTCTTCTTGTCTTCAAAAAGACTTACTGCAGTCCTGAATCTTGTTCAGGAGAAGGCTCAACTAGTAAAAAAGAGATTTATAGAAAGAGTAGGCTCTGCACTATTCAATTTCAATTTGCTTTCTCTCCTTCCTTCCTCCCTTCTCCCCTCCCTCCTTCCCTCCTTTCCTTCTGTCCATTTGAATCTTATTTATTTATTTATTTATTTATTTATTTATTTTTGCTGGGAGCATTTTAACTGCTATTTTGAGTATTGGTACAAATCTGGGGAGATTCTGCGACTAACACATAATGGGAAAAATCCTAACTAAGAATCTAAAGAATAGTTTTATAAGCTGGTAAGAAAACTACTAGAGCCAGGTCTTTTATAACCCCGATTCAAAAACTTACCGTGAAAATAAATTATAATCTTACAACTTGACAAGAGAAAAAAATCCATATCAGGGCAGTTACATACGTTTTAGGCTCCTTATCTATGCACCTTCCTGAGGCTGAAGTCTGAATTAATATGCTTGTAGGACTTCTCAAGCCAAAGAGATATTAAACCATGCAAACCTAGCTCTGTTCACTTCTTCCGTCTTGTCTGTTGGTCCATCTCTCCTTCCTTTCATCCCTCCACCGTGGTTTAAGCAAGTGTTATGCATGTGCAGGCACAGTGCAGAGATACTCTGGCTACAAAAATACACAAGGCATTGGCTGTGCTCAAATCACTCCTGCCTCAGCGAGGGAGACAAATGTGGAAACAAATAATACACAGATGAGGGAATGATTCATTCTGTCTGGGGACTGGGGTGGGAGTTAATGAAATTTCTCCCCACCCCAAGGCAGAATTAGTATTAGGCCCTGTGTGATTGTACATTAATGTGTTATAAAGTTATGAAAATGATAATTATACTATGTATAATATGGAACAGCTATAATGTCAGATGAAAAGCAGACTAAGAAATGGCATAGACCCTGTGACTGCAGCTGTGTAAAACTTAAATAAGTGTATAACAGAAAAAATATAAATATGCAAAACAAAGTTGTGTTAGGGTGGTGAATTAAGGGTGATTTTTTAAATTAAAAATGTAAAATGCTCTTATATTTCCTTAATTTTTTTCCTTATTGATTATAAATTTATCCACTCCAGAAAATTTGGACAACACAGAAAAATATAAAAAAGGAAAGCAAAATCACTGCTAGTAATTACCACAAAATGGTAATCACTTGGTAAATTTCCTTCCAGGATTCATTCAAATAAAATAAGGATCATAACCTCATATTATCCCATTATTTGATGTGTTTCATTTACTTATCTGATCATTTATTGTTGGACATTTAAATCGTTTTCGATTTTTCACCATTTTAATTAATGCCGAGACAAATACCCTTACACATAAACCTTGGTTCATGTCTGATTATTTTCTTTGAAAATAATCTGAGAACTAGAAGTTCTGTGTCAAAGAGCACATTTTTAACACTTCTGATTTGATACATACTGCCAAATTGCCCTCTGGAAAGATTTTACCTATTTATACCCCCATCAGGAAAACATGAGGATCTCTGCATTATACTTTAGTTTCAATTTCTAAAAATGAACAATTGCTGCAGTATAATTATGACTCTGAATGTTTTCCTAATGGACAGAACAGAAGACACTGCAAATAAGATTAACTTATAACTTGTAGTCACCTAAGGTTTCCCCTCAGTTCCTCTCCCTCCACCCCAAGCCTAGGGAGCGGTGTGGTCAGCCTTAAAATTAGCACGCTGACAGCAGACAACGCTGTCCCGCCTCGTCAGGGTGCAGAATGCCTGACTGCCACAAACACCATTCCCCTGGACTGTCACCTGAGATTCTTCAGCTGTCTGCTCCGAGGCAAGGGCCCCGTGTATTAGAGTGAAAAGGCACGTCTTTATTTCTCTAGCTGGCTTGGCTGGCTGGCCAGCACCAATTCTTATGAATGACAGCTGGTCTGCTGTTCCATATTTCAACAGCCTTGAGACAGGATAACACCTGTGGGCTCTGGGAATGAAAAGTGCCTAGAACGACACTGGAGAAAGCCTGCTTGGACCCAACCCTATCTCAGCATCTTGGATCAAGATGCAAGAAAAGGGGGCAGGCAGTCAAATTAGAATCTAATGCCCTGTTACAAGTGCCATTGATTTGGAAAGGGGTAATATAAAAATCAGGATTTCGTATTACTTTTTTGGTTCCCACATAGGGTTTGCAACAATAGCGAAAAAGGAAAGAGGGAGGACAAGCTTTTGAGTGTCAGTATTAAATGAACACTGATGCACTTAACAGACACTGGGTAGTCCCACTGATGAAAATACCAGGAGTAGGAAGCGTTACCAAAATTTCTGGCTGTCTGAAATTTAGACAGCAGATCAGGATATGGCAATAGTTAAAATTAAATCTAAAAAACCTCACAATATGGTAGTTTTTAACTCAATTTATTTAAGGGACAGTGTGGGGTCTAAGGCTGGTTGAAAACAGTTTTTGCAAATTTAAAGTCAGATTTCTAGCTCTGCAGCGCTTATGTCAGAACACCCTAAGTGGTCTAGGAGAGAGTAAATCTAAGTGTGAGAATAGGAAATGGAATGTTTATCCAAAGTTATTTGTTCATCTACATACTTCATTAGAAAAGTTGTAATAGTAGAAGAAAAAAGCAGAGCATTCATGAGTATAAGAGCAAATCACATAGGTTCTATGGGGAAGAGTGCTACTTTGAGTTGTTTAGCATATTTTAAAAGTAACACCCCTGTGAAAAAAGTTGATGATCTTAAAAAAACATGTGCATCAATAGAAGGTTATTCATTTTTAAAAGTCTACCGTGGTTGTGAATGAAATGAATCTTTAATTTTGAGAAGATTTTTTATTATGCTGCCCCAAGACATACAAACTAAAACCCCAAGTATGTGGGTCTGTGCAACAGAATCACAAATGACTGAAGAGAGAAAGATGGTGTTCCAGTTTGCTAATGCTGCCTTTTCACAAAACACCAGAAATGGATCGGCTTTTATAAAGGGGATTTATTTGGTTACACAGTTACAGTCTTAAGGCCATAAAGTGTCCAAGGTAACACATCAACAATTGGGTACCTTCACTGGAGGATGGCCAGTGGCGTCTGGAAGGCACGTGGCTGGCACCTGCTCCAAGTTCTGGTTTCAAAATGGCTTTCTCCCAGGACGTTCCTCTCTAGGCCACAGCTTCTCTTCAAAATGTCACTCTCAGTTGCTCTTGTGGCATTTGTCCTCTCTTAGCTTCTCCGAAGCAAGAGTCTGCTTTCAATGGCCATCTTCAAACTGCCTCTCATCTGCAGCTACTCTCTCAGCTTCTGTGCATTCTTCAAAGCATCCCTCTTGGCTGTAGCAAGCTGGCTCTTTCTGTCTGAGCTTATATAGTGCTCCAGTAAACTAATCAAGGCCCATACTGAATGCGTGGGGCCAAACCTCCATGGAAATTATCTAATCAGAGTTATCACCTACAGTTGGGTGAGTTGCATCTCCAATGGAAACACTCAAAGAATTACAATCTAATCAACACTAATATGTCTGCCCACACAAGATTGCATCAAAGAATATGGCTTTTTCTGGGGGGCATAATAAATACAAACTAGCACAGAGGGTCTTATAAAGTCCCTCAATATTCTCATAGAGTATCTCCCAAGCTATACCTGGGAGTAACGTGCTCCAAGCTTTAACCTTAAATGAACCCTGACTGCATCAGCTAACTTCCTCTGCTTCATAGGGAAGCTGCTTGAAGAAGTGTCAGTGTGGAAATGGAGGCTGGTAGTAAAGTATTTCTGGAAATGACTTGGATGTGGTTGTGCTAAGCAGGTGCTTCTCCACCCCTCTTGCAACTTTTTGCTCTGGACTGGGTTAATGTTTGACAGCTTGGTACCTATAAAACAGTTCTTCCTTTGAATACAGTATTCAATATTCTTGAGAACCAAAGTAAGAATAATGCCCTAAGGAAACATCCAGGTTTTGTGAAGCAAAAATCCCCTGCTCTTCTCCTTAAAAGTTTTTTGGGGTCAGACTCTAGCTTTGCAGGACTGATAGGAATGTACAACTAAGTCTCATGCCAGTATAGTTCCCATCAGCAGCAGCTTGGAAGCAAATTCTCACAGAAAACAGACATTCACAGTGGAACCAGAATGCAATCAGACACTCTGTGCACCCCTGCCCACACTACCCCAGCCTCAAATCATGCCTCTGTTTGTAACTTCACTGCCTCTGAAAATGGTGCTGCCATCTGAACCAGGAAGTCATCCTAGATGCTTCCTTTTCCCCTTCATTCTTCAATTTGATCCTTAGAGCACCTGGTAAATTTTACCTTCTTAATATCGTGCCACCTGGCATTTCACTGGTTCAGGTCATCAACACTTCCTTTGGGTCCCTCTGCTAGTCTCCTTACTGGTTTCTTGTTCTCCTCCCTTGTTTTCTTCCAGACATCCTCCAGCCACCCAGCCATGAGACTTACCTCTCTTATAATGCCACCCCCTTGCTTGTACATTTTAGTGTCCTCCCCACTGTATACAGGATAAAAATCATAATTCCTTAGCAAGGCACACTAGACCATTCATGATCAGGTCTCCAGCCTCATCTGTTGACGGCCACAACCCTGGCCCCCTGCTCACCCTGGCCCTCCCCACAAAAGTACTTTTATTTAGCCGAATGCATCTTATGTTTGTGTCTGTTTTCGCTGCCTCCACTCTCTCTACTTTGTTCTTCACCTGGCTAACTCCTATTATCATTCAACACTGAACTCCAGAATCATGCCCAGGAAGCCTTCCCTGTCATCGGTACTGTCAGTTCCTCTCTGAGCATCCAAAGCACCGTCTACCTTCTTATTGCTGCTACTACAACCTCATGCCACCATCTATCTCCTACATTAGGCTGTGAGTTTCTTGCCAGCCTTCATCTTTGCACTCACTTGCCTCTTGTGGTGCCCATCACATAGTAGGGACTCAATGAATGAGTGAATGAACAAATGACAGAAAATAGGTTTCTGATTAGTTGTCAGGTTCAACGTTCCTAAGTTCCTACTGACCCCTCAGGGGTCAACTCAGACAACATTTTCTCTTCTCTTCTCTCCTCTCCTCCTCTCCTGTTCTCTCATCTTCTTTTTTTTTTTTTTTTTTTGTCTTGAGAAAGAGCTATCTGCTTTTCCTGAAGCTCCCATCTAAATCATAGTTCCAAGCATCCCTGGAAAAGAAGGCGTGCCTTCTTACTCTGCAGATGTGGCCCATGTACACACTGCTGTGTGAAAAAAAATGAACCGAGTAGTCACTATAGAATTTGAATATATCTTTTTAAGTTTTTTATTAATATTTTAAGATGTGGCTACTAAAGCTGATAAGATATCTGTGCACAGAGGTTGCCAGAAACACTGATGCACACCCAACTGTTCATTTAATACCAGACACATAATTTGGCTGTGTCTGCAAGTCTAATTGTATGACCTACCATTGTCTTTTGGGGTCAAGTTCTTGACATCATGGTTACTACAGTTTTCTTTCATCCTTTCCTGCAGTGTTCAACTACAGGATTATGTTTTTGTATCTTCTGATCCCCTCTAGATCCTCCCATTTATTTTCCATCTGTAACTTTCCCAGAACAGGCTTTTCCACATTCTTATCTACACCATCTGACAACTAGTTTGTCTCTTCCCCAAACTCTTCTATACAATTCATATCTTCCTCAAGGCTTTCCTGGACCATACTCAAGTTTCATGAAAATCACCAGCCACTGACAAATATGCCAAGTGAAATTCCCATTTCCAAAATATCAATCATACATTCAAAGAATCACTGAGCTGGAAGGGACCTCTTGGCAATGTTGCACCTAAACTTCTCTTGATGAGTATCTACAAGACATTTTGCTAGATGTTTGTCCATCCATCCATCTGTGAAAAATCACAGTGATTGGTTGAGAGACTGGTTCTCAACTGAACACAACGTATTTGGAGACAGATGTCCAACAAATCACAGTCACCCAGAGAGAACCTTCTTGCCCATATGATCCCTCTTTGAACAATCACTGATGTTCAAACTGACGTTTGAGGAGAAGAGAGAAATGTGTCCAGAAAAAAACTCAAAAATTGGATATTAGGGGGCACAACAGTTATGACAGAAAGCAAAAACTACAACATAAGAGGGGCCCAGTAATTCTCCTGAGAAAACAGCATCAAGAGGGTTGGGGGACAATTACAAACTGCCTCGAACATCAATATACTAGAGTACACAGCATACAAAGAATTAACCTGCTGAAACAGGGTGACATTCTTTGAGCTTGGGAAGATCTCTGTCTCCCACCACACTGCAATCCACCCCACTTCTGCCAGGGCCTAGCGTTCCTCTTCACCTTGAACCAGCTCTCATCACTAACTAACTTCCTAGCTTTTGCTTGGCTGTAGTCCCTGCTCCAGGTATGGGAAACCAAAAAATAACCCTGGGTATTGGCCACAAATGACTTAGTTCCCAGGCAAATTGCCTTCCATGCTATAAAAAGAATTAGCAGATGTGGGGGGCTACCAATGGATTATTGAACAATTTTGTTTTGTGCCTTTCTTTAAACCTATTTTTGTACCTTGTGTATTTTGTATAAGAAGTGTGCATTATGTTGATATTTGGGAAAAGAAAAATGGTTTCAGACAAAATTTTTTTTCAGTTGTGGTTGTAGAAACACTGTTGGTGTTGAGAATGAATGAATAATAGAAGAGAGTCCAGAAGGCTAGAGCCAAGTCCCTGGCCTGCTTCAAACAGGGGAAAAGGTGAACAAGTTATACATTTCTGATAAAAATTTTGGAATAGAAGATTAAACAGAATTTTTAAAACTCTATAAAATAAAGGGACCACCTTACACACAAACCCTTAGCGCTATTAGTCTGCTTGAGTGGGGAAATGCTACATGAATGACATATCTTGAACCAACAAACTCTCTCATAATGACTTCTGGACAAGATGGAAAAAGGTGCATTGAATTCAAAGGTAGGTTGCTTAGAAACTGTCTGAAAGTCTGGGATCTTCAGGTGCCCAGATTTGTGTCAATGTGGAGAGAGTTCTCTAAGGAGAACTATATGGAATTGTTCTGGATAAAGGCAGAAGATATGATGCTGGAGTTTTTGAGATGCTAGAAAGTTGAGTGGATGCTTAGCTCAAACTAAACAGAAATAAGCCTAAAACTGAGTTTTAAAAAATCAGCTGCACAAATTCAGCATAAGAGGCAGTGGGTTAGAAGACTATGGGCTTAGGAGTCGATCTGCTGGCTTCAAATCCTAGCACACTGCACAAACTATTTGTCTCACTCAGCCTCAGTATAGGCAGGAGAATTAAGTAAGTACTGATTGTGCAATGTTTATCACTGCAACAAGCTCATGGGCACAGGATGTGCTCAATAACTGGTAGCTGCTATTGTTATATAATTGTTAAATGTGGTCAGATAAGAATTCATTGTATGCAGAATACTAAGGGGTTTCATTGCTCACAAAAGCAACATGAACTGACAAAATGAGTTCAAACTTAGTCTGCAGGTTCAGGAAAGAAATAGCATCACTATATTCAATACTGATGGGAAGCCATCTGGAATATTGTTCAGTTCGGGATGCCATGTTTTAAAAGAGACATTAAGAGGCTGGAGAGTATCCAAGGGACTGTGACAAGATAGTGAGAAATAGCTGAGGAACTAGAATTACTTGGTAAAGGAAAAATGAAACTAACATGGGTCATGATAACTCTTTTCAGATACTTGAAGGGTTATTATATAGAAGACAAAGTGAAATTATTCTGTGTTGTTCTAGAGGACAAACTCTAAAAGTCTTTGGCAGAGTTTGCTTAACAAAAGGGAGAAATTTTCTACAGACTCAATGATAGAAGAGATTACTGATGGGGCAGGGAGTTCTCTATCACTGCAAGTGTTCAGAGACTGGGTGAGCATCCCCTATGAAAGTTAGCGAAGTTTTTTTTTTTTTTTTTTTTTTTTTACCACAATTGTTCCCTTTCTTCCCCTTTCTTATAATAGCAGCAACAGCCTCTAATGCTTGACTCTACCAGGCACCCTTTTATTCCCATTAATTAGTACTTACTAAATGTTGATTCTCCTGATTTCTAACCTTTTCGACTAGGAGAAGGCACATTCTTATGCACAGGTGCACATTCATCCAACAAGCATCCATTGATAGCAGTCTACAGACCAGGAACTGTGCTACTTGACAGGGGCTACAAAGAAGAACAGAGCATGCTCTCAGGGAGCACCCAGCCCAGGCTAGGGAGAAAACAGACCCCTAAACAGATCCCTGCAAAATGGTGAGGCAAGTGCAGTAATAGAAATTAGCATGAAGGTAGTTCAACTAACCCAGCCTGACTGGAGCAAGGAGGGTCAAGGAGGATTTTCTGGGGAGAAGATTCTGGAAGCTGAGTCGGGATTGGTTAAGCAAAGCATTAGACGGGGTATTGGCCTGCCCCACTGTGATGGTTGCTAACATGCCCACAGACATAGGGGACTGGTGGTTTGATGGGTTGAGCCTTCTACCACAGGATTTGCCCTTGGGAAGACTGTTGCTGCAAAGGAGAGGCTAGGCCTCCCTATAACTATGCCTAAGAGCCTCCTCCCGAATGCCTCTTTGTTGCTCAGATGTGGCCCTCTCTCTCTAGCTAAGCCAACTTGAAAGGTGAAATCACTGCCCTCCCACCTACATGGGATCAGACACCCAGGGGAGTGAATCTCCCTGGCAATGTGGAATATGACTCCCGGGGAGGAATGTAGACCCGGCATTGTGGGATGGAGAACATCTTCTTGACCAAAAGGGGGATGTGAATGGAAATGAAATAAACTTCAGTGGCAGAGAGATTCCAAAAGGAGCTGAGAGGTCACTCTGGTGGGCACTCTTATGCACAATATAGACAACCCTTTTTAGGTTCTAATGAATTGGGGTAGCTGGTGGTGGATACCTGAAACTATTAAACTACAACCCAGAACCCATGAATCTCGAAGACAGTTGTATAAAAATGTAGCTTATGAGGGGTGACAAGGGGATTGGGAAAGCCATAAGGACCACACTCCCCTTTGTCTAGTTATGATGGATGAGTAGAAAAACAGGGGAAGGAAACAAACAAACAAACAGACAAAGGCATCCAGTGTTCTTTTTTACTTTAATTGCTCTTTTTCACTTTAATTATTATTGTTGTTATTTTTGTGTGTGTGCTAATGAAGGTGTCAGGGATTGATTTTGGTGATGAATGTACAACTATGTAATGGTACTGTGAACAATCGAATGTACGATTTGTTTTGTATGACTGCATGGTATGTGAATATATCTCAATAAAATGAATATTAAAAAAGAAAAGAAAAGAAAAGCATTAGAGGCAGCAGAGACCATATGAGCAAAAGAATAGAGGTAAGAAGCAACCTGTGGACAAGCAGTTAGGTATTGCAGGACTGTGAAGTATAAGGCACAATACTTATGGGTCTGGAGTGGTTAGACGGGGCAAGAGCCCAGAGAACCCAAGATGGGTTTTTAAGGGCTTGTATGCCACATGCACAGACTTGCACATATGAGGGCCTTGTCCTCTAGAAATTATTTGTGCAATTATTTTTCATGCTTGTGTACCTGCTCTGTTCAGTGGTGCCAGGAACCTGTCTGTCTAGTTCATTGCTATAACCCCAGTATATAGCACATACAGTAGGTGCCAAATAGATATTATATGTTTTCAATGAAAGAAAGAGGGGGACTAGAAAGGATATAACCTCACAGGGTTGTTGTGAGATTTTGATAAGTTACTATATGTGTCCTGCTAAGAGCACCTGGTCCTAGTAAGTACTAAATAAAGGAGCTATTATTATTATAATCCATTTGCATTTCTTGCTCCCCGGTCTTGTTGGTTTTGTAAGCTTAATGCTTAGTTCCTTTGCTTTCGTGGCTGCCCCTACTTAATAAATTTTGATGAGTTTTGGTGTTCGTCAAACGATAACAACCCAGAAAGAAATCCCCAAGTACAGAGAGTTACAGAAATAATCAGCATCATAAACTACAAAATGGTGTGTGAAGGAGAGAGTCGAGGAATTGATTTCCTCAATGGGACTCCTAAAGCTTGTCCTCACAGGTGTCCTTGAGAGAGTGAACAGATGGACAAGGCTCCCTTAGCACAGTGATGGCCCAAACTTCTACCCCAACGTGAATCTTGGATAAGAGGCAGGAAGAAAACTGGTGGGAAGAAACAGTCACCTGCAGACCCCATCAACCCTGAGAACCATCCGAGGGGAGTTAAATCTGGTGGGATGAAGCCAGGCACAATTCCACGGCCTCCCTAAGGGAGGGCAGGAGTGAAGGTATGTATTTGGCTGTTCAAGAGCAAAGATGAGGCATCCACACGTAGCCCTCTCTGGCTTCTCCTAGCCTACGACTTCCTGGCCTGTGGGTGGCCTGGGATGGCTGAGTAGGTTATAGGGAAACGGACCAGGGGCTACTAGTCGCTGTACCATGTCAAAGCAGTTTAGTGTATGACACTTGTTCTGGAGAGTCAGGAGAACAGAACTTTCTCTGAGATCCCAAGGACTTATCTAGGGGAGACTGTTTAGGGTCTGGTAAAAAGGTCCTTGCATCCCTTATGGACAAGAACTTAACTCCAGAGAGGAGGGGTTCTCCTAACACTGGACTAAACCTGGAAAGAATTTTAAATTCTTCTTTTTCAAGTCCCAAAAGGATGCATTACTTAAAGAAAATCTTGGAGTCTTCCACCTCTTCCCCATACGACTACAGGCCTAAACGAAGCTGAACAAGAGTGTGCATTCTGTGAGAAGGTATGAGGTGTCTCCTCTGAGTTGGCTGCTCTGGTGGCCTGTAGCTTTAACCCATGAGTACAAGCATAGGGCTAAAGGTACATGGTACTGAAACATATTAGGTTCCTGTTCCAGGGCTTCTGGTCAGATTTTGAATCAGGAGAGAAAATGAAGCCTTAGGTGTTAAAAGCTCAGGAGAAGTTGAAATGACTTCAGTTGCCAAAATAAACAAAATTGCTTTGATTAATCTAACTAAAAAAACCTGTTCAGCCCTGGGTTAAAAAAAATCATGTTGATGCTGCCCCTGTTTATTTGGCTGAGTGCTGGACTAAGAGGGTATATTTAGCCTCAGTGTGCTTGCAGGATTGCATCTTGCAGCTCAACAGGAAATATCTGGAGTCACAGCTAAAGATATCTTGGCATGTACAGAAATTTATGAGCAGCTGTAAAAGTGGAGCTATGGTGGTCAGAGGGCTGGAACAGCCTCCCTTTCAAATGAGAAGGCCGCTGAATTAAACACTTGAATATACCAAGTTCACGGCAGGCACAGTGCACCTGACACTAAAAATAGCAAAAGTGGAAGCTCTTCTGTTGCTAAAATAATCCTGAACTGATATACTCCTTTTCTAAACCTACAAAGAGAAGGGTGAGGGAGTAGAGGGTGGGCACTGAGATTCAAAAGAGTGCTAGAAACCATGCCACAGTGAAGGCAGTAATTTGCTACCTTTGCCACTTTTCAAAAATAAATCGCTTCCCTAAGTCAAGTACATGGAAGTAAAAGTCAATATATTATTTTTTAATAACATGGGACATGTATGGTAACACCAAAAAGCTACCTGGATCTGCAGTCCTGCTGACAAGCAATCCTGCTGACAAGGAAACCTTTTCTGCCTTGGCCAGGAGCCATTTATTTTTAAACATCATTTTGCTAGAATCCCTTATCAGCAACCCCACGCCCTGCTCACTAATGCCTGGCTGGGAAGGGCCCCACTTACTCCTGTGCACACGCCTGGCAAAAGCTGCTGCTAAAGTGTATGAATAAGATTGAGTGCATGTGCGATTGCGTGTTGCTGGGCAGAGGGGTTACTACATTTTCCAGTATGGCTAGTAGGTCCAAGAACAACTTAACTTTCATTCTTTGACCTAGGATATTACCTCCACATTCCCTTTGGTGTAATGTGGAGTTAATAAAGATTGCCCTGATCACCTCCTGAGGTTGTTAGTGGGAACATCAGGTCAAAGCACTTCATGAGCCTGTAAAACCTGAAGTGTGATATAAGATGTTGCTGATATTGAACATGCTACTGGAAAGGCAGGGAATGAATAGCAACATCTCCATGTGATTAGGAAGAGCTGTGCACAGAGACAGCAAGCCTGTGTTCTCTTTTGTGGGATAGCACAAAAATCTTAAGCTGGGAATAGCATTGTCCACATATGGACCAGAGCAGCAGGGGATGCAGGCCCTCTTCCATTTGCGTTTCTTCTTGACTTTGCTCATTCTGTTACTGCTAGCTATATTCCTGCTCCTGCAGCTGCTTCTTCTCTGGACAGCTCACAAAGCAGGGCTGTACCTGGCGTCATTGGGAAGGTGCAGCCACGATGGGAGTGGCTGCTTGGTCTTCACCAGTGCTCCCCTGGGACTGGTCCCCCAGGCTGGTAGTCCTCTTAGCTAGGAGCATGAGGCATGCCCAGCTTCTCTTAGCCAGCCTCACTAACAGCTGCTGTTTTGGCTGCCATTTAACTGAGGTGTTTATTATTTATTTTTTCTAGGTGCAGTGGTTCATCTCTTCTCCCTTTAATCTGCTTTATGTGTTGTGGTTAAATATGATTTAAAAAATTATATGCTCACCACCATGGTAACCGCAATGCCTATGGACAGATACATTTGCATACGGTCTAAAGCTGGAAGGGAATATTAAAAAATGAAATTACTTGTGTTTAGATTGTGAGATTATGAATACTTCCCTCTCCTCTTTTCCACATTGTCTGTAATGTTGTTAAATAGTCTTTAAAATACAAAAGGAAAAGAACTGTAATTGGATTTTTAGCATTTTATAAAATGGTACCCATTACCCCGATTTTGGCTTTCCTGGGTTTGAAAGTGCAAAGTTAAAGAAATGCCACATGGGCTAAAAGCACTTCAATGTAATAATTATATTTTCAGCCTCTAAAATATTTTGAGTGGCCTCTTTCATTTCAATGCATGTTTTTGGAGTATGTAGTAAATAGCAAAGGAAGTATGATATTTAAATATTGGAAATCAAATCACAGTTGTTTTATTTGGAAAACTCTTGGAATACCATAAGCCTTTTTTATCATACAGAATGAAGTATTTATTGGACACCTTCTATGTGCTGAGCATTGGGTAAGGTGGTGTGTATTTCCCTTTTGTTCACCTTTTCTCCCATTTCTCCTCCAACAAAGTGATTATCACCGGTTGCTTTGTAAGGAACTTGGCAGTCAACTCACTTCACATATAATGTTTTTAATTCCCAGGTGCCAGCATAGTGGCAGTGAAGGAAACTTCTAACAACTTGTAGCTCCTCAAATAAATAAATGTACACTGTTACAATATAGGGTTTGGCACCTAGGGCAGCTGGTCACACCCAGCTGTTTTTTTCAGGGGTGTGACAATGGGACAGGTAGCCGCTCAGTTCCTCTCATTTTTCTCCAGACAAATTCAAACTCATGGTTTCTACTAGATTGATTTCAATCATCATTCACTCTATTTGACAAAGAGGTAAATGAAGACATGGAGAGGTGAAGGTTCTGGCTTCAGGGTTTACTCTGACATTGCCTCCCTGCACTTTGGCTCTACAACCAAGATTGCAGGCAATTAGGGAACTTTGTGGGATTTTAAGAGTAAGGCTGAGCTAGTCACTCTCAGTACTTCAGTATCCATTCATGGGGTTAACGATGTGCTCCTCTGCTACTTCACAAAAATATTTTGTGTACAAATACCAAGTGTACAATCACCTTTACTGCCCAACTCCCCAACTCATTATCATACCATAAATCAATTTATACTCCCTTATCTCTGAAAGAAACAGACAAAATAAAGCAACACTACCACAGCAACTTTCCAGTTGGTATAGGTGACAAATTCCAACCTAGAAATGTCACACTGGGTCAGGCACCCAGACCAATCCATTCAGCTCAGCACTGAATCTGTTCTGGTGGCACCGACAGATGTGTCGATGGATGTTAGGCAAGCAGGGCTCTCTAAGCTGATGTCGACCTTAGATGGTTAGGACTACACATCAAACCATTGAGTCTTCTCTCTTCGTAGATCTAGTACCCATGAAATTGGTTTAAGTTCTATTTACAGCTCTGGTCTTACCACATCTTGAGTTAATGAAATTCCGTAAGATTATGAAACCAGCCATGAAAATCAGTGATGCTTCCCACCCCTTCTCTTGAATTGGCCTCTTTCAAACTTCAGGGGTGTCTTCCCATTTCTATCTTCCTACATCAGGATTTGATGAACAAGTTTGTTTTTGCACTAATCACACATGTGGTAGTTTTAAAAAATTCAGTTATAGTCTCTCCCAGTCTTATATAAGAATCTTTTAAATTTATTCTCACATAGTATTTTAAAAATCAAAAGCTCTGAACTTTGGTCTAAGGACCCTAAGTCTTCCGTGGAGGAACATGAAATTGCATGTAAAACTGTGTTTGTACATACATGCATTTCTCTGGGCCAAGAGACGTCAATGGATCCTCAAAGGAGTGAGCCTATGAGCCCCAAAGGTTAAGGACCACCACACTTTATCACTTGGTTCCTCCTTTAACTTTCTTTAGTTCTGCTTAGTTATTTATTGAGATGCATTGGCCAGAAAGGATATAATATTTTAAGATGACGATATGTCAAAATTCAAACAAGATTATTTTGCTTTATTTGTAATCTTTGGCCACATGATGGCCACTACTTTGGTGATACATACACACACACACACACACACACACACACACACACATATACATATATATATATTTTGGCTGCAGTAGCTGCCACTGGATCCATGTTTTAAGGGAATGGTGTATAATGATCCTCATGTCCATTTTTTGGGTGGAATCCAATATGTTGGAATATTATCATTCCATTAGTACAACCTAATTTGGATTATTTTCCCTAGATGGATTGCCTTGCATTTCTTACATTGAATTTCATCAGCTACTTGTCTACTTATCAGCCTCAGTCCTGTCAGATCTTCTGGAATTTATGATATAATGTTGATTTGACTTTTCAGTTCTCTGCAGACTTGCATATTTTCCCAGGTACTACCCTTTAAAAACAATTTATAAATAACAACCAAGTCCATGTGGCAGAAACAACCAAGTGTCCACCAAACATCTGTGCTCCTCTAACCACAGCAGAGAGTTGTGACAAGACAGAGGCAACCTGGCTGGGACCACAGATCCCAGTCCCTCTTGCGTCTAGACAGGGCCATTTAACTAGTCCTCACTAGTGGGACACAGGCAGAAGTGAAAGGCAACCCTTTGGTCTGAGTTGGTTAAGAAGGGGCTTTCTCCATCTCTTTCCTTCCATTAGCTAAGGGGATACAGAATACGTAAGGGACTTGCTGATGGCAAAGACCCAAGAGGGAATAAGCCTGGGTTCTTGAATTGCTATGCGAAGAAAAGCTGCCCGATGACTAGGAACACCACATCAGACTGTTAGGTCAGTGAGAAAGAAGCAGCATCTGATATGATGTTCCACCGAAATGTAGAGGTTTTACTTATTTTAGCTGTAGCATTCATACAGGCCATCAGTTGGACTATTCCTATCCACCAAAAGTTCCATTCCTCCCTATCCTTTATTCAATGTGTCCATGTCATTTCTCCATCCATGAGAAAAAAGGTCTCCTTATAAAATCTCAAGTTTCTAAAGTATTTTAATAGGTATTATAGTGGACCTTGTCAATAATTTTTCATAGTGTTATGCCACAGGTTTAGGTTATTTGCCAAAATTCCAGGTTCCAGTAAAATACATCTGAAAAGTATTTTTGATTTTTCGTACACAAGCTGCTTTGTAATTCCCAGGTGTTGGTATTTACTACTGCTCAGGTTAATCTGGCCTTAATCCTGGAACAGTATGGGCTGTGCCAGTTAAGCACAAACACTTTTTTTTGCTTTACGTAAGTACCTCCTTGTGAATCAGCAGCAATGTAGATAAGGAACTTCAGGTCCTTAAACTGTTCTATCAATGTTTTTGAAATGAAGTAGCATCAGGGTGAATTTCTGGTGCTGCTCCTACTTATACAACAATGTAGAGAAGGTGGTCTTGGTGGGTCAAGGCAGAAACCGGTTCTGCTACAGGGTGACATAGCTAAGGTATGGGGTCTGGGTAGACAGAAGTCAAGGCCTAATAGCTATCAGGGTTGTCCTGGACCAACAGCTGAATATTTGCTCTTCAACAACCAGCTTCCCTTTGGATTAACAGTGTTCTCCTGTCCCTTTTCTCCCAGGTGGTAACATAGAACAAGGCTGTTTAAACTCACTTGGCCTCAGTCAGCCTTGACACAATGTCCATGTCCCTTCAGGAATCAGGTAATGGCTTGGCTGAGCCCCCATCTTAGCTGTGGCTGCTTTGGTAGGAGCATGCTGTTCAGGAAGGATGGCTCCACTCTTTTTCCAAAGCTCACCTCCTGGTGAATTCACTAAAGGAATCCCCAGTCTCAGCACTCTCATAAGGACACATCTCAGCGACAAAGAGCCCAAAAAATGCTGCTTTGACTCACCGTGCCCTTGTCCATTACGTGCTGTAATTCACGATATAAGGCCATCTGCGTGACACTGACAGCCTAGTTTTATAATAACGAGCCCTTTGTAGGGAGACTGTTTTGAGTCTATGTATCTTATAGGAGACTGCAAGACTTAATAGTATAATCACCAGGAAAATCTACATTGGTCTATGATGTCTAACAACCAGCAATAAAATATGGGTGATTCTGAGGGGCTTACTCAGTAGGTCTGTCAGGGCTGCTTTTCTCTAGGAGGATTCAGAGACATCTTGAGAAATATTTTCATTACATCTGCATATGAATAAAACACAATGATGTTGGAAAAAATCTTTGGACACAGCTGGCTCAAATGGACATAGGATGGAAACGTTTTAGAGTCCAACAGTTATTCCCATGAGCAAGGTTGGGGAATACCACCTTAGTTCTTAATTTATAATAAATACTTTTTTCTTTTAAAGGGGCTATTCTGTTTGCATCTCTGGAAACAAGCTCCTCCCAATCTCCTAAGAGATGAGGAAGAGAGAGTTGGTGTTGGGTTGAAGCAGGGCAGAACAGAATATTGATGTCAGGGGGTAAGAGAGATGCTCATTTGGAAAGTTACTCTTTTTCTCCTAAAAGAAACATGCTTGGCCTTGCCTTTGGAATCTTCCCTGGAATGAAACCAGTCAACTACTGGCCTCCTTTTGATTAGCTCAGCCCAAAGGTGAATACCAAATGCCCTTAAGATTTCTGACCCCTGATAAAACATTACTCAACAAAGTAAATGAAAGAAGGGAAAGCTTCTCTTGAAAAGAAATAGTTGTGTATATTTATAAAGCAAAATAGGCCTAGCAGAAAGGATGACTGGATAGGACTGGAGAGGGGGACTATTGAAGATAGGTGAGAAAACCAGGTTGGGAAGGGGTGTACGGAGTTTGTGAAAGACAGACCACTGAGTGGATGCTACAGTATGTTTTAGAAAATGCTCTAGGAGGGCTGGTTGTGGTGAGGATGCAAAGACCCTTCCTGAAGGATTCCCATCACACCTTCCTTCTTGAGAACTCTCTACGGCATACTGGACCTTTCCACCCTCTTTCCATGCATGAAGTCTCGACTCAAAGCTTCAGTAAATAAATTGGCTGTGATGTATAATGCTGCATATCTAACAAATATAGGGATCCCATCCCCTCTCCTTTGAAGAGCCTGTGTTTTGGGAAGGGTTTGGGGCAGCCATCAAATAGACTGACTGCACTCTATCTTTGGTCCAAGAATTGAAGTAGTTTCTCATGGCTCTTCTAAGACTGAGCCTCATGTTACTGGATGATGGTCCCCTATGTAAAGAACCTTCACAATACAAAGGGACCCTTTTTGCAGTGTCCTTTCTAACTATCTCTATGAGGAGCTATTTTAAATGACTAGATGCATAAATAAAATGTCAGGTAGTGAAGAAGTCCCTTCCTTCTCTGAAAGAGGGAAATGTTTCTTTGGGCATCAGCACTAATGCTCTAGGACATTTATCTAATCAGCAAACACTGGGAAGAAGATTCATTAAAAATGAAATCATTATTTTCTCCATTAGTGGTTAGAACCATAGGTTGTAAAATCATGGGTAAAAATTCTCTAGTTAATCTACATATTCAGCCTCCAGAATTTAGCTGTTAGGAATACTTTTCTGGTTGAACAAATAGAAAATGTAAAAGATTTCTCAGGGAACCCTTAGTTTATCAGATTGCAAATTTCTCAGGCTAGGCCAGAGTTTCTCTAGTAGGTGATCCAGAGGGACCACTTATACCGAATCAGCCATGGATGCTCTGAAGATGTGGGTGCCAGGGTTCCATGCCAGACTTTTAGATCTCTGGGGGTGGGGCATAAGAATCTGCATTTTGGACACGCTTGCCAGGTGATCTGAAAACACAATAAAGTTTAGGAATTATTGTCTGTGTCTTGAAAGCCCCCCTTTTTAAAAGGAAAAATGGATATTATAGTTTTTCAGGTAGAGTTCTTGCTCACATAGTTCACAGAAATTTTTAAAAAGTAATCTTAACAGTACTGGCCCTCCATTAACATTCATATGTATGACAGCTAGACCTAAAAGGGAAAGCTGTCCAAAAAGGGAACAAATTAGTGAATTTCCATCACTGGAAGTATTCAAGTGGAGGCTGGAAAACCATTTATCAGGAATACAATAGAAAGGCTTCAAGTATCAGCAAAGGATCCCAACACTGACTAATACATTGCATTTCTTCCAGTCCTATATTCCTATGATAATATTTAACAGAACCAGCTTTACTATATCAAGTACTATATTTTTAAAAGTCTAAGAGTACACTCGGAAATTTTATCAGTAGTTTGTAAAAGAAGCAAGAAAGCCAGCCTATAAAACTAAAGTCCAGAAGTGGAGGATAGAGTAACCAACGATGATCCTTAGCTCTGATTCCAGCTCTTAATTTTATTGGCTGACCATCATGGTTGAGCTCATGATGACCGACAGATAAAAGGCCAAAGAGTCAGGTACCTTCTTGTTGGTCTACACGATCCCAAGCATCGCGATACCCAGTGGCACCGGGTGAGTGCTGAGACTTCCACTCTTCATCAGCTCACAGAACTTACACCCCTCCCAATGCTTCAGGATCTTCACCAGCAAAAGAAGAATATCATTAAGTGACCAGGGAAGCACAGTTCTCAGGGGGATAAATGCCTGCCTGCTGGTGTTTTCCACTGCCTAAGAGGTCATTCTTCACTAGTTAAGAATGTGCGTGTACAGGGCACCTCCCTATTACAAAAAAAAATATAATAATTCCAAACATATACAGTAGTGAGGGGGTTATCACATGACCAAAGGCTCAGTGTTAATGGGAACAGAATATGGGCCTGTGCAAAACAAAATGTAAAAGACATTCTGAAGTTCCCCCGTTAATTATGCTAGTAAGAAAGTAAGCCAACTGAGAGAAAGTGGGGAATGAGTTTGTGGAGTTTGAATTATCTGGTAAAACTATTTACATTTATTATATTGACAGTATGATTGCCAAATCATTCACACTTCAGTTCATGTTTTATGGACCATACATAAGCATCTTGACAGTTGTGGACCTCAGACTTGAAATATGCACTTTGAGGAGATGACTGAGAAATGTTCGGCTTGATGAGAAATTATAAACAACAGGACAACCATCCAGTCACATTTATGGGTTGCTACTAATTGTGCACTTCCCTTCGGAAACAGTTTTCAAGTTTCTGGAATCCAGAACAAATGGTGAGGATTTGAAGCAAGCCACGCCTGACCAGTTTGTGTTTGGCTGAATTATGTACCCCAGAAAAAATTGTTTTTAATCTTAATCCCACTCCTGTGGGTGTGAGCCCATTGTAAACAGGCCCTTTTAAAGACGTTATTTGTAGTTAAGGTGTGGCCAACTAAATCAGGTTGGATTTTAATTCGGTTTGCTGCAGTCCTTTATAAGACAGAAGAAATTCAGAACTAGTGAGAGAAAGCCATGAGGAGAAGCCAGAAGCTGGAAGTCAGCTGGAACCCAGAAGAAAAAGGAGAGGACATCAGCATGTGAAGGGAAAGCCAAGGAATCCCAAGGATTGCCAGCCAGCCAGAATGTTACCCACCCCAGGAGGAAGCAAGCCTTCTAGCCTCTAAAACAGTGGGACGATAAATTCCCATTGTTAAGCCAACCCATTGCGCAGCATTTGTTATAGCAGCTGGGAAACTGAGGCACATCGGTTGAGGCAGGTCATGTGATCTTCATTTTTGCAAACACAGACACAGTCTCAGAGAAAAGCTTGAGTCACAGAACAGCAAGGTGCCAACAAGACTTGGCACAACTCTGAGTCCAAATGCCCATATCCAAAGTGGGGTTTTGATCTGCTGCTCCTCGGATCTTGGAAGCAGAAATAGAGTCCAGAAGCCTCCCCACATAGATTATTGATCTATACAAATCCTCACCAGCATCTATCACGCTTGGTAATCATTTATTTGATTGGGTGATTATTTGTTATTCTGTTTCCTCTGCCAGTTTGTAAGCAACATGAAGGCAGAAACTACATCTATTTGGTACACTGTTGAATATCAAGTGCCTAGGACCGTGCCTGGCAAAAAGTAAGAGTTCAATCTATAGTTGTCAATGGATGGATGGATGGATGGATGGATGGATGGATGGATGAATGAACAACAGACTCCAGAAGTAATCAGGGCTTAATCTTGCAGTCCTCTTCTAAAAGTAACATCCTTTTAGGGGACCTTGGTATTTTAGATTCAGAGACAACTAAGTGTAATTCTGTGAGGTATGAGAAGGATTTAAATTCTGTGTTGGTCCATTAATGATCAAGAACAGGAAGACTCTCAAGAAGGAAAAAAGGTGAGGGAGGCGAGGACAGCAGAGGGAAATCATGTTTAAGAACTAATTGAAGATTTATCGTAGTAATTTTTTAAACTTAGACATGAATTATTCTAAACCATGATAACTGAATTCAGTGAAAACGGCAGTTGTAGGACTGCCTGAACTGTTATGATATTTAATTGAATCTTCATGCTGCAAAATTGGTAGAAATGAAGCTGTTTTTAACTCACTTTGGAGGAAAGAGAAATAAATGTTAAATAGGTTGATGACCTATTAGTGCAATTTGATAGCTATATCCATGATATGAGTCAAACTCTCTTTTTGGGAAAACTTACTTTTAGACCACCACTAGCAATCCCCAAATCCATAACTATGAATTACACGGGTCTGAGGATATGAGGAAAAGTCACCATGACTAGAATGAAAGGATAATGCAGGGGTACTTGGGCTTCTCAGGGCTGCATGGTATGTGATTCTCTGGATTTTATACTGCTCCTTCCTCAGCCCTCAGAACTCTTAATCCTATTTTCATTGCCCTAGGTAAACTGGGAAATATTTTCTCCTCCTAGACTGCAGTTACTCACACAATAAACAGGTAATAAACATTTTACTGCCCTAAGCGACCTCCTGCTAGGCAGGCAGGCAGAACAGAAAAGACTGTGCATAGAGGAACCCCTACAGGATAAACTGCGGGGGGGACAAAGGATGTGAGTAACCCCTTAATGGAGTGTACCCTCTCTGGGCTCCGGGAGAGCGCCCGGACCCTGCTGGGGTGCATTAGCCGGCCCTCACGGTCTAGATTCCTCTCTGCTTGAGGCTAGTGGGGAAGATTTGATTTCACCAAAAGGTAATTTAGTTGCCATTTCAAAGCTCTGTCTAGCTAAATTAAGGATGAGAAATGAAACTGGAGTTTACAATCTCCCAGGTTAAACCCTCAGCTGTGAGCTGGGAAAGCAAAAGAAAGAGCAGTTAGCAGCATAGTGAAGTGGTTCTGGGACAGGGTGATTGTTTTATTTCAGGTTTGCATTTTGTTTTCCAACAAATGTTTGTTTCATTGTTATTGTTTATATCTTCCCCATATATCAAATCAAATAGTGGTTATCATTTACTGACAATGTGAAAGGCATGGTGAACATCCTTTGACATTCGACTTTTCTGCTGTATTTAGAGTTCCCTCAAAAGCCTGTTACCTTCAGCTGAATTTAAAGCATTCTATGGTTCCAACTGCTTAGGAAATATTTCAGTTTTCTTTCATGCTGGAGATATAACTTCCAACTATTAGAAGACTGCACCTTTCCCCCATCTCAGGAAAATAAAGGCAGAGCCAAATATAAAATGTAAGATCTGCTTCTATTACTGCCATTAACTTATTTATGGGAAATAAAAAATCTTACTTACATAAATATTTTTCACCAAATAGCATGCCAAATCTGAATGTACTAACCCAAAGCAAATGATAAATGGATCTGCATACACAATTTTCCAATTCACATAGGCTGAAAAATGATTAGTTTGCAAACCAACAGTTCTTTGATGTCAATGGCATCAAATTTGGGGGATTTTGCTCTTATTTTATTTTGGAATATTAAATTTTTTTTTCCCCAGAAGTGCTGTGATTGTCTAGAAAGAACCGTGACAAGCCACATGTCTATATAGGTACGCTTGTGAGATCTGATCATGCTGAAGTGGCTGCTGTCTTGACACAAGGTCATAGAAAACCTACACCCCCCCATTCTGCTTTTGTTTCTCTTTGAAACTTTCCTGGCAGTGTTAAGGAAGTGACTCTGCAGACTAGGTGATAACTGATTAGAAAGCACTTTGAAGACATGCTGACAGGTAAGTGAAAAATGACAAAGCTACTGGCAGCTGTAGGAAAAAGCACAGGGCTGAAGCCAGGCTATCGGCCGTTTTGGCAGAGGCACTCACATACAGTGTGCTGTTCCCTGAACTGTCTCTGGAAGACAGATTAAAAGGATAGAAACACATTCAAAGCAATATTTGCAAAAAGTGGAGTGCTTAAACCCCCAAAACGAAAGGCACAAATATCAGGTGGCCATGGGTCAGCGAGGCAGAGCTTTCCTGGAAAACAAGGCATAATCCTGGCTGGGATGGCTTAAAAAGGCAGTGACCTATAAGGGCTAGAAATCATCCTTCTGTTTTACTGTCATTAGACCATTATTAGAGTTCTGTGTTTTACTTTGGCTTTAGCATTTAAAACAGACACACAGAAAACTGGAGAAGCTAGCAACAGCCATGATTAAAGGGACAGAAAAAATGTCCTCCAAAGTAAGATGAAAGGATTGCAGTTGTTTCCTGTAGAAAAAAATGTTAAGGGGTGTCAGGAACTGTATTCAAACATAGGAGGGATTTGGAGGGACACTGATCATTTCCTTTCCACGTAGATGGAGGATTAACAAAATACAACAGGCTTAAATGAAAAGCTGCAGAACATTCAGTCAGATAGAAGGAAGAATTTATGGAAAGGCTGGGTTATCGAAATTACAGACAGGCTAATGTGGACCTCAGACCCAACATGCCCAAAATAGAATTTGTGATTCCTCTTTCCACGCACTCCTGAAATCATTCCTATTTCAGAAAACAAACATATCTATCCTATTGCTCAAGCAAACAACAACAACAACAAAAATCCTAGGAATCATCCAGTTCCTTCCTTTCCTTACCCACCCCCAATCTGGCCCTTCAGCAGATCTTGACAGTTCTACCTTCAGAACGAAGTCTGAATTTGACCACTACCACTTGCCGGTCCATGCCATCACCGTCACTTGTTTGGGTCCTTCCAAGCAGGGAGGAGCCTTGTATCCTTCTTCACTCCATTCTCCATACAGTATAAAACATAACATGTGATTCCCCTGCTTAAAACCATCGGAAGACTTCCAGTCACACTTAGAATAAAGCTCCCACTCCTTATCCTTAGAGGCCCTGCATAACCTGGCTTTTGCCCACTGCCGAGCCCTCCTTTTCTCCATCCTCTCTCCGCCTTGCTCACTTTAGCCACACTGACTTTCTTCTTGTTTCTGAACAAGCCAGCTGTGCTCCAGCTTTGTACCAGCTGCTGCCTCAGCCTGGAACACTCTCCCTTTAGCGCTTCACTTCCTGGCTCCTTTGTGCCATTCAGGTCTCAGCTCAAGTGTCACCTCTTCAGACCTCCTCTGGCCACTAGAAATGTGCACTCAGAATTGGAACCTTACCTGTCTTGTTCATGACGGTGTCCTCAAGCCTCTAACATGTACCTGCCACACTGGGACAAATCAACAAATGTTGGCCTCATGAAAAAATAAATCAACTATAAAAGCAGGCTGTTACTTGCTATCCCAGGAGGGCTGAAGATGAGAAAAAGAGTGTGGGGATGGTTTATATTTTCCAAGGACTAGATGACCTTTGGGGCTTAGTCAGAGGATCACAGCACTGTGCATCTTTGAAGAGGCAGTTAAACCCGGTGGGGCATCATCCTTATCTGGGAGCTTGGAGGAGGAGAAAAAGCACAGAGGGCTGACTGTGGGTCTCTGCAGGTGGTCCCAGAGGAGGAAGAAGAGGATGAGGATGGAAGGCTACCTATTCCACTCTCAAACCACTGGGTTGTGCCAGGATGAATTGAGGTTTCTATTTTCCTTTTTCTTAACGAAGAGTCATGAAGGACTGTTACTCCCTTACTTTTCCTAAGCTAATCCCTAGCTCTGCCTCCAGAACATTATAATGCTCTTGTTGCTCTAAGTTCCATAGGAGATGTTGCGAGCCAGCCTAAATCTACCTTTACGTAGCCCTCTTTGATTCAGAATTGGACAAAGGAGGGATGCGGAGGACCACTGGATGACATGACTGCCTGATTTCTACAGGCATTGCATGCAAGGACTCACGGTCTCCCCAGCCACTTTGCCAGGGCCCGAGAGCCTGGTCATTTTAGCCCTATAGCTTCCCAAAAAGCTGAGGACAGTCTCTCACTGGGGGCTCTATAAATGTTAATGATTGATCGACTCAAAGGCCTCAACTGGAATGCATAACACTAGTAGGTTTTCAGTAGGCTTTGTTGACCTTCCATTCAAAATCCCAAGTGTTATCATCAGGTGGCTGACAGAAATTGAAGATAATTAAAATAAATGTACAAACTTCATTTAAAAAATAATTTATGACTACTCCCCTGGAAAAAAAAGTTGTCACAATTTAATTTTTAAAGCTTGTGGCTCCAATTTTTTTTTTTTTTTTTTTTTACATTTAAGATTGTTTCTTAAGTGTTTGAGAAACAACAGTAAAATCTCCTGAAATTTAGAAATTCAAGTTAATACCTGCTGTCCCTTTCAAGAAGTATTTCTTAGACTAAAAGTGTATCCTGGGATTTGCCAGAGATACATATGACAATAGGATATGATGAGAGACTGGGGCATGGACTTGATTCTTTATAAATCAATAACTGGAGGAGGGGTGAGGGACTGTTCACTTTGGTGATTTCATTTTCAGCCACAGCTGGCCAGATTGTTTTAAATAAAAGTCATGGCAAATTGAGCTTGACAATAACTAGGCTTCACTGTGTATGCCCCTTCCACACACACTGCAATTAGAATGAGTGGAGGAGGGGAGGCCAAAAGGGAAAGACTTTCCCCTTACTCTGTCACAGATAAGTCTTGGTTTATTTTGTAGGGCACAAACCGTATGTTACTCACGCAAGTGTCATCTTTTGCTTGACCAGTATACTCTGCTCCATTCTCGTGCCTCTGGCCATCTGATTCATGGCTCTTTCTGACTTCCAGGCTCTTTAACAAGTGGTTGAGGATCTGGAGTTGTGCTGTCCAATGTGTAGCCACTATTTAAATGTAAACTAAATTATTAAATGAAAAATTCAGTTCCTCAGGCAAGCTAGTCTCATGTTCCAAGTGCTAACCACATGTGGATAGTGGCTACTGTATTTGACGACACAGATATAGAACATTTCTCTCATTCCAAAAAGTTCTATAAGATAGCCTGATCCAGAAAAGTCATTTGGTGCCAAGAGGCCCCTTTCTTCTTTTGTCACAGATTCCGCGGTCATGGCTACCTTTGTTGTAAAGAAGAGAACTGAGTCTGTTAGAATTTGAAAATTCTTTGGGTGCCTTCCATCTTTCTGTAAAGTGGCTACCCAAATATTGTGACTCATAACCCAGGTCAAGGAACCTCAAGCCAAGGATCAACTCTGAACTAACCTCCAGTTTCTCAGTAGAAACATAAATTGGCTATGTGTTTATTCTACCAAAGTGCACCTGAGAAATATCAGCAAAAGACACATGGAATGAGTGTTTTACCTTGTATTTGCCTCCTTTTCATTGTTCACAAATGATCCTTGACAGCACTGCTTTTTAATCCTCTGTGTGTAGTTATGTGTGTATCATCCATTTTCTGATGACAACAATTTACAGAGGCTCTGATAATTCACTTTGCCCACAGGATGGTCATTGGAATCATAGTTTCATCCTTATTAGGATGCTCAACACCCTCTTTCCCTATACTCAGTCACTACAAGGATTTCACTAACTTACCCATAACGTATTCCTCTCTGGACATTGCTGGCAATGCATATTATGAATTCTTAATACACAGGTGTTATACATCATCATTGAAAAATGAAGTTGCAGAGGAAAACTCAGAAACACTACAAAACGTGAAGCAACACAATCCACCCCTTCCTTTTTGGATCAGAATTTGAAACTCAGTTGTTGCACTGTTGAAATGTGAACAATTAAAGAGAAAGCCTTTATACATTCAAATAGATAAAAACCAGAGAGTTCTACGGTTTGAAAGGTGGGGGCATATTGTTTAAGTTTGGTTAACCTGAAAATCTCAATTCTACTACTAAATTGAACTTATGGTAAGAGCTTTCATCCAATGATGTCGGAGCATTTTCCTATATATACTCTGCATTGCACACCCATTATAGCTATTTCTCTGTACTAGCCTCATTTGTTCTCCTGCATTAGGCAGGATTAGCTATTATTATCCTAATTTCATAGGTGGGCAAACAAAGACAGAAAGCAGTAAAGGACTTGGGCTTCACACAGGGTAGTGAAGTGTGGTTTTACTTTCAGGACACCGAACACAAGCAAAGCTTATTTCATGGCTGTGGCAATGTGGGCAATGATTTTAAAGCCAGCTACTCCTGGTGATGCTGCGTCTTCTTGAAAGCTTGAGAAAACACCTGGCACCACAAGGTTGTGAAAATTGAGTAAAATCAGTAGCATAAAATGTTAGGAATAATAAAAGCTCTTCACAACATTTTCCTCATGTGCAACCACTCCGTTTATGTCATTTGATTAGATTAAAATACTGTTAACAGTTTGACCCAACCAAAGCTGAGTCTGACTGAATGGAGGGGGTGTTGGTACCACTGGGAATGGTACCACAGAACACTAGCCTTGAGTTAACTTGGCGGAAAGATGAAGAGATAGGAAACCTGATGAGACTTGAGAATTAAAGCCATAACTATATGCCCCACCCATAAATTATTATAGTCAAATCAGTTTTAAAAATCAGTCAACATGACATTCATTTAGATTTGCTCTCTAACTACTTGTGAAGTCATAAATTGAATGTTATCACTGTCATGTATATATGTTAACTTTCACAATAAAAAAAAAAATCAGCCAAAACATTTTTTGAACAATGTAACTGGATTTTTGGCCCAGCTGATGTAAAGAAATTTACAGTTCATGTGGACACATAGATGAAAGCGTTAGATCACATATATATGTATAGAAATGAGTTCCTTGGATGGCTTTCCCCACTTTAACAGGGCTCTTAGGAAAGGTAGTAAACACACTCCATCGTACCTCCTTCGGAAGGCCTGTAAGGACGGCAGCGATGGCCAAGGAGCAGCTGCAGCGTAACTGTTGCGCTCCTTCACTGTGGAGGAGCTGGCTGGAGCTAAGCTGACCATGTGCCTGCACCTGCACTGTCTGTGGGGTGAGGCCTCTGCTGTCAACCCCTCAGCTTTAGGGCTCAAATTGGGAATCACCCCTCACCTAAAGACATTTTTTCCTCCATCTTTTCGATGGGGATTTGAAACAAAGTATGGCCTTACAATTTTATTTGGTGCTCTTTTCTATCCTCCAAATTTGGCTTTAGGCTGTCTATTTTCAGTGCCTGGGAACCTCAGGAAGGGAATGATGCATAAAACCTCCAGCTAATATGTGTCCTTCCCCAGGGCTTGGCATTTAGCAGCAGCTCCATCAGGCATTTTGAATTTAAAAAAAAGAAAGAAAGAAAAAAAGAAAGAAAAGGACATGAAGTCTCTCTAGGTACAGGGACCTTAAAGAAAATGTGGTCCTTATAAGCCCTTTTATTCTCTGTCAAGCTGTAGCACAGGACAATGAAAATTGATACACGTTACCTGTTGTTCCTATGTAAATGCTACCTCGAGGATACAGTCTTCACCAGGCAGATGGCTAATTTCTCTGCTCCAACCTCACTTCTCCAGTGTTCCTGTGTTAGTGTGATGTCCTGCCCCTGGAGTCAGGTCCTAATTGCTGTCAAACGTTCAGAGACAAACGTTGCATCCACACATCATTCATGCGAAGGCTGTTACTGGCTGTGAACTACACGTGGCGGCTGCAGCAGCTGCAGCTTAAATCGCATAGCAGGAACTACCTGCCATTGCAAGCCGCGCTGCTCAGAACTGGCTTTTCTGCTTCTAAGTGTCAAGCTGAATAATTTCCTTTGTTATCCTTTCCAGCTCCTGGCCTCCAACATGCTGAAAGCCTAGTATCACTCTGTTGGGATCAATATTCATGTCCTTAACTTCTCCTCTCTAGAGCAGGCTATTCTTTGGCATCGGTCTGACCCTGAAAATCTGGGCAGAGCTAAGAGAGTGGCCCATTTGTTTCATGGCAGATTTGGGGGCCGGTTAACTTGAAGCCCCTCGGAAGCCCAGGCTGCCACCGAGCAGACAGGTAATCCTAACAGCCAGGACCCTGCCAGTCAATGACTGCCGTCTGACTGGATGCACATTCATCTTCAAATTATGTTGTGTGACAGCCTGGGCTGCTGAACACCATTTAAACATGCAGATTGACTCCTCCGAGGCTCTTCATTATGCATTTATCGGTCTGTTTTCAGACTAACCAGCATGTCAGAGTCCCGCTATCCTTTTTCCACCTGGGTGGAGGAAATAGCTCGCTAACTGGGGGGAGGAGCAGGGGTTATTAAAACGCATATGTTTTACTTTCTTGAGCATCCGCACACAACAGCTTTTCCTGATTTAAGAGAAGAAATGAAGAAAAGACCATTGGTTCTAAGATTCAAGGAAAATGGCTATGCCAAACAAAGTGAGCCTTTGTTGAAGGGAGGAGTCAACGAGGCCGTCCAGCCTGATGCCTGCACCCTGCTAGCAAGCCTCCCTGAGAGCGTCTGCACAAGCGCGCCTATTATTGACACACAGACCCTCTCTTTCTCTTACACACAGAGCCTGACGTATTTTAAGCAGAACACTTCCAATTTCCTGTTTCTAAAACTGTCTTGCATCTCCAACGGCATTCCAAGCAATCCTGGCGAGTCACAGGGATGACCGGGAGCGGGCAAGCGCACCATCCGTTCAGGTGGCTTCTCGGGTTACCCGTGAGGCTCCACGGCCCCTCCTTTGCCCCGCCCCTCTCCTCTTCCGTGGTGTGATTTACTAGCACTTGCTGAGAATATTTCTGTTTGGCCTTAGGGTGCTACTACTTGAGCACTGACTTATTCCTGGGGGATGGGGGGAGATACCTCCTTTCTCATGGATGTCTTTCCTCTCCTTAAAAAGGAACCACATTTGCATTGCTTTCTAAAATTCCCATCTCTTCCCAGTTAGTATTCCAATCTAGTATTTTCCCCCCACATGGGAAGGACAAGACAAAACTTGCAGGGCACCCAGTTGCTCTGGTCTTCTCTGGGCTAGGCTTTGGTCAAGGCAGCAGCCTCTTCTATTGCCTGGGATTAGTGAGGGCTTTCTAGTTTGTGGGAGGCTCCCCTGCTTCATTTCTTTTTTGCCACAGAGAAGAAAGCTCCCTGACAGGTTTAGAAGGTTAGCTTGGATACAAAATTTTCTGATGCCAGAGCTGAGACCTAGATTCCTAACTAATAGTGACCCTGCCACGGGCCTCCTACTGTCTGAACAATAGTTTGTCTCTTCCTCACTCTCTGGGTCCTCCCAGGCATTACTGGATCGTGATATCAAGGGCACGAATAGGGTTTGGCTATTTACATGTTTAAAATATTAAACAGCAGAGTTCATTTTAGTGGGGCTCTGGGCAGAAAATAAAGCCAACAGCAGAGCTCTACTGCTCATTCCCTTGGAAAGGCTGTGAGGGAAGAATAAAATGGTTACAGATGCTTGCTCTGGGATGAGAGTGTTTCTAATGAGTGAATTGGGCAGTAAATGCAGATTTTTATTTTTATGTGGAATATGGTGATCCCCACTGACAAGAAGAGGTTGCCTGTGGTTGGTGGGCCTTTGCTCAGTTGGGGTGGCACTGCAGAGTACTGTTTGGAAAGACAACGCCCAGCAAGAACAATATGGCTACCCAGCACCTGAGGAGATGAGCAGGGAGATCTGTTCCCTCATTCAAAATCTCCTTACTATTTTTTTTTTTTCCTGTGGTGAAGCAAATGGGTTTCCTGGATTTAAAATGCTACTGAGGGTTTTTGGTCCTTGAACTATTCTGTGTTTTAAGAAAGTTCCTTGATCGGCAAATAACCACTGGGCAACTTGTGGTCTGCAAGCTTTTCATATGTTAGAGAAGGGGGGCCATGAATTCTAATTCTAACTCCAATAGTAACTTGCCACATGGACCTAGGAAAGTCACTAAATCTTGAGTTTTAAGTTCATGGTGGCAAAATGGTGGTATGAGTGTTTATGTTTTTTCAAGACGATGTGAGAAACAATGGAGGGGAAAAGGGGGTGTTTCTTGGTATTTTGGGGGGCTTCAAAAGACATGTTAGCTGATATGGCTTAAGAAAGGTGGTCCATAAATCTCAGCCCAGATGCTAATTTCACAGGGAGTCGTGGAAATTGGGTTGTTTTCTGTTGGCAAAACACCTGCAAATTGCAGTGGCTCTTTAGCTTCCTGTTCTTAAGGTAGAATGGACATCTTGAACTGAGAAAACGCTGGAGAGGGTCTATCTGGCCCTTCACATAAATCTCTCTCTTTCTCTCTCTCTTTTTTTAAGCTAATTAATCAGTTCTCCAAGGTGTCAGCTGGTAACAGACATATCTGTCAATAAAACAGTGCTGCCGTCCCTGGGCAGGTTGTGTTCACAGTAGGAAGCACAGCACAGCAGTTACTTATATTTGGAAAATGGATAACCCAGGATTATGTGTTTCACGAGGTGAGGTTAAAGTGGGGTCAGGGGCCAGGTTAATGCTAGTACGGTTTCCATCAGAGAAAGGGAGCACAATATATTGACTTCAGGGAATGATATGTGTTTCCAGCTTTGTTTACCACCCCTGCCCCTGATCTGTCGGGGGAGGTCCTTTGGCAAAGCCTCAAAAGCACCTTCTTCTTCATGGAGGCACCCCTGCCCATTGCTGCCGTAGGAAATGCTGAATCATGAGAGTATAGCTGGAATAAAAAAACATATCCTGTATGTAACAGAAACATGCAAATGACTCACTTGGGTTTGGCCACAGAGCCTTTTGGCTCAGTCTTATCTTACCAGCTGTGAACAGGACTCCGCTGAACATTTCCCGTGTTGTGCCACCACTCGTTCTAGTATCCCACAGGGCGTTTCCTTACACTTCACTTACTCATTCTCAGCTGAACAGACACAAATGTTAATGTAATTCTGTGCCCCTTAATCAAATACGGGTCTCCCCCTAGAACAGAGAAATCTACATTGGTTCAAGACCGTCTCATATCTTTGTCTAAGATTCTTTTCTGTTGAATTCACTAAGTGTTGTCTTTTCGTATCATAGGACAGACACTAGGACCAAGGAGGAAGTATCCCTTTCTAAATTATTATACCTGTTCTCCGTATTACACCTCCTCTTTTTTTCTTCCAAAAGGCCATTTTCCAAGTCTGTAAATTTATATAAATCCCAAGTCTCACTACTTTTCTAAACTATTTTCAAATCCCTTTTCTGGGATTTAATATCTCCTATGATAACCAAAACTGGACACAAAACAGCACTAATGTTTTATATGTTATCTTAAATTTTCTATATTATTTTTTCTTTTAACCCCCAAGCACCCTATTGGCTCTTTAAATTGCTGCTACATACCAGACAGATATTTTCCCCAAGTCATCAGCCATGACTCTTAAATTATTTTACTATGAGTTCAGCACCTATCAGAGCTTATGAGAAGTTCAGATTATTTTTCCCAAAGTGCATTATTTTACATCTAACCAAATTAAATTTCATCTGCTTTCATCCTACCCAATCCCCTAGTTTGTTTAGTTTTGCCTGAAGTGCCTCAAAGCAATCCTTAATTTTTTATTAACCATGCCAATTCAAAGCTTCGTATTTAACTCTCTACTTTAGAGCTTTTGTCCTCTACTCTCTTCATACTTTTAGAAACCAGTGGGGCTTCAAAGGTGTGGAATGAAGCATTGTTTTGTATGATTCTATGTTAAGTGATAATGTAAAAGGTCCCAACAAGTTAAGGACCACACTCTGGAAGGTGAGGCCCCAGAGTCAAACCAGCTTCGAGAAGCTCTTTCATTCCTGTGATGAGAATAAATGACTCGAAAATGTTTCCCATTTCATTTGGATATTACAGAAACACACACACACCCACACCCACACCCCAACCTCGGGAATCCTAGAAAACTCCTAATTTTCCCACAGGACCACCCTCTATTCTGGCTTCCTTTGTTTTGTACCCTGCGGTGGTAGCAGGGGACTTGCTAAATGGAGCCTCCTGAATCCTCAGACCTCCTTCTTCTTCATGGGAGCTTTTCTTTTTATTGAATAGAAACTAGGGTCAATTAGTTCACTAGATTCTCTTCCACAGTTATTTCCTCATTGCTTTTTCAGATACCAAGTGGAAGCTAAGTATGTTCCATCTTGTCTCCAAATCTTTGTTCTTACCGTCTCCAATCCTTTCCCTGGAGAAACATCTATAGGGAGAGGGGATTGTGGTCTTGTCTGAACAAAGGTAATTAAAAAAGTCATCATTGACAATGTGGCTGAGACTGCTAGTTCCTACCAAGTATCCATTTTCTCCATTTTTAGTTGGGCCCACTGCCATCTAGCAAAAGGCTGTAATCTCCAACCTCCCTTGTAGTTAGGGGTGGCAAGAAACTAAATTTTGGCCTATGAGATGGAGGTGAAAGTTTCCTTAAAAGAGGACATGCCTTCTTCTGCTCCTGGAATAGAAATTCTGCCTGGAACGCATATGTGATGGCTAGAGCTCTAGGGGCTATTACAGACCATGAGGACACAACCTAGAGATGGCAGAGTAGAGAGCTGAAAGAAGCCTGAGGCCTTGATGACTTTGTGGAGCTGCTGTAATAGCCCAGACTGCTTACTCCTGGATTCCTTTATGAGAAAGAAAAATAAACTATTCTGTTTAGACTATTATTTGGGTGACTTCTGTTATTTGCAGCAGCACCTAATTTTTACTGATACAGAAGGACTTGACTTTGGTTTATTTTATATAATCAAAGCCTTTTAATGCTATACAGTGACCTCAGAGATCATCAAGTATGATCCTTTTAGATCTAGTCCAACTTATTCCATTTGTTGACTGCCTGTGGGGGAGACAAAATGCTGCAAAATATGTTTTTTCCTTTAAGGGAGCTTTAATAACACAAGTAACAACAACACAAAGCAGAATATGTCAAGCATCATAAGAAAGAAACCCATGAAGATCAACAGAAACATTGGGAGGATGGATTACAATTGATTGGCTGTTGGAGCAAGACTGCCTGAACCAGGGAAAGCTTTACAAAGGGTGTTTCAACTGAGCCTTAAGAAGGGCAGGATTTCACAGGAAGGGGTGGGCAGAGGGGAAATACAGTTTAGATGGATCCTCAAGAGCTAAGAGAGGTGCAGAAGCAGGTAAATAACATCAGTATTTGGGAATGGCTGACTGTCCTGTGTGACCAGAAGTGGGTTGACATGAAGGTGTAGCAGGGGTAAAGCTTGGATCGAAGCTTGGAATCTGAGTCTGCAGGGTTTTGAATGCCACGTAAGACAATACCTACTTATAGACCTATTTTAGTCTATAAGTATTGGGAAGCCATCAAAGTTTTCTGACCAAAAAAGTGATATATTCAGTATTTTTAAGGAAGTCTTGGAATAGAGAAAATCTTAGATCAAAGCAAACAAGTAGGAGGCTAATGCAAAGGTATTTCTTTTAGAACCTCAACTAGGGCAATGTTGGTGAGTCTGGAAAGGAGGGGGATGATGCAGGAGGCATGGAAGGATCTGGGTATAAAGGGTTTGAAGAATTAGAAGATGACTGAACTTGGGTGACTGAGAAGGTTGTGAAACTCCTAACTAGATTTTGAATATGCTGTGGTTGCAGTGGCAGTGTAATATTCTCAGGAGAAGGCTGGCCAACTGTCCACATGTAGGTTTGGAGGATGGGACATTCAGATCTTATATGGAAGCTCAAGTGGAAAACTGCAATTATTCAGGCACTCTTAACTAACATTCTGAAGATGCTGGTCAAACAAATGTTTCTGAGGATGCTAGTCTCTTCTCTGGGGCAGTCAGCTTGGGAGAAACATTCAGGGAGCAGTGAGGGATGAAGGGGCCACCATCTATCCTGTAAGGTTGGTTGACTTGACCGTAATGATCATTAGATAAACATAAGTTGCATCATACCTGGAATGAAGCAGAGGGGTTGGCGTTCAGAGGTAAACCTATAAGGCACTGGGCCCAAGGTGAACGCTGAACATGTGAAGCAGCAGATGAGGATAAGAATGAAGTGTGGGCAGAAAAGGAAACCAAAGATAGACCTTTGGCGAACTCCCTATTTCGTTTAAGGTTTACGGAAAATGTTAGAGTGGGGAAGAGAGGTCAATGATGAATATTAAGAACACATATTAAGCAGGAAGAGATTGAGCAATGCCATGGATGCTTAGAGACGGAGAGTTTCAAGAAGGAAGAGGAAGTAACTTCCTTATAAAAACTGTGGGTATTAGAAAAAGCCTGGACCGTGAACTCTATAGAGCTAGGTGTGGCTCCCAGCCCCACCGTTTTGTGCTTGCGTAACCTCAGGAAAGTTATGTGATCCCTGTAAATCTCAGTTTCCTCATGTGCAAAATTAGGGCAATTAAAGTAACTAACTTCTCAGAGTTGTGGTGAGAATTATAAAAATCTTGGTAGAAGACCTCCGCACAGTAAGTCCTCAATGAACTAGTCAAACAAACCAAAGAAAACCCGACAACCCATTATTCTCCTTCTACTTTTACCTGAGTAATCTCATATTAAAATCTCAACCAGCCAGCTCTTGACTAAGTTCCCACAGCAACAACAGAAACTTGTGCCACTTCTTTCTGTTCTGGGAGTTTTACAGAGGAGGTTATATTACTAACAAAGACCACATTAACAAAAATTGAAGAGTTTTTGCATGGAAAATTAAGCTGATGTCATATCATTAAATTAGGTTTCAAGATAATTTTGATAGAAATTTTGTTTACATGTCTCTTTATTAATATATACTAAATTTCAAAAGTTCTGTGAACATTTATAACATAAACTTTATACTTTATGAATTATATGCTCATCTGTTGTCCTTGAAGAAAAGAAGACACCCATTATCCAAACAGACTATGTCACTGAGTTTAAAAAGTTATATATATATTTCCCCTGAGATATAATTCTTAAAGTTTCATAATATATGTAAGTGTTCTCTTTTTGAAACTCTTAATTAAAAGATGATAGTCAAGGCAGTTTTACTTATAATATAGGGAAATGCCTCTTCTGAAAGTTAACATTGAGCTGTTTCATCACAAAGCACATTATCCAGAACACTGAGCATATTTTATGGGGTTTCTATCCCACTGTGTTCTCACCACATGCTCTGTATCACTTACTAACCAACAGAAGCTATTGTTTAACTGCCCGGCCCCTGGCATTGTTATTGTAGATGAAGGTGTTGTTCCTTCCCAGGGCAGTCTGCTGAAGACAGATGGACAGTGCAGTTATGGAGGCTCCACCTTTGAGAGGGTGCAGGATAGACTGGAATCTCTGTTTGAACTTACAGTTTTTCAGTATTTGGGTGGATGCACATTGCAAGCTAGGGAAATGTTGATGCAGACAGTGCTAGGTAAGTTGTTGCTTTGAGCAAATCAGTTCAATTCAACAGACATTTATTGACACTTGTTAAGTCTCAGGCACAGTGCTGGGTGCCAAGCCTGCAATTCTGCTCATGGAGATATGAAGAGAGCAGAATGAACACTGTCATTGTCAAATACTAAGGGATGAGACTTGGGCGCATAGCATGTTGAATCTAAAAGAGATCTGAAAGGCTATCTACTCCAATTCTCCCCTTAACAATGAACAAACTGAATCCTTTACAAAGAGCTTATTTAAAACATTATAGATGGTTTTGGAATAGAGATTTAAGCTGATGTCATAATACCAATTCAGGTTTAAAATATTTAAGATAGAAATTTTGTTTGATATTGATTTATGTTCCTCATAAATTAATATGCTCTGAATTATAAAAATTTTGCAAGAATTCTATCTCACAATTATACAGAGGTTAAGTGAATTAACCAAGATCACACAGCTATTCTGTTCTAGTTTGTATTTTCAGATATACAGCATGAAAAATGTCATATATTTTGTCCACTCAGATAGCAGTAAGACCAATGGAATGTACTAAGTACCAGACTTTACCAAAAGTCTGTCTTTTTTTGTTTGCTGCATGAATTTCAGAAGGTACTAAAAAGCTATTAATATTGCATTGCATGGTAGAATTGTAGCCCTGGTTGAACAAGTTTTCCTTAGGAATACTAATAAGGCTAGGTGGATACTACCTCATTGATAGATTCCATTCTTATGCAATTATCCATATAAGAGCTACCTCTTAGGCTGTATGCTCTGGAGTCACCTCTCTCAATAGCCCATTCAGTCTAAACTTAGACTTACAGATTCATGGAAAAGAGGACCAATCCAACCTGTGCAATCAGAGACGTGAACATGAAGACTCAGAGAAGCTGTGTGGCCTCCCTAGAGAGGACACCTATTTGTCTTTAGTTTGCCTATCCCCCTTCCTGGTAGCACATCCCAGTTTCCTCTTGGGGACTTATCTCCACTATTCTTGTGGGAATTGTCAGGCAAGGTGCCCAGTTCTCTTCTCATCAAGCTGAGTATATATGATCCACTAGCCAAATGGACTCCCTTTCCTGGGACTTTGATTCTCAAGCAGATGGACAGAAGGATGGAAAACAGAGTTGACTTATTGCGGTGGTGGCAACTTAAAAGTCTGAACCTCACTTCCTGCAAGAAGCTCCTCAGTTTCCCTTATACCCATGTTTTCCAAGCCTGGTTCTCCAGTTTTCTTGAATCTGTGGGTTACCTAATAGTTTTCCAATAATTTTTTGCTTAGTTTCACTTGAGTTGATGCTTTCAACCAAACAACCCAACTAATACATTAAGTCCAGAAATATAGATCCTTAGTGACGACTGGAAGTCCCTGAGGGTATTATACATATTCTTGTATAATTTGTTCATGTGCTATTATCAAACTTCTGTTGAATATTCCACCTGTAATGTTCACTAGTGAGGCACAACCCTAGAAGAATATTACTATATTTGTGTACTGAGAATTCATTAGTTTCCGAATTAGTAGGAAAAAGAAAAAGCAAATAGCACTGTGCATTCTTGGCAACTTACTTTTTAACATTAGCCAGAACTCATAGTCAGGAAGCACTCTTGTACCCAAGAACAGTCCTAATTGATGTTCTTGCCTATGACCCCCAACTCTACTAAGATTCTGAAGTAACTTTTAAATCGTTATTAAAAAAAGACTATGTTGTTTTCATTTCATTTTAATATAATCCATTTTAATCGAAAATTTATAGTATTCATATTCAGTATTCTAGGTAGTTCAATATGATTAAACAGAATGCCATACTCCCTTAAAATGCCAGATAAAAGTCATGACATTCCTTTGGCCAAAGAATGATACTCTACCTGGGATGGCTCTTCTCTGGGTCCAGTGCTGGGGGGACACATGTGGAATGATGAGGAAGGAAGCTAGTCACCTAGTCAGCTGGTTAGATCAGCAAAATCAGCTTGGGCAAACAATGGGGTGGCCAGTGTCCTAGAAAGATCAGCCTCATGGCCAAGTTGACTAAGCATTGGATGCCCAGGCATCTTACTTCGCCTGAGTCCTGGCCCTGCCTTTAGGTTTACCCACAAGGCCTTGCTCAATAAGCACGTCCACATGCACCACAGCCACTCCTTTGCTCTGTGTGAACACCTGTGGCTTACTGAGATGGCTCTACCTCCGGACCTCCACTTGGGCTGAAGGGCTCTCCTCCAGTTTCCAAAAGACTTCCTATTGGGAAAATGCCAGCCTCTCTGCTCCCAGTTTTGTGGCTAAAATGTAGCTGGAGGGGGCACATCTGTATTCCACTCTTGCTGCTGGCTCTGCCAGCTATCTCTGTGGAGCGAGACAAGATTATTCCTGTCTTCACACTGTTTAATAGACTAAGGTCAGGTGCCAAGAGGTTGCCTGCCCTGAAGGCTTCTTTTTTGAATGGAGGTAAGAATTGGTGGCAATGACATCTAGAAACTCCAAAATAACTGAAGTTTCCAAGGAAAAAAATCATTCTGTGTGGAGAGCCGTCTCCCGGGACGGGCATAGCGCATGCGCTGTAAACCTGCTCCAAAGTCCCCCCGCCCATCGAATGAGCCAAGATGGCGCCCATATCCTGCTTCCGCTTATGACGTGCACACTCACTATTCCTATCTGCCAATTGAGTGCATATGCGCGGCGCTAGATCATTGGTTATGAGTAGAGTACTTAAGAGTTTGCCCAAGCGAACCTCGGGGAGACAGCCCACTAGGAGCCGTACCTGACGGCCACATCGAGGCTGCTCTCCCGCGAGGCACTCTGCCCCGCGTGGAAACCTGTAACAGAGAATGCTTATCTAGCTTCAGTAAAAGACTTGCTCTCGCAACCGCCGTGTGGCTCGAGTCGTGACTTCCAGCCAGGTCAGTTTGCGTGGTCTGCATCTCTCTCTCTCTCATCCCTTGTTTCTCCCCTCGCCGGCCGGGGAACAGGGGTCGAGCGGGGCGGCGCCGGACAAGTGGTGGCCCGTACGGGGAACGCTCCTCCTCCTGCCTCGCTCTCGACGGTCCCTCTGTGAGGAGAGCAGCGCTGCGCATCGAGCTTACGGCGGACTTCCCGCGCCTGATCAACGCGAGAAGGTGAGTGCGTCTTATTACATGATAGTTAGGGCCCGTGGGTTTTCAGGTGACCCCGGGGGACTCGGAAGAGCTCTCCGAGTGACTGAAGTATAGTGCCGACTGCAATCATGGGGCAGTCCGGAAGTTCACCTCTCTTAGCTCCCTTAAAGAACCTTTTGAAACAACGGGGTATCTCGGTCAGGAAAAGCTCCCTTCAGCGTTTTCTTGATGATGTTGATACTTTTGCCCCTTGGTTTGCCTGCACCAGCAGCCTTAGCCTACCCTCTTGGATGAAGCTCGGTCGCGACATAGACCGAGCGCGCCAGACGGGCGTGTGTATGGACCCGATTCTAGTACCCATATGGGAGACCGTCCGTGCGGTCCTTGAACTAGAATCGGCTGCCGGCCTAAGCCCGTCCTCTGCCTTGCAAGAAGCACGGTGCGCGCTCCAAGAAACCCAGTCAGTTTCGTCAGCGGACGGCTCCTATAAGGGCAAACCGCCGGAGTCCAGTGACTCTGACTCAGAGTCAGATAGCGATACTGGCGAGGAGGCGGAAGCATCCCCGCTACTTGAGTGGGAGGAGCCTCCCGCCACACCCGTGCGGCCTTCCGCCCCGCCAATGTCTACCGCTGCACCCCCAGGGACACCCCAGCTCCCAACTGACGCCTTGGGCGGTCCCACCAAAGGACCTCGCCGAGAGCTCCCTCTAGTGGCCATGCCCAGTAAATGTAATTATCCTTTGCTGCCAGACCCGGAAACCCCGATGGGCCGGTCAGGGGAGGGGCAACCTTTGCCGTACCCCCCGCCCGAGTACACAGGCCCTCAGGACCCTTTGCCATTAGGTAGTGGTGGGAGACATTTCTGGAGATGGAACCCTTTCACAACATTTAGACCTTTTGGCATGCTGGGTGGCTACCAGCCACTTGAGCCGCAGCCAGTCTCAGAAATGTACCCGGTTATTATCAATCCCCAAGGTGGCAATCAGCACGAATCATATGATTACAAACTATTGAGGGAATTGAGGCAGGCCGTCCATCAGTATGGCCCCAATGCCCCTTATACCTTGAACATGATCGAGAACCTCTCTGCTCTAAATCATACACCCGCAGATATTTTTCAGCTAGCCCGTGCTTGCTTGCCGTCAGGCCGATTCATAGATTGGAAAGCATGGTTTGAGGAGTTAGCTGAAGAGCAGGCCGCAAGGAATGCGGCGGGGAGACGTGGCGGGTGGAATGCTGACATGCTGTTGGGGAGAGGCGCCCATGCCCAGAACCAAACGGGTTTCCCACAAGAGGTCTACGCCCAGATCTTCCGCTGTTTTGTGGGTGCCTGGAAAAAGCTAACAGGTAAGGGAGAGGCTCAGGCCTCACTCAGCAATATACACCAAGGCCCCACAGAACCATTTGCGGATTTTGTAGCCAGGATGCAAACCGCAGCTGAGAGAATCTTCTCAGATCCAGGAGTAGCAGAGACTGTGGTTAAGCAAATGATTTTTGAGCAGTGCAACAAGGAGTGCAAAGTTATCCTGGCACAAAACAGAGCAAAAAATTTGACAGAGTGGGTCAGGCTCTGTAGAGATACTGGCAGCCCTTTAACTAATGCAGGTCTAGCTGCCATGCTAGCTAGCTCCCTACAGGTGGCTACAAAAGGCCCGAGAACCTTAGGGGCAAAGTCTAACGGGTGCTATGGCTGTGGCCAGTCAGGGCACTTTAAGAGAGATTGTCCCAATAGACGTCAGCCCCCTGCCACTCAACGGTTTGGCGAACCAGGTGCAGTAACCAGGCCGTGTGGCCGTTGCCACAAAGGCCCCCACCGCGCAGAAGATTGTAAATCGGTTTTCGATGCGCAGGGTAGACGCCTCTCTGGCCGCCCCGAGCAGATTCCAAAAAACGGGAAGAGGGGGTCCGCCCTTTCGACGGACCCCCTTGCATGCCATTCGACAACACAGGATCCGATCAAATTCGTGCGTCCCCCGGCTCAGCAGGACTGGACCTCTGTGCCACCTCCAGACTCGTACTAACCCCCTCCATGGGTGTCCAGTTAGTAGGGACCTCCTTCAAGGGGCCCTTACCGGCTGGTACTGTAGGGCTCATATTGGGGAGAGCATCCACGGCCCTGAGAGGATTAACAGTTATACCAGGACTTGTAGATTCAGATTTCACAGGCCGTGCCCAAGTTATGGTTCAATCTCAGCGGGGCACCTTAGTCATTGCAGAAGGTGATAAGCTGGCGCAGCTCCTGCTCTTACCCAGCTTACATGCAGTCTTTCCAAGCAGAATCAGACAGAGAGGGGAAAAAGGGTTCGGATCCAGTGGAGCGATTTTTGAGGGACTCCATATGTCCCTGGAGTCTCGACCTATGCTAACCATTAAGGTGCAAGGCAGATCTTTCTTGGGCCTGCTCGATACAGGGGCCGATCGGTCTATCATAAGACAACAAGAATGGCCCCCCACCTGGCCAACGAGCAGGGCGGAAGAGCCCATTAGAGGAATAGGCCAAATTTCAGCGCCCATGCTCAGTGCAGCTGCCCTTCATTGGGCCGATGAAGAAGGACACCAAGGCAGTTTCCAGCCTTATGTATTAGCCCTGCCTGTGTCTTTGTGGGGAAGAGACATTCTGACCCAAATGGACGTTACTTTAATTAGCGGCTACTCCCCAACCTCTAAGCGACTGCTAAAAGAAATGGGGTATACCCCCGGCAAGGGTTTAGGAGCTTCACTGCACGGACGTGCGGAGCCTATACAAGCTGCCCCCAAGTCTGACAGACGAGGCTTGGGTTTTTCATAGGGGCCACTGAGGAGAGATTCCCACCCACACCTATAAAACTAAAATGGAAAACCGAGGCTCCGGTGTGGGTGCCTCAGTGGCCCTTGCCACAGGAAAAACTTGCAGCGTTGCACGCCCTAGTATCAGAACAACTAGAAAAGGGCCATATCGCTCCCTCCACGTCACAGTGGAACACCCCCATATTCGTAATAAAAAAGAAATCTGGAAAATGGAGACTGCTGCATGATTTAAGGGCTATCAATGATTGCCTGGAGCCTTTGGGACCCGTTCAGATGGGACTGCCCCTCCTCTCGGCGTTGCCAGGGCACTGGTCGGTTGTCATCTTAGATCTTAGGGATTGCTTCTTTTCTATTCCACTCCACCCCGAAGACACCCCTAAGTTTGCCTTCACTGTGCCCTCTCGTAACCAAGAGGAGCCCTGTCAACGCTTTGAATGGACGGTCCTGCCCCAGGGTATGGCTAATAGTCCTACCATGTGTCAGCTGTATGTTGCTACAAAGCTAGTTGGCGCCCGGCAACAATTCCCTCACGTAAAAATCATTCACTATATGGATGACATTCTGTTAGCCCATAAGGATGCTGTAATCCTTGAAACTGTGTTGTCACACTTGGTCTGTGACCTTAGAAAAGCTAACCTGGAAGTAGCCCCTGAGAAAATCCAAATGACTGACATTACCACTTTCCTGGGAGCGAAACTCACGCCTACTCATGTCTCCCCCCAGAAGGTATCTCTCAGATTAGACAATATACGTACTCTGAATGATCTGCAAAGGCTCTTGGGAGATATCAATTGGATCCGCCCGTATTTGAAATTACCCAACGCTGAGTTGGTGCCCCTATTTGACTTGTTGAGAGGAGATTCAAACATAACTTCGCCCCGGCACCTTACTCCCGAGGCGAGGCAAGCACTGTACCGGGTAGAGCAAGCGCTCAGTTGCGCCACTCTGAAAAGAATAAACCCCAATGAGCCTTTTGAGGCCTGCGTGCTGCCAACAGAATTACAGCCCACTGCAGTGCTGTGGCAGCAAGGACCGCTGCTCTGGATCCACCCTGGGGTTTCCCCCCGGAAGGTTCTAGAGCATTATCCTACAGCGGTTGCAGAGTTAGCCCTGGAGTGTATTAAAAGAGCGGTACAGCATTTCGGCCAGCAACCCAGAAATCTCCGAGTGCCTTATTCTTCCCAACAGCTTGAGATACTCACTGGATGTATCGATCAATGGGCCGTCCTCCGGTGTACATTTCTCGGAAGCATTAACAATCAATTCCCTAAAGCTCCCCTCTTGCAGTTTGTCGCTCGGCACCCAGTGATTTTTCCTAAGGTGACCTCGCCTAAGCCGCTAGCGGATGCCCCCACTGTGTACACAGACGGCTCCAGCTCCGGCACAGGGGCGTATTGTGTCGAGGGGGACACTCCCAAAACAGTACTCTTCCATCCACAAAGGCCTCAATGGGTAGAGTTACAGGTTATCATCACTGTTCTGAAAAGCCTCTCTGAACCCTTGAATGTTGTCTCGGACTCTGCTTATGTTGTAAACTCTGTACAGATACTAGAGACAGTGGGCACTATTAGGTATTCATCTACAGTAAGAACATTCTTTATCATATTACAGGAAGTTATATGGGCCAGGCGACACCCTTTCTACATAACTCATATCAGAGCCCACACGGGCTTGCCTGGCCCCATGGCCCAGGGAAACCACATCGTAGATGTGGCCACTCGACAGCTACACATCTTTCCCACACTGGTGCCATATCAACAGGCCCGAGAGTTCCACGCCAAGTTTCACATCAATGCAGGCACCCTAGCTAAGCGGTTCAGCATACCACGTGCAGCTGCTCGAGATATTGTCCGAGCCTGCAGCAATTGTGCGGAGCAGAGAGCAGTCTCCTCGGTTGGGGTCAACCCTAGGGGTCTCACCCCAGGGGATACTTGGCAGATGGATGTCACTCATCATTCAGAGTATGGTAAGGTCAAGTACTTACACGTGTCGATAGACACATATTCCCAAGTTTTGTTTGCCTCTGCTGAACCAGGAGAAAGAGTCTCCCACGTCGTTGCACACTGCTTGGCTGCATGGGCGGCTTGGGGTAAGCCAAAAACGTTAAAGACAGACAACGGACCAGCCTACACTAGTAAATCCTTCCAAAAATTTTGTGACAACATGGGTGTCCAATTGAAACATGGCATCCCCTATAACCCTCAAGGGCAAGGAATCATCGAGAGAGCGCACAGGTCGCTCAAAGACCTGCTTAGGAAACAGAAAGGGGGGATAGGTCACGGCTTGTCCCCAAAGGCTCAATTGTCTATAGCCTTATTTACATACAATTTTTTAAATGAAAATTCACAGGGAGTGACACCTGCCCTGCAACACACCACCCCGAGTCCTCAGCATAGAGGTCTAGTCCGTTGGAAGGATGTCCTGTCGGGGCAGTGGAAAGGCCCTGACCCGGTGCTCAGCTGGGCCAGAGGCTCTGTTTGTGTTTTTCCCCAGGAACCAGGACGTCAACCAGTGTGGGTTCCGGAAAGACTGGTGAGAACCGTGACATCACCTGAAGAAGCCAAGGAACAGCTGTCAGAAACGCCAACGAATATACAACCTGAACCATTAGACCAAGCCTCCGACCCTGCTGATGATGGCGACGACCGACAAGACGATAATAGTAGGACTGACCACCCCGCGGTTGCCCAAAAAGAGGATCGGTAACTCTGTTCTTTGCTCTCCTATAGCAATCCTTCTAATCTGCCTTTTTCTTTTTTTAGTGGAACTGTGGTAGCGCAGGAGAGTGGTCTTTGGGGCCTGTGGCATCATCCCCCGACCCTGGCCCCATTCTCTGCTGGGTCTCCCGCCTCTCCTGTGTTTTTCACTCGTACCCTGTCTCTAGGTCTCCACCACCTGCCTTCTGACAGAAATATTTCCTCCACAAGCTTCAACGAGTCCTTCCCCCTCACCAATGACACACTGATCCTCTCTTTTGCTAACCTCTCTGTCAAGGTTATCAACACCACAGTTGCGGCGAATGCTACTTGTGAAACTGGTAATGGCGAGTTAAGTAAGGGAGTCTTGCTTGAATTTCTTAACGTTACAGGGAAGAGCCGCCAGTCTTGTGAAGGGATCTTGAGTAAAAATGAGACTCAAAGGTGCCTTTTCCTTCCGGGGTTTGCTCCTACAGTCTGCAACCGTTCCAAAGACCCGGATGCCTCGCCGCCCCGCTATCCTAGTGTATCGCCCAAGTTATGTCTGGCTCCCCGTCAAGGCAACCGACTGGGTTGGCCCTGTTTCTCAAGTTGTTTCACTTAACAATATCCCCTTCTCTAAGTCTAGGCATCCAAGAGGCATACCTTACCCGAGACGTGCTACGCCGCCACAATCAGATGCTGAACTTAAATTTCCAGGCCATTCAGAAACTCCTAGCGGAGATAGATGAACTTGGACTAGAAATAGATGGACTCTGGAGAGTTCTCCAGCAGACGTGTGATACCCGATGGTTATTCGGGAGGCTTTGTGTCACCCCGGTTAGGGTGAACTTGACAGAGGAGCAGCAAGATGTCGCCGAGTGGCTCAAGGACACTTATCTCCCCAACTTCACCAATCTCTCCGACCAAGTGAAATCCGACCTTCAGGGACTTGAGAACATTAGGAAATTGAAGCCTGTTAGTTTCGACCTTTCCACACTGGGCGAGACTGTAAAAAATCTGTGGGACCAAGTCACCTCTTGGTTCTCTTGGCCCAATTTGACTAATTGGATTCTCTTGATGGTGGGACCATTGGTGGGATTAGTCATTGTTAAATCTTTGCTAGAACGCCTGTTTCAAGCGCGGCAGTACCGTGTTACCACTATGATGGCTATGTCCTCCACCTTTGATACCCCCAACAGCGACCATTCTGATGGCCATACCCCATCCTGGCCGCCTCGGGCGGGGCACTCGGGAGCGAGGTTTGTAGCTAAGCGCGCAGCTGTGTCCCGGGTATAACGGGCGACGCCAGCAGTCATAATTTTTGTCTCAGGTAGGTCCCTAAGGCAGAGTCATAGTTGTGGCCAGACTTGACTCTAGCCAATGCATAGGGACGCCTAGTGACGCCTCCGACTCTGGTTAATGCTATCCCTGCCCCCGCCTTTGTCCCCCAGTTGCAAGGCAAAGCACTGCAGGGAGAGTCATGTTGTTTCCAGCTCACGGACTCTCCTGTCTCCATATGAGGTGAGCATTCTGGTCGGTGCTAGAGGCTCCGCCGCTAAATGGCTGAGACCTAGTCCAGACTCCCCAAAGCACCGGAACAAATTGTGAGCCATCTGGGTTCACGGGAGCACACTCATCACTGGGGACACTGGGTCGATATAAATAATAAAGGGGGAGATGTGGAGAGCCGTCTCCCGGGACGGGCATAGCGCATGCGCTGTAAACCTGCTCCAAAGTCCCCCCGCCCATCGAATGAGCCAAGATGGCGCCCATATCCTGCTTCCGCTTATGACGTGCACACTCACTATTCCTATCTGCCAATTGAGTGCATATGCGCGGCGCTAGATCATTGGTTATGAGTAGAGTACTTAAGAGTTTGCCCAAGCGAACCTCGGGGAGACAGCCCACTAGGAGCCGTACCTGACGGCCACATCGAGGCTGCTCTCCCGCGAGGCACTCTGCCCCGCGTGGAAACCTGTAACAGAGAATGCTTATCTAGCTTCAGTAAAAGACTTGCTCTCGCAACCGCCGTGTGGCTCGAGTCGTGACTTCCAGCCAGGTCAGTTTGCGTGGTCTGCATCTCTCTCTCTCTCATCCCTTGTTTCTCCCCTCGCCGGCCGGGGAACAGGGGTCGAGCGGGGCGGCGCCGGACAATTCTGCCTCACCAATATAGTTATCTCTGGTTAGAAAGTTACTGAGACTGAAGTTATATTGCTTCTTTCCCAGGGCTTGGAAAGGGCAGCTGCACAAAGTTAGGTGAGAAAGCACAGTGATGCAGCAGAAGCATTTGCATCACACCTGTCAGGTATGTCAATAATCCATCTGAAATTCAGGAAAGCCTGGAAATCTGTCTAACTTGAAATTTCATTAATAATAGTAATAAAATAGACTGACCTAACCACAAACCTAACTTAATGTTGAATTCTACAGACGTTTTATTAAAGAAGAAAACATGCGAGCAAAATTGGAAGCCCCTTAAAATGTAGACTTCTGGTTGTTTTTTTTTTAAGCAAAAATACAAGGATGTCAACTGAATTTGCATTCATTTAGGTGGGTCATGCTTTATGTGTCATGCATATTATACATGAAATGTTTTTTGTTTTTAATGCATTTTAGTGAGTGTTAAGGGTGAAATTAGAATGGTTTAAAACTCAGAGGCAATTTCCTGCTAAATTGTCAAAGCTATTTTGTTATAGGGGCTTCGGGGGAATTTTTAAGGCACCATAGTTCTTGTGTTCTCATCTACAAGAAACAGAAAAAGTGGAAGAAATACCCAGAGTTACATTTTCCAGTAAGGAATGAAGTCTATTAGTCCCTCCATAATGCAGGCAGATGGTTTTGGCATCAGGTTGACAAACCTACCTTCCACAGAGACGGGTGTCTTGAGACCTGCAAGCAGGAAATGAGCTTCTGTCTTTTAAGCTGACCCTCTTGAATGAGGTCTAAAACTGACCCCACTTACAACATGCTGTACTGTTGCTGTTGGGGTGTACAGTGCTAAATTACTAAAGGAGTGCTAAATTACTCCAGGAGAGGGTGGTTTACAGGTATGTTCTTCTGCCTCTATGTCCATAGAAATGCACACATAAATGCACACATATATACACACATTCTCTTTTTCTGTCCCTCACAGACACCCCACTTCATGCACCCTCCCATCCAGCCCTGCCATAAGTGTAATTGTATCTTCTTCAGTATAGATGTATCAAAACACATAGGCCTTTTGGTAGGGCAGGTTTTAGTTAGCACATGGGAACTTCTCTGTGCTCAGAAAACTATAGCTTCTCTTGGGCTGGTAATTTGAGGTGAGATTTCATCAGATATGGAAATTTGGAGATTTCATTTTTTTTTAGTTCTGGAATGCCTTTTCTGTAATTTCTTTTAAAACAAAGGGTAAAATCCATCTGACACGGAATCAGATTTGTTACGCGTTATAATCCTTGGCTTACAGACATGATGGACTATTATGAGGTTTTAGGAACTGCTGATATCTACTAGGGCTTTAGAGAGAGAAAAAACTTTGAAAAAGAAGATATTTTACGCTTCATGTGTCTGACAAGGATGTGTGGGGCCAATTTACAGCAGGGGCTTAATATATTTTTGATGAAAATTGCTGCAATGTGGCACACAGATTAAAGAGAAAACAGCTATTTTGTAATGACAGCAGTAGATTCTGAAATGAAGCCCAGCTGGTACAAAGATCCTACATGGATTTCAAGAGATGCTACCCTCCACTCAGGCTTTATAGCAATGTTTGAAAGTCCTCCAGCCTGGAGTATCCTATCAGGGTTTTCTATGAGTATTAACCCTGTGCTCTAACCTCTAAAGAAACTGGTCCATTATAATTGAAAATCTAGTTACATAAATGTGTTGAAAAACAAACCAACCAACATGGATTGGGACAGACCATGGTTTTGCTTACCCTATTTGAACCTACAGTAAACACTAATATTTTATAAGAAGCCATAAAGCAGAGGCTAGTTCTACACCAGCAATTATATATCAGTTACAAAATATGTATACTTTAAAGTGGTTACAAATCAAAAGACAAAGGCATTCACCAAAGCCAAGCGCAGTGCCTAGGACACAGCAAGCATGAATGAATGAAGGAAGGAACAAATGAATGAATGAATAAATGATTATCAGGTAGAACAAAGACCCAGTAGTCAGGTTTTCCAGATCTTATTTTTCACTGGACACCGGACTTGGACCCAGAAAGCAGCAGGTAGCTCAATTTCCTCACCTGTAAAGTAGGGCTGATAATTCACAGGATTGTTGTGATGCTTAAAAGAGAACATAAAAGTGCCTGGCCCAGTGTCTGGCTCAATGCAGGTGTCCCATAAAATGAGACTGCTTATTGAGGCAGCAGCCTCAGTGTATTCTTACAATGGAAGAAAATAACGTATATGTCATGGGGAACTTCCCAGTTTTGTAGTTTATCTCAATCAAATTTAGCCTTATTTAAAAATAATTAAAAAATAGATACATATGCATACACATGCTTATATTTAACATATTTAAGGGGAGGTGCTGGCCATCTGAGTGATGAACCTGTCTGCAGGGTCAGGAGAGCGAGGGGAGAGGCCATGGTTAGGATCACTCACTGTCTTGACCAAGCTAACACCACCACATGGCATTGAACAGATAAAACCAGAATATGACACTAGACAATTGACCCAGTTTCAACGGTGTGTGATAAAAGGGAAGATTAGAAGAGGCTTTGAAATGTCACACCCCAAATGCAATGGATGGACTTTGTTTCTATGCTGATATGAACAAACCACCTCTAAAAAGCATTTTTGAAACAGTGTTAATATGGACCAAGGTATTACTGTCAATTGTGTTAAGTGTGAAAATGGCATTGTGGTTATGTAAGAAAATGTCTATTTTAGAGTTGTATACTGAAGTATGTAGAGGTGAAGTGACATGAGGTCTTGGATTTGCTTTAAAGCATATATATATATATATCAGGAAAAAAAATGGGGAGTGATAGATCAATTAAATGTGACAATATCTTAATAATTGAATTTGGGTGGTATATCTATATAGGAGTTTATTATGGTATTCCTTCAACTTTTGTTTTGTTTGAAAATTTTCAGAGCAAAATAAGGAAAAAAAAACCCTCTCAACTTCAGTTTCCAAATATTTAAAATGTATTACATTGAGCCATATGAAATTGCCATTTTTATAGATCAAAAAATGGTTAAATATCAGTAACTTTATATAGTTCAACCCAACACCTTGACCCCTAAAGTGTCTTTTATCTCTGAATTCTGTCTGTAATCCTAGACACAGCTAAACTCTGTACAAAGATCAATATCCAAACTTGTTGTACTGTACTCTACAGGACTGGAAAGAGAGTTAGATATTTGACTATTGCTTTCATTGGTGTGGAAAGGGAATGGACCAAACTAGACTTGGGGCAAAACTATAGGATTTTCCTTGGCTCTGCCACATGGAGGGTAACCATCTCCAGGAGCCACAGCATCTGACCTTGGGACAGGGATAACAATGCTACTCCCTTTTTCATAGATTATTTCGAGTGATAACCCATTTCAAAAGTGGTCAGTTTAAAATTTTTCTTTTGAACATCTTTAAAACATTAAATGCATGTTGTGAAATATAAGTAAAACCCAGATATCTGCATACTCATTGACCACTGGAGCCACATCTCATGTATGGTAAAGTGCACTGGAAAGATCAAGCAACGCAAAGTCCACAGCTGTTACCTGCCTTGGATTTTTATGGTTGAGTTGACCAGTCATGGGTCACGATGTGCTTTCCCAAAGTTATTTACACACACACATCACTCATAGTCTATGAGATAAACACATCAGGGCCAACTCCACAAAAATACTGCTTTCTCCAAGTGGAAGAAGTTGTAGAAGCCCTCAGTAATTGACATTCTACCAATTTCTAAATTTAGTCCTATCCTCATTTCCAAAATTAAACTAAATAACAAAATGACTTTTAGTATTGTACTTTAAATTGGAAAAGTTGTCAAACTGGATAGGAAAATATAAACATTTCCTTTTAAATCCTGATCCTTTACCAAGCCCATTTGTGGCCTTCACCCATTAGATTCTGTAATTTTATATATGTATATATATTTATCTATTCACGTTTATATCTGAACTGGGCAGATTGAAGTTCAGCTGGATGCCTTGGTCTGTATGTAATTAGTTTAGGCAGTTAAAGCAGCCTCAGTTTATGGATAACATTTGGGTTCCTTTTCCAAGTGATCCTGGTCTTTTGAGCTTTCTTTTCTGTTCCATGGTTAATAGGACCATTCCAGACTCAGCCACCCTTACTCCCCTTGGGTCAAAGATTGGGTGAGAACATTCAAAATCATGACCTTCACAGATTGTGACCAAGTAATGTCATTTTTGTATGTCAAGCACTTCACATAATTAAATGGCCAACTTCTAAAGCAAATCAATTCTATGAGTTACAACCATTTCCATTTGCTTGGGATCAACAGTCTTTCAAGTGATTCTTGTCAGGAAAAATATCCTGACACTATACATCAACCTGATGCTACAAACTGTCTAATGATAAAAGTAGCTATAGGACTTTAAAGGATGAGGCAACTGAACTCAGAAAACTTTACTAGACAAATGTTCGTAGACAAAGCATGTACCTGTGTGTGTATTAAGGAAAAACAGATGTTTAATTCTAATCCCTAAGCAGTGGGAAGAGAGCTAGAAAATCTACAGAAGGCAGTTTCTGTTCTCATAGGGCAGTACTTTATCAGTTCATATAAAGGAAACTAAAAATGAAGCTTATAAATTAGGAGGATAAGATAGGGAAAGGGAAGTACAAGGGGGAGCTTGATTCTCATCTTCTACTCCAGAATAAAGTGATCCATGTCTTCTGTTCTATAGAAAATAAAAACTGAGCTTCTGAATCAACCAGTTCTCTCCTACCACGAGGTTAGTACAAAGCACAGATACAGATGATTTCAATTGCGGCACTTTGCAATTGTTCTTCCAGAGGTAGTGTTCCCGGTAAGCCATGTGACACATATTTAAACAGAAGCAAATGCACTTTAAATTTACCCTCTCAAGTTTCAGGAGAAATAAGGGAAATAGGGGAAAAAGGGGAATATGAGACCAAATATTTATAATATCAGAAAAAAGTGTAAATCTTTACATAAAACATAACTGCAATGCTTGAAAGAGGAAGGCTAGGGCCGTGTATGTCACCAGAAGGAAAGCTAGAGGATAAAAACTGGGACTGTATAACTTAGTGAAACCTAGAGTGGATGATGATGGCGGTTAATTGTACAAATATAAGAAAGTTCTTACATGAACCAGAACAAACATACGTCACTATTACAAGGTGTTAATAGGGTGGCATAAGGGAAAAAACACAATTAATGAAAACTAAGGTCTATAGTTAACAGTAACATTGTAATATTATTTCATTAATTGCAACAAAGGCATTATACCAAAGCTAATGTCAATAATAGGGGGATATAAAGGGCATGGGATTTTTTTTTTCTAGAGGAAATGAGAATGGTCTCATATTGACTGTGGTAGTGATTGCATAACTATGTGATTATACCAAGAGCCATTGACTGTACACTTAGGATGGATTGTATGATGTGTGAGTAAAACTGTTTAAATAATAAAAAAAAAAACTGCACTGCAAAGGATCATATTTATTCTTCCTTTACACTATTCTTCACACTAAAGAATATATGTAAAGTAAATCTATGATAAACAACATGTTATTTTCAGAAAAGAGTATAATCAGGATAATCAGGGTACTTTTTCTGACCTTAATAACCCTTAAAGTTTTTTTTTTAATGTTATATGCATCACTCAAAGTGAATATTCTTAAATGTTCTCTGGTGAGTATTGATGCGTACAATAATTTAGAGTGGTTAGAACTGGAAGAAGTCCACATCCATGTCTAGATTTGCTTAATGTTTACCTGCCCCTCCTTCCTTAAGAAGGCAGAGACAGTAGCACAGAAGCCTATGTGTGTGGTCCTGGAAAAGGCAAACTTACTAATATTTTGTCTTTCCAGGATATAAACTTCTGTATATTAGGCTGCCATGAATACTTGTGTACTTAGTGTTTGATTTGATGATGAGAATAAATTATTTTTAAGAAAAGGGAAATACATAACTCACTGAAAATTATAAATTTTCAGTTTTAATAATTTTACAGATTAGAAAGAGATTTAAAAAAGAGAAGGAAAAAAGAGCTGCACCTCTTCAATTGCCACTTGAACCTTAGCAATGAAGGAGGCCTCCATCACTGGAAGACTTTGTATACACAAGACAACAAAAATAATCAGAAAGGCCCCTGATTTGTTTTCATTTGAAAATTCAAAGTCAGCTTTAATTTTTGAAAGGAAGGGAGATAATGACTAAAAATATGGCAGACTAGTTTTACAAACAGCCATTTGCCCAAATGAATAATAATTTCAGATGATGAGCTGTAAACAACACTGATTTCATTTATTTTGCAACCAGTAATCCTGTTGGGGAGAGACAGGCCTGACAAATTGTTTTAGTTATTCGCAATGTTTTTGGCCCTTATTTGCAAAGTTGGAGGAAATCTTGGCAGACAGTTAAACAAAATGACATTTTGGTGTTTGTAATAAGCTGCATAAAGGTAGGGAGACTTTTCAGAAATCTGGCCTGGTGCTTCAGATGCCTGGGCTTAACTGATAGACAAAGTTAGATTTGGCTTAGTTTTATAATAATAATAATAACCAGGCCTCTAATGGTAACCAGGAGCCCACTAGAAAAAGGCCAGTTTCAATGGAAAAATCCACCTTTAGCACAGGGCTGTGAGTTTCTCAAAGCCTCCTCCTGAGAGGACACTGAATTGTCAGGCATGGCTCCCAAGTAAAATACAGAGCACTCAGTTAAATTTGAATTTCAGATAAACAACATATAATTTTTTGGTATAAGTAGGTTAGCATAAGTTGATCTGAAATTAAAATTTAACTGGGTGCTCTGTTTGTTTATCTGTTTTCTTAAATCTGGCAACCTTACTCCCAAGACAAGATAACTTACTGCAGGGCAGGGTTCAGGCTGCATGGCTACTGGGGAGACTGAGGCCCGGCGGGCAGGGTGGGCAGGAGCAGAAAACAGGCTCAGAAGCAGATGACTTTTTTCCACCAAGAGGTAGGCCATCACAGACATGTCCTGATGAAGATGAATTTTAGATTTAAGTCAGCATCTAAAGGAGTTCATGTTTAAAACAGTCGGACAGAGGAGGTCAGCAAAGGGGTGTGTCCGTTCATGTGTGCATCTTTGGGAATTCCGGGGAGGTGGCAAGGATGCTTGGTATCAGGTGCAGAGCAAATAATTAAGTAGGAAAGTTGTGTAATGTGAAAAGAAGATGAGAAATAGGGGTATGGTCTTACACAGAGTTGACTTAGTTCCCAAGTATAGGGCAGGTCCCAGCAAGTCTAAGCTCTTCAACATGTGTGAGCTCCCCAGGTGATCAAAATACAGGAAGGTGGTGGGCTGCCCTCTTCAGGGTGGGGCTGGAAATGTGGTTCCTGAGCTGCTTTCCGATTATTTCTAAACCCCAAGGGTTTTCTTTCTTGCTAAAGGGTTGCAGCCCGAGGGCTCAGTTCTGCATTAGACTACTACCAAGTCCCAGTTACTAGTGAAGGGAGAGCTCTAACTCTGCAGCTACCCTGGGATCCAACTGGTTCCTGGATGGGGTAGGTAGAGCATGGGGAACAATTGGGATGGAGGTGGCCAGTCCTTAAACTGCCCAGAACCCTGTATTAGAAGAAAATATCCATCTCCCTAATGTGTATCTCTCTCCACCTGCAGTTGGGTATGTGTCTGCCACCATGTCTCAGTCATTCTTAACTGTTTTTAGGGTCTTAGTTGGCAATCACATGACATTTGGCTATGGACTTTCTCCTCAGGAAAATGCACATGTGGACACACAACACACACACATACACAAACATACATATACAATCTTACAAATAATTTCAGGGGATTTATGAATCTCAGTGAAGACTAGATGACTTGGGTTAGTTGATTTTTAAGTTCTATTTATGCTCCAAAGTCCTATAAAACATTCTCTTTCTATAGACACATATTTATTTATATATATATACTCTCACTTTTATGTATAAATTTAAGTAGTATAACACTAAAATGTCCTCTTTTGCATTGGAAAAATGTAAGATTTTGGGAAATCATAACAAAAGTTTACTGAGCTATGGCCTGAGATTTAACCTGGACTTCTAAAAATAGAAGTGTGACTTTAGAAGTAAGGAACAGTGTATCAAGAATATTGCAATTTAATGATGACAAAAAACAATTTAAAAAATTAATTTAATATAGGCATTAAGTACATTTATTTCTTTTTTTTTTTTTTAAATCTCTCAGTTTTTGTTTATTTAGATACATATTTTCCCTTTATTTTTGAAAGACAGTTTTGCCAGATACAGGATTCTTTGTTGACAGTTTTCCTTTTCGCACTTTGAATATGTCATCTCACTGCCTTTTGGCCTTCACTGATTGTCATGAAATGTCAGCTGTTAATTTTAGTGGGGTTCCCATATCCACTTCAGGTTGTTTTTCTCTTGTGCTTTCAATATTTTCTGTCTTTGGCTTTCAGCATTTTTATTATGATGCTGCTTTGTGTGTGTGGATATCTTTGTATTTATTGAGCTTCTTGGAACTATAAATTAATATTGTGTATCACATTGGAGAAGTTTTCAGCCATTATTTCTTTTTTTTTTTTAAATCATCATTTTATTGAGATATATTCACATACCACGCAGTGATACAAAGCAAATTGTACTTTCGATTGTTTACAGTACCATTACATAGTTGTACATTCATCACCTAAATCAATCCCTGACACCTTCATTAGCACACACACAAAAATAACAAGAATAATAATTAGAGTGAAAAAGAGCAATTGAAGTAAGAAAGAACACTGGGTACCTTTGTCTGTTTGTTTCCTTCCCCTATTTTTCTACACATCCATCCAGAAACTAGACAAAGTGGAGTGTGGTCCTTATGGCTTTCCCAATCCCATTGTCACCCGTCATAAGCTACATTTTTATACAACTGTCTTCGAGATTCATGGGTTCTGGGTTGTAGTTTGATAGTTTCAGGTATCCACCACCAGCTACCCCAATTCTTTAGAACCTAAAAACGGTTGTCTAAAGTGTGCGTAAGAGTGCCCACCAGAGTGACCTCTCAGCTCGTTTTGGAATCTCTCTGCCACTGAAGATTATTTCATTTCCTTTCACATCCCCCTTTTGGTCAAGAAGATGTTCTCCGTCCCACGATGCCAGGTCTACATTCCTCCCCGGGAGTCATATTCCACGTTGCCAGGGAGATTCACTCCCCTGGGTGTCTGATCCCACGTAGGGGGGAGGGCAGTGATTTCACCTTTCAAGTTGGCTTAGCCAGAGAGAGAGGGCCACATCTGAGCAACAAAGAGGCATTCAGGAGGAGACTCTTAGGCACAAATATAGGGAGGCCTAGCCTCTCCTTTGCAGCAACTGTCTTCCCAAGGGTAAAACTTATGGTAGAGGGCTCAACCCATCAAACCACCAGTCCCCTATGTCTGTGGTCATGTTAGCAACCATGGAGGTGGGGTAGGCGAATACCCCTGCATTCTCCACAGGCTCCTCAAGGGGGCACTACATATTTTTTTTTTATCTTGTTTTTCTTTTTTTTTTTTTTTTTTTAACTTTCCCTTCTTTTTTAAATCAACTGTATGAAAAAAAAAGTTAAAAAGAAAACAAACATACAATAAAAGAACATTTCAAAGAGACCATAACAAGGGAGTAAGAAAAAGACAACTAACCTAAGATAACTGCTTAACTTCCAACATGTTCCTACTTTACCCCAAGAAAGTTACATAATATAGCAACATTTCTGTGAACTTGTTCCTACTATATCCATCAGAAATTAACAGACCATAGTCATTTCTGGGCATCCCCAGAACGTTAAATAGCTTATCTGTTCTTCTTGGATTATTGTTCCCCCTTCCTTAATTGCTCTCTACTGCTAGTTCCCCTACATTCTACATTATAAACCATTTGTTTTACATTTTTCAAAGTTCATATTAGTGGTAGCATATAATATTTCTGTTTTTGTGCCTGGCTTATTTCGCTCAGCATTATGTCTTCTAGGTTCATCCATGTTGTCATATGTTTCACGAGATCGTTCCTTCTTACTGCCGCGTAGTATTCCATCATGTGTATATACCACATTTTATTTATCCACTCATCTGTTGAAGGACATTTGGGTTGTTTCCATCTCTTGGCAATTGTGAATAATGCTGCTATGAACATTGGCGTGCAGATATCTGTTCGTGTCACTGCTTTCCGATCTTCCGGGTATATACCGAGAAGTGCAATCGCTGGATCGAATGGTAGCTCTATATCTAGTTTTCTAAGGAACTGCCAGACTGACTTCCAGAGTGGCTGAACCATTATACAGTCCCACCAACAATGAATAAGAGTTCCAATTTCTCCACATCCCCTCCAGCATTTGTAGTTTCCTGTTTGTTTAATGGCAGCCATTCTAACCGGTGTTAGATGGTATCTCATTGTGGTCTTAATTTGCATCTCTCTAATAGCTAGTGAAACTGAACATTTTTTCATGTGTTTCTTGGCCATTTGTATTTCCTCTTCAGAGAACTGTCTTTTCATATCTTTTGCCCATTTTATAATTGGGCTGTCTGTACTATTGTCATTGAGTTGTAGGATTTCTTTGTATATGCAAGATATCAGTCTTTTGTCAGATACATGGTTTCCAAAAATTTTTTCCCATTGAGTTGGCTGCCTCTTTACCTTTTTGAGAAATTCCTTTGAGGTGCAGAAACTTCTAAGCTTGAGGAGTTCCCATTTATCTATTTTCTCTTTTGTTGCTTGTGCTTTGGGTGTAAAGTCTAGGAAGTGGCCGCCTAATACAAGGTCTTGAAGATGTTTTCCTACATTATCTTCTAGGAGTTTTATGGTATTTTCTTTTATATTGAGATCTTTGGTCCATTTTGGGTTAATTTTTGTGTAGGGTGTGAGGTAGGGATCCTCTTTCATTCTTTTGGATATGGATATCCAACTCTCCCAGCCCCATTTGTTGAAAAGACCATTATGGCTCAGTTCAGTGACTTTGGGGGCCTTATTAAAGATCAGTCGGCCATAGATCTGAGGGTCTATCTCTGAATTCTCAATACGATTCCATTGATCTATATGTCTATCTTTGTACCAGTACCATGCTGTTTTGGCAACTGTGGCTTTATAATAAGCTTCAAAGTCAGGGAGTGTAAGTCCTCCCACTTCGTTTTTCTTTTTTACAGTGTCTTTAGCAATTTGAGGCATCTTCCCTTTCCAAATAAATTTGATAACTAGCTTTTCCAAGTCTGCAAAGTAGGTTGTTGGAATTTTGATTGGGATTGCATTGAATCTGTAGAAGAGTTTGGGTAGAATTGACATCTTAATGACATTTAGCCTTCCTATCCATGAACATGGAATATTTTTCCATCTTTTAAGGTCCCCTTCTATTTCTTTTAGTAGAGTTATGTAGTTTTCTTTGTATAGGTCTTTTACATCTTTGGTTAAGTTTATTCCTAGGTACTTGATTTTTTTAGTTGCTATTGAAAATGGTATCTTTTTCTTGAGTGTCTCTTCAGTTTGTTCATTTCTAGCATATAGAAACATTACTGACTTATGTGCATTAATCTTGTATCCCGCTACTTTGCTAAATTTGTTTATTAGCTCTAGTAGCTGTATCGTCGATTTCTCAGGGTTTTCTAGATATAAGATCATATCATCTGCAAACAATGACACTTTTACTTCTTCTTTTCCAATTTGGATGCCTTTTATTTCTTTGTCTTGCCGGATTGCCCTGGCTAGCACTTCCAGCACAATGTTGAATAACAGTGGTGACAGCGGGCATCCTTGTCTTGTTCCTGATCTTAGAGGGAAGGCTTTCAGTCTCTCACCATTGAGTACTATGCTGGCTGTGGGTTTTTCATATATGCTCTTTATCATGTTGAGGAAGTTTCCTTCAATTCCTACCTTTTGAAGTGTTTTTATCAAAAAGGGATGTTGGATTTTGTCAAATGCTTTTTCAGCATCTATTGAGATGATCAATTGATTTTTCCCTTTCGAGTTTTTAATGTGTTGTAATACATTGATTGTTTTTCTTATGTTGAATCATCCTTGCATGCCTGGAATGAACCCCACTTGGTCATGGTGTATGATTTTTTTAGTGTGTCTTTGGATTCGATTTGCAAGTATTTTGTTGAGGATTTTTGCATCTATATTCATTAGGGAGATTGGCCAGTACTTTTCCTTTTTTGTAGCATCTTTGCCTGGTTTTGGTATTAGATTGATGTTCGCTTCATAAAATGAGTTAGGTAGTGTTCCATTTTCTTCAATGTTTTGAAAGAGTTTGAGTAAGATTGGTGTCAGTTCTTTCTGGAAAGTTTGGTAGAATTCCCCTGTGAAGCCATCTGGCCCTGGGCATTTATTTGTGGGAAGATTTTTGATGACTGATTGGATCTCTTTGCTTGTGATGGGTTGGTTGAGGTCTTCTATTTCTTCTCTGGTCAGTCTAGGTTGTTCATATATGTTTCCAGGAAATTGTCCATTTCTTCTACATTATCCAGTTTGTTGCCATACAGTTGTTCATAATATCCTCTTATAATTTTTTTAATTTCTTCAGGATCTGCAGTTATGTCAACTTTTTCATTCATTATTTTGTTTATATGGGTCTTCTCTCTTTTTGATTTTGTCAGTCTAGCTAGGGGCTTGTCAATCTTGTTGATCTTCTCAAAGAACCAACTTTTGGTGATATTTATCCTCTCTATTGTTTTTTTGTTCTCTATGTCATTTATTTCTGCTTTAATCCTTGTTATTTCTTTTCTTGTACTTAGTTTAGGATTGGTTTGCTGTTCATTTTCTAGCTTCTTCAGTTGATCCATTAGTTCTTTGATTTTGGCTCTTTCTTCCTTTTTAATATATGCGTTTAGTGCTATAAATTTCCCCCTTAGCACTGCTTTTGCTGCATCCCATACGTTTTGGTATGTTGTGTTCTCATTTTCATTTGTCTCTATATATTTAGCAATTTCTCTTGCTATTTCTTCTTTAACCCACTGATTCTTTAGGAGTGTGTTGTTTAACCTCCAGGTATTTGTGAATTTTCTAAGTCTCTGATGGTTATTGACTTCTAATTGTATTCCATTGTGGTCAGAGAATGTGCTTTGACTAATTTCAATCTTTTTAAATTTATTGAGGCTTGTTTTATGTCCCAGCATATGATCTATTCTGGAGAAAGTTCCGTGAGCACTAGAAAAGTATGTGTATCCTGGTGATTTGGGATGTAATGTCCTGTATATGTCTGTTAAATCTAATTCATTTATCAGATTGTTTAGGTTTTCAGTTTCCTTATTGGTCTTCTGTCTGGTTGATCTATCTATAGGAGAGAGTGATGTGTTGAAGTCTCCCACAATTATTGTGGAAACATCAATTGCTTCCTTTAGTTTTGCCAGTGTTTCTCTCATGTATTTTGTGGCACCTTGATTGGGTGCATAGACATTTACGATTGTTATTTCTTCTTGCTGAATTGCCCCTTTTATTAGTATGTAGTGGCCTTCTTTGTCTCTCAAAACATCCCTGCATTTGAAGTCTATTTTATCTGAGATTAATATTGCTACACCTGCTTTCTTTTGGCTGTAGCTTGCATGAAATATTTTTTTCCATCCTTTCACTTTCAGTTTCTTTGTGTCCCTGTGTCTAAGATGAGTCTCTTGTATGCAACATATTGATGGTTCATTTTTTTTGATCCATTCTGCGAATCTATATCTTTTAATTGGGGAGTTTAATCCATTTACATTCAACGTTATAACCGTGAAGGCATTTCTTGAATCGGCCATCTTATCCTTTGGTTTATGTTTGCCATATTTTTCCCTCTCTCTATTAATATCCTTTATTGTACCCATACCGAATCTCTTTAGTACTGAACCTTTCTCCAAGTCTCTCCGTCCTGTCTTTGTTTCTCTGTCTGTAGTGCTCCCTTTAGTATCTCCAGTAGGGCAGGTCTCTTGTTAGCAAATTCTCTCAGCATTTGTTTGTCTGTGAAAAATTTAAGCTCTCCCTCAAATTTGAAGGAGAGCTTTGCTGGATAAAGTATTCTTGGCTGGAAATTTTTCTCACTCAGAATTTTAAATATATCGTGCCACTGCCTTCTTGCCTCCATGGTGGCTGCTGAGTAGTCACTACTTAGTCTTATGCTGTTTCCTTTGTATGTAGTGAATTGCTTTTCTTTTGCTGCTTTCAGAACTTGCTCCTTCTCTTCTGTGTTTGACAGTGTGATCAGTATATGTCTCAGAGTGGGTTTATTTGGATTTATTCTATTTGGAGTTCGCTGAGCATTTATGATTTGTGTATTTATGTTGTTTAGAAGATTTGGGAAGTTTTCCCCAACAATTTCTTTGAATACTCTTCCTAGACCTTTACCCTTTTCTTCCCCTTCTGGGACACCAATGAGTCTTATATTTGGACGTTTCATATTATCTATCATATCCCTGAGGTCCATTTCGATTTTTTCAATTTTTTTCCCCATTCTTTCTTTTATGCTTTCATTTTCCATTCTGTCATCTTCCAGGTCACTGATTCGTTGTTCAACTTCCTCTAGTCTTGTACTATGAGTGTCCAGAATCTTTTTAATTTGGTCAACAGTTTCTTTAATTTCCATAAGATCATCCATTTTTTTATTTAGTCTTGCAATGTCTTCTTTATGCTCTTCTAGAGTCTTCTTGATTTCCTTTATATCCCGTACTATGGTCTCATTGTTCATCTTTAGTTCTTTGAGTAGCTGCTCTAGGTGCTGTGTCTCTTCTGGTATTTTGATTTGCATGCTTGGTCTTGGGTTATCCATATCGTCTGGTTTTTTTATATGCTTTATAATTTTCTGTTGTTTTTGGCCTCGTGGCATTTGCTGAACTTGATAGGGTTCTTTTAGGGTTGTAGACCTATTGAAGTCCTTATCTCTAATTTATCAGATCTACAGTTTCGTGGAGTACACTTTCTCTAACTAACCAGCAGGTGGCGTCCACGAGCCACCTGTTCTCCACAAGCCAGTTCTCCCCTGCTTAGCCTTTTTGGTGAGTGGGGGAGTGAGTCTTGTGGGGCCCAATTGGTGTACCAAGCTTGCGTGTGTAGTTGGTGTTGCCTGCCCTGCATGTGGGGCGTGTTTCTGGGCAGTCGGGGAGGGGGGGTGGCCCTAACAATCAAATCTCCCTGATGATCCTAGAGTTTTAAAGCTGCTGCATTAGTCTAATCCTTCAGTTCAGTCCTGCCACAGTTTGTCTCTGCCACTGACCCAAAGTCCTTGGTATTGGCGTATGGCTCCTGAGACTTGCAAGTGGGCCCCTCTTCCAGGCTGTGCACCCCGGGTCCTCTGTTGAGGGATGACTGTGCTATGTCACAGGTGAGTGCCGTCCCCCCAGGGCAGTTCTGGGCTGCTGGGCTGTGTAGGGAGGCTCCCAGTCTGCTCAAATGATGGCTGAATGGGGCTTTGTGAATTCACACTGCTCCACCTTCCCAACTCTGGGACAATCAGCTGAGGTTGCAGGGAAGGCTAATGTCCACGCCCAGTTTTGTGGTGTGTGCCTGTTATTTGAAGCACTTCCGTCACACTGGGTTGTCTGGGGCAGCTCTGGGCTATGGGGCTGGCGATGGGCAGGAGTGTTTCCTGTCCACCAGGATGGTGGCTGTGAGCGGACACCCCGTTTTCTTGGGATGTTGTGGTGTTTAGTGAATTTTCTCAGCCACTGGATTATTGCCTTTTGTCTCAGAGCTCTCTTAGTTCTGCTCTTGACTTGACCTGCCCAAATTGCAATTCTTTGAAGCTTTCTGTATTGGGCTTCTTAGAGTAATTGTTTTAGAAAAAGAAAAAAGGATTAAAAAAAAAAAAAAAAAAAAAAAGGGCCCTCCTCAGAGATCTAATGGGTTATTGAAATGCTAAGAGACAAAGCAACCAGGGCCATTAAGGAAAGGTCCACAGGGCAGAGAGATCAGCTTTTCTTTGGGATTTGCATATGCGCCTCAAGGCCTGAGCTCCGCCCTTTCCCTTTCTGTGTTCACCAGAACTCCAAAAATCCTCTGCTTTTATTTTGGAGTTTTTCGTGTTGTTTTTTTTTTTCTATGCCTGTCTCCTCTCTGCTGGGCTGGCAGCTCCCAGATTCTCTGGTGTCTGGTCTCAGTCTATCTATGGTTGGAGTATGGATCAGTAGAATGAGTTTCTGATAAGGGCTGCCACTGCAGTTCTCCCTTCTCCTTCCCGGAGCTGGCAGCCCCTCTTCCCACGGGACTGAGCCTGGCAGGGAGGGGCGCGGGTCCCCTGGCCGCAAAAACTTACAGATTTTGCTGATCTCAGCAGTTCGACATTTTCATGAGTGTTGTATGAAGTATGCCCAAAGACAGATTGCTCTGTGGTGTCCAGTCCACGCAGTTCCTGGCTTTCTACCTACTTTCCTGGAGGAGTAACTAAAACTTACAGCTCACCAGTCTGCCATCTTGCCCTGCCTCCTCATTTATTTCTTACTCATTAAAAGTCATATATTTTTGGGACAGTCAGTGATGATAATATGATAGCAACAGTTAAGACATTTTTTGTCTGAGAAATAATACCTTAAAATGGGTTAATTTAATCCAATTAGTTCTCAGATGGAAATTATTTAATTACTAATGACTTCTAGCTTGTCAGGTTTTGTTGGGGTTTCTCATAGTCTAACCCCAATTTAGCTAATCAGGACCCTCCTTTTTAAAATGTCACTTTGCAATGATTTCAGAAACAGGAATAATTAAACACTTGAGTTACCCAGGAATAACCTTAATAAGAAATGAATAAGAACTCTATGAAGAAAATTAGAAAATCATAAAAGAAGACTTGAATGAATGGAGGTAAATTTCATATTCCTGAATGGAAAGCCTGTACACTGTAAAGAAGTCAATCTCTCCAAATTACTCTATAGATTTAATGTAATTCAAATCAACATTCCAGAGGGATTCATTTAGAATGTAATGAAATGTTTTTATAGTTATTTTGGAAAAATAAACTGGAAGGAGGAGCTAAAGAAGGTAAAGGAGAGCAATGTGAGATACAGAAATCTACCATAAAGTTGTAATAATGAAAATTCATGCTGTCAGTGTAAGAACTGATAGGTCAATGGAAGAGACATTAGAGTACAGAAAGAGATCTTAGGAATTTATCACATGTAAAAGTATGGGGAAAGGAAGGATTATTAAATAAATAAACAAGTGTTGGACAGAAAATAATGATTTGGGATAGAGAAAGGCTTTCTAAGTATATAAAAAAATAGGTGTCACAAAGGAAGAGGTTAATAGTTTTAATATGAAAATTTAAAAACTGCACAGAAAAAATTCAAAAATTTAACAGGCAGGTTAAAAATGGAGATAAGATATTTCCAATAAATAGATTATATTATATAATATATAATTATTTTTAAAGTAGAAATATATATCCTAATCTAAAAATGGGCAACAGAGCTGAAAAGAGAGTTTATGACAGAAAAATACAATTTAGCCAATACTTCCTAGCAAAGATGTTCAACCTTACTAAAGATCATACAAATGCAAATTAAAATAACAGAATATATTTTTTCATTGTTGTATTGCAAAATTTTTTTTTAAAAGTTATAATTTCTGAAGCTGGAAAGGGTGGGATAAGAGAGCTCATTCAGATAGCTGATATTAATTGAAAAAATATTTCTGGAAAGCAATTATACAATGCATGTCAAGGTCCTAAAATATTGTTAATAACCTCCAACCCAGCAATTCCCCCTCTATGAATCTATACTATGAAAAACAAACACAAATTCCACTGAAGATTTGTTTTCAAGGATGTTCATAAACAATAAAAAGGTAAACAACCAATAATGTTCGACAATAGGGGATAGAGTAAATTTTAAATAATTTATGGTATAGCCATACCATGGGAAATTATGCGGGCATTAAAAATCATGTTTTATAAATAATGTTTAATGACATAAAAAGCTCTCAATAAAATGATAAGAAAAAAGACACACAACCAAGTGCTGTATGATTTAATGTTGTGTAAATCAAAGCCTTACGTGCAAAAAAAAATGGCTTGCAAAGAAGTGCTTCAAAATGACATCAGAGAGATCATCTTGGAAGGTAAGATTATGATGGTTTTTAAAAAATTTGAGTGCATTTTTTTAAATTCTTAAAATAAAATTTAAATTTTTAATATTAAAATATTATGAAAAAACAAAAATATGCAAAAAGTAATTTATTAAAATATTATAAAAAACACAAAAATATTATGCGAAAAGTAATTTATTAAAATTCACCACAATTAGAGGGATAATATATGCTCACTGGCAAGCTAGGCTTGATGTCTCATCACCTGACTTCCATTTTTCTGCCACTTACTTGCTCTGTGACCCTAATCAAATCACTCAACTCTAAGTTTTGGTTTCTTCAGCTTAAAAATATCAACCAATAAGACCTGCCATATGTAAAGCTGCTTGGGAAACTTAAACTACTCTGCAAATATAAGCTATTATTATTAGTTTTTTTTTGGGTGGGACTGTGTTTAGAATTTGTGGTGGCTTAAAGTTCTGTACTCCAGAAAAACATGTTCCTAACTTTAATCCATTCCTATGGGTGTGAACCCATTGTAAATAGGACCCTTTGATGATGTTATTTTTAGCTAAGGTGTGGCCCAACCAAATCAGGATGGGTCTTAATCCTATTATTGGAGGCCTTACTTGAGGCCACAGAGAGAAGCTATGGGGGAGCACTCAGAAGCTGGAAGTCAACAGAAGCTGGAAGAGAAAGGAGAAGATACCGCCATGTCCATTGCCATGTGACAGAAAAGCCAAGGACCATGGATTGCCGGCAGCAGCCAATCCTGGAATGACACAGTTTTCAGGGAGAAAGCATCGCCTTGCTGACGCCTTGATTTTGGATTGAGCCAATCAATTACCATATTTAAGCCAACACATTGTTTTAGCAGCCAGGAAACTAAAACAGAATTTACTACCTCAACTGACCTTGCAAATTAAAACAAAAATTCACTAACCTGTATATGAGAAAATCTCAATTCTGAAAGCCCTAAAATATTTTTCATCATACACAAGAGCCATCTTTGGTTCAGTGTGAATTAAATACCCATGCTGACCTGTAATAACTGGCTTGAAAGATAAGAGAGGAATTTTGATAAATGACACCTATGGTTAAGGGTGGAATAAATAAGAGAAAGATTTAACCAAGTATCTGTTGAGCTCAGACTCTGATGGATACCACGAATGGGCACACATGCATCCTAAAACACCCAGCCCCTCAGTAGAAGAAGTGAATTGTGGAACACACCTATTTTTACGGCTGGGGCATACCATGTGGAACACAGTTCTTTGCCAAAATTAGTTTGCTTCCCTTTTGAAGTCAGATAGCGGGTGTCAAATAAACTGGGAAATAAAGAAAGTTGATATTATTAGCCTGACAAAAGTGAAATGGGCTCTGGACATATGGGTACATAGCACACAACTGATGCACTCCACGTGTGACAATTTTTCTTATCAGACAACAAAAAAGATGGTGAATTTTGGTTTAGAAGGTCACATGCCCATGGTGAGGGTGGGCAGGGCTGACTCATAGGCAGGGCTATTCTCAAGTCAAGGTTGCAGGGTGGAGTAGGGAAATGTACACTCCTCCCCTGGAGTCTAGTTCTTCCTTTCCTTCAGGCTCTCTTCTCTATCCGTGGGCACAATGCGGAGGACAGTTACACGTTACAGTGCCATGGAGGGGGACAAGGTTCATCTGTGAGGGAAGTTCTGCAATTTTCTGGGCTTTTCGAGCTATGTTCAGTAACACAACACTGAACTCCACTCATTTATCATTCATTCATCCATCTATTCTTTCATATATTTGTCCATCCATTCATTCTTCAAACAGCTGTGTGTCTGGGGAACTCTGAACATCCCCCACCTCCCACCCCCACTCCCGCCAGCATCTCTGGTGGCCTCAATATTTTCAATGAGCATACATCAGGGGTGCAAGTGAAGGGTGGCTATCAGCAGCCTGTGGCCAACCGCTGCACGCACCGTACCACTTCTAAGCCCTGTTATTCGATTATCACCATCTTTATTGGCCACAAAGGGGAAGGGATATTATAGCTTTGTGGCTTTTGAGAGTTCGCTCCTTAGTGAACTGCCAAGCCTCAGCAGCAGGAACAATAGCTCCCAGATCACAGTGCATGGCATTTTTTACAACCACATCTCAGCTCTCACCAGAAAAGGCAAAAAGGAGGAAGCGAATGACACAGTATAGAGCACACCGCAACGGATAAGCATCACAAAGCCAAAGCCTAACCATCCCCCTTCTTACCTGTATGTTCTCTCCCTCCTGCTTTTTCCTGCCAACCCTCCTAATATCTGCTCCCAAACTGTACTGCAGAAGAATTTAAATTGGATAAACCTCAAAGAGAAAGAAACATAAAATTGGCTATTTATTATATTCTGTGCCATGCTTTTTAAAATATGGCTCGCTGCGCTTACCCAGTGTGAGCAACTGCCCTCAGTGAGTCCTGACAAGAGAGGGTGGGCAGGGAGGTGCGTGTGCACGTGGGAGGGATGAGCTAGCAGCGATGGCACAGTGTGAGCGTGTGTGAGTGCGCAGGTGTGTGTGTGTGCATGTGCATGTGAGAGAGAGAAAGAGAATGAGAATGTTGGTGTGTGAGATCCCCCCCTTTCTCCACAGAGCCTGAGAGGCACTCCTCTCTCAGAGCAATTACTACAAATGATTTATGTGGCCAGTCAAGAGGGCCTGCCAGGGTTCTTATTTCATCTCCAGAAAAAAGGAACTCTGCTGGAATGTTATCAGGGAGCTTGGGATTAAACTGACAGCTGCCTTTTGTTTTCCCCGTGAAAGAGCTTCTCCTTTGGACTGTGGCATTTGGTTTCTATGTAGAGAGCCAGAACTAAATGTAGGCAAAAACCAGCTAGAAAAGGGCCACAAGGGAAGGGAAATATTTTTAAATGGAGAGGTTTCTTTCTTTCTCTTCTGTATTTATCTTGAGAGGATGCAGTCTTAGCTGCTGATTTTAGGGAGGCAAGCTGGTTCAAGCAGGATTAAAATATCCCTTCTTTTTTCACTGTATATAAACAACCACAGCACCAAACCTTTACTCCCTGTTACCAATGCTCATTTAGCTGGAGAGAGGGAAACAAAGGTCTCTTCCAATTTAGGTTGTTAAACTGTGACCCTGGTCCCTGTCCTCTGCAAGACTGTGTGCTGGCACGTGTCAGGTCAAGGGCACAGGGTGTGAGACAAGGCAGGATGCAAACATTCCATTGTATGTACAGGCAGGAAAGCCCTATGGACACAAAAACAGAAATCATATGTGTTCTCACCCTCTGACACCCAAAGTCTAATAGACCACTGCAGTTTTCATAAATCTTCAGTTGTAGACTTGGCTGGCCAAAACCCACCCCTCACATCAGCCTCCCCACCTCCCACCTCAACCTGGTTTATAAGGGCTTCACACAGCTTTTCATGGATAAAGGGACAGTCAGTCAATGGGGCTGATTAAAGAAACACACGCACACACATGCACACAATGATGGTCCAATGACTGCATAATAAAGCTTTGTTGACAAATAATAGTAAGTACAAATTAAGGAACCTCTCTAAGGATCAAGACAAAAGTGTGGTGAAAAGAGGTTGCTGAGTGGGATAACTATAAAGGGGTGGGATAACTATAAAGGGAAGGGATATAAAGGAAGATTAAGGATTCTACTAAAAGACATGGAGAGTAAAAGCTTCTTTATTGTTATATATTCTCTGTGCCTCATATTGAGTCATTCTATGCTAAAAATATATTCTCTGACTAATGATGTTAAATTTCATTTTTACTAATATTTTCCCAACAGATATTGCATAATGCTCAAAATAAAACTAATTGGTATCAGGTAATATACATACCTATGTAGGCCTTCATAAAATATGCTGTTAGTGTGGTATGTTCAGAAATCAAATCAATGTAAGGAATCAAGGAGAAAAGACCTAACATTATGGAGGGCGTATGTCTCACGTAGGCTGCTATGCATCTTACAAATATTTTCTCCTTTATTTCTCAACACAACTCTATGAGGTAGGGATTTTTACTTTCATTTATATGTAAGGTCGTAGATGCCTAAGAGGGTTAATAACTGGCGCAAAGATGTACATCTAATTCAGCAGACACTTCTAGCTGCTTGGCCAATATTCCTTCTCTGTTTCTTCATTAGAATTCAAATTGTGTTTGAGGAGGGATTTCCCAGACTCCCTTGCAGCTAGGGGTGACCATGTAACACAGTTCTGGCCAATGAGATGTATGTAGAAATATGCTGGGAATTTGAAGATTTCTGATTGACACCACCACTTTCTCCATGTTACTTTCTTCATTTTCCTCTGGCCTAGAGTACAGATGTAAGGCTGACAGTGAAGACGGCATTTTGTGACCGTGAGATAACAAGCATGAGGAGAAAAGCCACAGGGTGGGATAGAAAGAAGGGGATGGGATTTTTCTGACATCATGGAACAGCTGCATTTCTTCTCATCTGCCCACCTCTGGCTTCTTATTACATGAGAAAAATAAAACATCATTTTTATTAAGCTGCTATATTTTAGTGCTTCTTAAGATATAACAAAATGCAATCCAGACTGGCACCTTACAAAAGGGCAGAGCTGGAATCTGAATTTAAATCTAATCTACCTAAGGGGCTCTGTCTTACTACATTACTATCCTGTATTTTCAGAGTGCCAATGGTCTAGGAAGGTCTTGGGCAAGGAGAGGGACATGGTGTGATCTCTTTGGCTCATTCTGAGACTTACAGCTTGTTAGTTACAGTTATTAACTAACTGGAGTTGAGTGTGGATTTTAGTCCAGTATCTGGGGAATTTGTTGGCTCTGGTCTTCTGTGAATTTTAAACCATTTACTAGTGAACCAGGGTAACCTGATTTATGTTACTAAGATAGTCCAATATCACATTGCATTTCTTAAGGGCATTTTGATGCTGCCCCACAATGCAACAACAGCCCCAAGATGAAATATACTTGCCAAAGAACCCAGACAGTTTCAGCGTCACAGAATCAGCATATCCCTTAAAAATAAAGGGCCAGTATATAATTTGCAGTTGATGATAGCAAATTGAATACATATTCATCTCCTTTTTTTACCTTACCTCCCCATTCTTCACAAAAATCCCAAAAAAGAATACCTTTTTAAAAAGCAAAAGAGGGTAGGAGAGGATCCAAAAGCAAATATGAGATGTCACCATAAATTTGGGTGCTAGAAAGCAGATGAATGAGTGATAATTAATTTAGCAGAGCAGAAAAAGCGGAAGCCTAAACTTCCAATGAGGAAAAGCCAAGGAGAAGCAGGACAATTTATGTTAAGAATCTTAAAAAACTCAAGAATTGGAGGTAACAGGTGCCTTTTATGGCAGGATGTGTGTGAGCCCAAAAAAGAGGAAGATTGTTAGAAGCATTAGACACTGAGATCCTTCTCTCTCTGTGCACGTCCACGCAACCACCCTTCCTCTCCCTGAAGAAGGTTGGTGGTTTATTCTTTGAAGAAGCTGAAGCAGAGGGATCTGGCACAGGGACACAAAACAAGGTTGAAGGTAGGGTGCTGTACTGGTAACAAAGGAATTAAGTGGAAATCTACAACCCAGAGGTGAGATAACCTCACTCTATTCCAACCCCTTCATCACTTGGCTTCAAGAACACCAACAGCCCATCTTATATTTCCCAGGCAAAAGACAGGAGAACACCTCTCCAGGTAAAGTAACCAGCCTATGAGAAATGACAAAAAGACCATCCCCCATGGCTAGATTCCAGGCCAATCACTATCATTTGAGAGTTCTCACATATAAACATAGACTCTCAGTCAGATTTTTAATACTTTACTCCCAAGAATGAATGGACATGCAAGGATCACCACACATTTGGAGAAAACCTCTGCCATATAATGCAGAGTCCAAACAAGCAGATGGAGGAAAAATCAGAGAAAATAAAGGCAACTGAAGGAAACTTTAAAATTAAAAAAAAATCATCAATATATCACCAGCAAAAAAAGTTTATTGAACTCATTAAAGAACAGGTTGGCATAAAAATAAACAATTAGAAAATAAAAATATGACTTTTATGAATTAAACATATGGTTGCAGAAATAATATTAAACTGAAGGGTGGAAACGTAAAGTTTAAGAAATCTTTAAAAAAGTAGAACAAAAGTCAAAGAGATGGGAAAATAGAAGAGAAAAAGGTAAGAAAATTAGGAGATCATTCCACAAGGTCCAACATGTAAATAACAGGAATTCCAGAAAGCAGAGAAAACAAAGTGGAAGAAATTACCAGCGAAATCACAGAGGAAAATTTCCCAGACCTGGAGGACATGAGTTTCCAAACTGAAAGGGCTCAGAGAATTTCCTGAACAATAAATGCAAAAAGGGCCACACCAGGGTACCTCACTGTGATATTTCAGAAAGCCAAGGATAAAGAAAAGATCCTAAAATATTCCAAAGGGTAGAAGTTAGAATGGCAATGGACTTTTCTATGGCAACACTGGAAGCCAGAAGACAATGGATAAAGTACTTCAAAATTTTTCTAAAAGTGAATTACAGCCTAGAATCTTATATACAGTCAGATGTGAGAGAAGAATCAAGCTCTTTTCATACAGGCAAGGCCTCAAAGTTTAGCTCTTACATACCCTTTCTCAGCTTATTAGAAGATAAATTCCACTAAAATGAGGACTTTTAGTGGAATAAACCAAACCAGGAGCAAGAGGAAACGAAGGGAACACCAGCCTAGACCGGTGCAGAAGGATGCTGGATTCCAAGAGAGATAAATCCAACAAGAAAAAGACATGGATTGGTTACCTGATGTTTGCAAATGTATTGGGAGGAGATTTACACTTCTAATGAAGATTCTATGAATTATTTGATTACAGATACATAGAAAATTAAGCAAGCAAAGAAATACAGCCAATTATTAACTATAGGAAAAAAATTTTTATAAGATAGGAATGTAATAAAATTTCACCTTTTAGCTCAGCTGTGAACAATGTTTACCTAATAATAATGATGCTGCTGCTATTATACACTTGCATATATATGTGCATGTGTGTGTGTGTATACACACACTCAATACTGATTTCACCAGAAGTTATTATATGACAATTACTGGGAAAACAGAGGGAGAAGAAGCGAGCTTGAGAGGTGGAGGGAGAGTTAGGGAGTCAAAAAGTAGTATCTAAAATATAAAAATCAAGAAATAGCTGTATAAACAAGTTATTTAAAAACAGGGAGGTTCATACCAGAGGAAACAGCTAAGGCACTTGAAAGCTTGGGGAAGCAGGTATCAGCATGGGAAGAGGGGTGGGGCAGAAGGCGTTTTTCATCATATGACCCTTAAAGAACTATGTGATTTCTCCAATTATGTAACCCTGGTACTTGGAAATAATATTAATTGAAAACCAAGAGAGCCAACTAGTACCAAATAACTAAGCAGAGTGAAGGTGACTGGGTGTGTCTAATTTCCTCAGCCTTTGAAAACTACATTGAGGGCATTTCCTGTCACAGGGGAAAATAGCAAACCTTGTATCACTGCTCCCCTTGGGACTGGCAAATCTGTGCCCAAAGGTCTCTGTGTTCTGATCTGTGTCTGTTGTGTCAATATGACCAAATTTCAATGAAATGTGGATCAGCTATCTCTTGGTATAGCTCTGGCAGCTGAAGAGTGGGTGCAAACCCCCTAGGTTTCTGAGGCTCACAGAGTTGCTGGGATCTTTTTAAAGATCTTCTGGCTCTCACTTGCATCTGAGTTCCATGACCCTCCCTTTGCACTGGCCTTCTCACACCCAGTAAATGAGGTGTGGCTGTAAGTGATGGGGGAGGGGGGGGTCCTAGGTACTGGAAGACAAAAGGGAAAACTTCCTCAGATAGTTTGATAATGCTATTTCCATGGCTGTACTATCAAAATGAAAGAGTATCATTAAGGTTTAGAGTCTAATGAGGTAGTGTTAGATAAGCCAAGGAAAAATCCCTGTATGTAAAATATAATTATTTGGAAAGGAAGAAGTAAGTGCACTTGGATTTATACCACATGAGGGTGAAAATCTAATTTTGATGAAATGAAACTAAAATCATGACAGATTGGAAAGCTAGAAAGCTTTACTTATGAATGAAAGACAAATAGGTCCATTCTGTAACTTATTGTCTGCATCATAAAACGGATGGCTTGGACATTCAGAGATACGGAAGGAAAAATCTTGAGGTATCTTGCACTTGTCGAAAGGAAATTCCTTTGAGTACTCAATTATTTCTCTTACAGCAGGTAAATATAAGCTATTGAATAATAATAGCCAACATTTATTGAAAGCTTATTTTGTGCCAGACAGTTTTAAGCCCTTTATAAATATTAGCTTATTAATCTTCAAGGCAACTGTAGGAGTTATGTACTATAATGTATGTTTGAGAGAGAAAGTCTCCATTTTATAGAAGATAATATTTTAAAAATCACAAGAAATTAAATAACTAGCCCAAGATTACAGGTAGTGATTGTGGAATTCTCTCAACCTATATCTGTATTTACAAATTACAAATTAATGTAATTACCAGTAAGCAGAGGCCTTTGCATTAATGGTGTATTTTTAAGATTCTGTTTGGTATATATTTTATATGGACTCCAGTTGAGGTGTCCAGAATTCAACTGGGTAAAGTTAAACCTTTCAGTTGAAATTAGAAGTCTTCTCTGGAGATGAGTTTCAGAAATCAGATTATAGCTCCCTCCCTTGCCCACCACTCATCTTAGACCTCGGAAATAAACAGTAGCTTGAGCAGGAACAGCAAGAATAAGGATGACAATGAGCATAATAAATAATGCTTATAATGTTTGAACCCTTATGCCACTAGGAAAAAAAGACACTCGTTGCATTGAATGGTAGAAATTTCACATCTGTGCATACAGCCACCCTGGCCTCAATATGATTCTTATAAGGCAGCCAAGCTCTGAGACCTAGAAATGGTGAGTCAGTCAGGAGGGGAGATAGGAGGGGTGGGGGTGGGGGTACGATAAAAATAAAAATGCTGATTGCATTGTCACTAATTCAGTTTAGCTCAAACAGCCCCAGCCTGGTGAGCCAACAGCAGTGACAAGCAGCACAGAAAAGAAAGAAGCACGGATGCTCTGTGGGACTGAGCAGAGGGGATGCAGGCTGCCGCATCAGTAACTTCACACCAAAAAACGAGACCAACAGCGTTGTGACTGTGGCGTGAGTTCAAAAACAAACAAGTGGAAAGTGCCTGGGGATAAAATGGGCTCTAATCGATGAGCGCAGTGCCACTGACCCCCTGGTAGAAAGCTGCCTTTTGTAAGAGTCCCCTGACTGTGGGGGATGGGGCTTGCAGACGGTTTGGTGCGTGTTAGAGGCCAACTTACACCGTTCAAACAGAGTATTGTTTTCTCTGGGGTATACGGCTTACTGTGATTCCAGACATGTCGCCATGGCAGCGGAGGGGGAGGGAGGGAGGGAAGGAGGAACAGATGGGGGTCACCAGGGTCCTACTTCTCATGCAAGGGCTCCCACCACCCTCCCCTCTCTCCTTTAGGAGGACAGTGTTGTGCTGCATCTTCTTTTCTTCTTTCACTAGCCCACGGATGTCAATCAGTTCAACTTAATACATCTTTGTTGAGTGCCTACTATGTGTAGACCCTTCCCTTCTAATTAAGATCAGCTTCCATTAAAATACCCAACCTCTGCTTGGCTATGGAAAGCTGAAGAAAGCAAAAAAATCTTAGTTCTCATACTCTCAAAGTGTATCGTTTACGATTCACACACTATATGGATGTATAAGTGAAAGATACTTATGGAATATAGTATATACATTTGTCAGCTGTCCCCAAAGCTAACCTTATATTAAAATTAGAGAGAATATGGTAGTCCTTTAGCATTCCTAGACTTACTGCGATGGCCTTTTTCCCTCTAATTTCCTGCTTGCATATAACACTGCTGGGTCAAACTTCCCTAGGCGCATCTCCGCTGTGATGATACCCTGATCGACCGTCTTCAATGGTTATCCAAAATTACTAGCTTGGAACTTAAGATCTGTTGAACCTTCTTGTCATCCCTCCTACCAATCTTCCTTTCCTATCATTCAAATGCTCTCATGTTGTTAGGAGGAGGTGATAGGTAGGATGAACAGATTGGATAGGTACGTAGGTAGGTTGATAGATAAACATCAAAACACTCACTCATGCTCATGAGGTTACCATATCTTAAAGTCAAGAATAATTTTTTCCTGGCTTTCATCCGTTCAATTTCTACCAAGGTCTAGCGCAAATCTCAAAGGTATATCAAGCTCAATATGATCAAAATGAAACACTATATCTCAGTGACTGGAACCACCATCATCAATCCAGTTTCACAAACCGTAGTCTAGGCTCTATCCTGAAACATCCCACATCCCTCAATCCTCATTTCAGAAAATTGCCAAAGCTCTTTCACTATCACTTTCTGAATACACCTCTATGCCATTCACTTCTGTCTCCAAGTCCCATCACTCTGTTCTTTCAGTTTTCAACCAGAAGCCCAAATGGTCTCCCCATGTTCATTCTTGTTCCCTTCCATTAGTTCTCTACACTGTAGTCAGAAGGATATTTTCAAAATGCAAATCTGAACATGTCATACCCCTGCTAACAATTCTTCAGTGGCTTTCCTCAGCTCTTAGGTCAGTGGACAGAATCCCAGCTAGAAAGCTCTGCCTTCAGCCCCCCCTTCACCCCCACCTTGTCTGCTGGTTTTCATACCTCAGGGTCCATCCAGTCAACTGGAGGGTTTGCTGAAACACAGTTTCTGGTTCAGTGCATCTGGGGGACGCAGATTATTTGCAATTCTAACGAGTCCCCAGGTGACGCCGATGCTGCTTTGAGAATCACTGCCTTAGTTTACTTCTTTTGGCTTTTAAGGAAGCTTCCCTTCCTCTGAGAGGCCTTCTGTGACTGTCCCCACCTCACTAGGTTCAGTTATATATGTTCTCTGCAGTCTGGACTTCTCCTTCACAGCACTTGCCCTAAACAAAGGCTGTAATTAAGTATCTGTGTGATTATTTCACTAATGTCTGTCTCAGCCACTAGCCTTCTGAGCTGTGAGGTTAGGGACCACTTTTGTTTTGTTCAGCATTATGTCCTTAGTGTCCACCAAGTACCTGGCACATACTGTGTGCTCAATAATTATTTGCTAAATGCAGGACTAATCTCCCATGAAGTTTCTCTACTTAATGGAGGGCATATCCAAGCCCCTTCCTACTAATGACACCTTCAGTGTTGATACATTCTAGAGCCTCCCTGGAATAGGAAAATCATCAAATACTGTGAATACATAAGATAGTTGGAGAAAACCTGTCAGAGCTGGAGAAGTTGTTTGCGAAAGATTCTAGCACCTCTGTTGTGAGGTGCAGCTTCCTTGTGATTGAATGAAGGAGGGGAGGGAAGGGGAGGGAAGGGAGAGAGGAGGGGGGAGGGGGGAGGGGGGAGGGAGATATCCTGAGTGGAAAAGTGTATGCTGAGTGTCTGTGCAGCAGCCCTTTGGTTTACTGGTTAAGAGAAGGCATCGGCATTAGAATGCTCACATCTCCAAGTCATGGTTTCCTCATCTACAAAATGGGGGTGATAATAGTACTTAAACTTCATAAAGTTGTTGGGATAATTAAATGGGAAATTATATGGAAAGAACTTAATGTAGTATCTAGAATGTAGCAAACACGTGAAAATACTAGATGTTATTATGGATTTATGAATTGGTATTAGAGGAGCCATTGCACTCTGGGTCTTCTAGGTCCTGTCTAATTGCAAATATTCTGTTCCAAGTTTGGCCTTTTTTGTCTGGAAAATGTGGTTTCATGTCAGGTCCATATCAAACATCTTAATATTCATACACTTTGTTGTAGTTGACTAAGTCCAGCAAACGGTTAGTAATTGCCTACTATGTGAGGTCATTTGACTTGGCATCAGAGGGAGACTCAGAGGAGAAGCACTCGGATGGGGGAGAGAACTAGATACATAGTTGGTTAAAATGGAAGGCAGAATGAAATAAACATTAAATGGAGGTACCTATGAAAATCTACAGCCATGGAAAGGAAGGACAGGCAACTTCTGACTGAGGTGGTATTTGATTGGACCTAAAAGGCAGAGAGGGAGATTTGATGGGCAAAGAAAGGAAGCACAGCATTCCATGCTGAGGGAACGTAACAGGCCCAGGCTTGGATGCTCTGAAGTGCATAGCTCACTCCCGGGAAGCAAAAAGAACAGCGCCGGCAGTGAAGAGAGATGTAATAAGTGAGAGAGGAAACTGGGAAGGTCATCTGGAGTTAGATTATATAAAATCTTGAACGTAATGTTAAGAAGTTAGTCTTTTGTTCTATAGGTAACATGGCTCCATTTGCATCCTCGGTCTGAGGCTGCCTCAAGATTTTATAATTTTTTCTCGGGTTTGGCTTAAGGAAGACAAGTATGGTCTCTACCATCATTTGATTGGATAGTTTTGCAAAGCTAAGCTCTCAATTTACTTCTTACTTCTTCGGGGGCTATTTTCTTCTTATTGAGCTATTCTCCACCAGGTAAGTGGTCACAGGTAGTTAGGGCTTTCATTTCTAAACACCCAAGTTTTCTCAGAGATGGATTATTTATAAAACCAAGATTAATACAAATACCTGGGTATAGTTGGGGTAGTTTTCTTACAAATTCTTGACCCCTTTCCCCTATAATTTAATCTTACCCAGGTCTGAAGGTTTTCTTCTACTCACTGTGAATGTTCACATTTTGTACCATATGTCAAAAGTCCTCCCAGGACATACGTGGCCCTGGTTTGCTGTTTTCCCACTTGTTGGAGAACCTGCTCATTTTCTTCTGTGCTGACTCTCTGGTAAGACAGAATTTGATGACTGTGGCCTTTCTCATTCAGTCAATGGTGCTATGCTCAGCACTTCAATACCCTGACTTTCTCCCTCTCCTTTAAAAAGAAATTGCCTCCTTTGTCCATGTAACTGCCACAAGAGAGGAGGGTGGACGAAGGCATGCCTCCACGTCAGCAGCGCGAAACTGACATGTCATTTTTCTGACCAAGAAAAAAGTGGTTCAATCACTTGACCAACTTGTTTCAGTATCTCAGCAATGAAATAACTACACAAAACTACTTTTCTTTGAAAGATACAGCTTTGAAAGTATACTGCTTTTGAGGGAACATGAAATTACAAAAATATCAGTTTATGTCAGAATATAACCTCATTTTAAGTGTAAGGAAGAAAATGAAAGACAAACATGAAGTAGTTTAAAAATGGATGTGGAGCTATACTATCGCTCAATTCACTGGAAACAGGCTGATTAGAGAAAATAATTCCTCCATTGCCACAATTTTTTTCCCAGGTTATTTCTTAAAATCTGTATTCCAGATTTAGTTATGGAAGAAAATACCTCTTGTCCATTTCAGTAAGCCAAGAATCCTATCTGAAGTTGTTTACATTGTCATTCTTTTCAAAGTAGTGGGATCAAATGTAGTTTTACATCCTACTTTTTCTCACATATAATGTCATGTACATTTATTTCCCCATGCTATTAAAATTCTTCTAAAACATTTTAACAACTATGAAATATTCTTTCACTTGAGTGTACTACAATTTACTTAACCAATTTTCTACCTTTGGTTGTTTCTTTTTTTTCCCAACCTTTACCACTATAAATAATGCCACACCGAACATTCTTATACATATATATTTTTTTAATCACATCTCTGATTACGATCCTGGTATAATCACTGGGTCAAGGTATAGGAGCGCTTTTTAAGCACTACATACCGCCAAACCGTTCTCTGCTCATTACCCATGTGTAAAATGTTTGGTGACACAGCTTGATTCTTCCTATGAGAAAACCCATTGTTGATCTGATTGAAAGCAACAACTTCTCTTATCAAAGTAGATCTATCGTTATAATCATAGGAATAGGATAATCTCTCTGCCTGAATGGAGTTGATCACTGAGTTTCAGTTTTAATTAGATGAAATGCCTATTGGCAAAGGTTACAACACACATGTATTGGGAAACAAGCTAATCTAATAGGCAGGGCTCTGCTGCAAGGCATGTCTTTCACACCACTCAGGACAACAGAAGAGGCTGGAGTGGCCGAAGAGTCAGGGTGCTTGGCCTGGGCATTAGAATCTACCTTTTCTGAGTTCAAAGCCTGACTCCAATGTCGTAGGTGGGGAAACTTGAGCAAGGCTCATTTTTCTCATCTATGCAATGTCTATAACAGTGCCTATATTCAGAAGATGTGTGAGGATTAAATGGGAAAAAATACTTGGTGGAGTACCCGGTGAATTGTAAGCATGCAGGAAGTACTTCTTTTTGAAGATTTTTAATTCCATGCTTACAACTGCCTACAGAACTTCAATATTTGGTGAGTAGATGAAACCAAAAGCAAACAATCTATTTGCAACAGAGGTTTATAAAGTTCACACAGATTTCTTAGCCCTTTTGGTTGGGAAGGCAAGTGAAAGTCAGAATAATAATTGTTCATAATAATAACAATAAAAATAAATGTGGCATAGAAGGGAGCGACAAGGTCTTAGGTGACCAAGAAGGCTGCTGCTTGAGCCATGCCTTCCTCATTGTGCTCTAGTGCAGAGTTTCTCAGGGGAGTTTTTTGGAAATCAGGCCTCCTGCCAGCCTCATGCTGTGTCTCTGGACAGGTTTGCCAGAGGAAGAACCAAGCCTTGTGCTTTCGGTCTCGGGTGTTCGCTTCCTGGCTCTGGACATATGGGCAGGGCGTTTCTGCTGGGGTAAATGTTCTCCACTCTTAAGCACCAGCATCTGCTCCATCAGAAATGGGGCTTCCTTTGAATCTGTTCCTGCCTTTCTCTGACCAGAAACAAAAAGAAAGCAGCTGCAGAAATACACACAGACATCAGGATTTCGGCAGGGTGGCTGCCTGTGCTGGGCAGCACAGGCCACTCCCACTGTCTGCTCCACATCTCAAACCCTAATGGCGCTGTAAACCAGAAATCCTAATTTCAGTCTCAGTTAGGGAGTGGGAAGGAAGAATTAGAACCGTATTTGTTTTGTCTGTCAACAAAGTGATGCCATCATCTTTACAGCGATACATGAAGCACAGCCCTGTCACTTCAGAATGGAAAAATTAGTTTGTCTATTATCTCTCCTTGAAGTGTTCCGAAAGCAGGCATGGGGTTGGGGGTAGGGTAGTTACCTTCATCCTTCCTATTTAGCTGCAGGTGTGGAACACATGCAAGGAGGGAACCCCCCCACCCCCACCCATTTTTAAAATGAATAAAACAGACCATATAGAGGGGAAGCTTGGAAATTTTGTAGCTTTGTCTTTGGGATTTCATTGGGTGTTAAGAAACTCATAACACAGATTTAGTCCTTAGAACATCAATAAATTATTCCTTGCCATCCAGGTCAGCCAAATTTTAATATCTGTACACTGTGATTCTAATAAATATGACCTGTGTCAACCATCCCTCTCCCAATCCCAGATTTACACAGTGTCACTGGCTGTGGCAGCAAGGGCTGGTGAAACAAAAATAACGAACTGTAGTTGCTGTCTACGCCACACCTCTCTTGCATCTGCAGCGTCTGTGTGTCTGCGTGTTCGTGCTGGCCTGTCTGTCCTGGGTGTGTGTGAGTGTAGGTGCGTCCCTGGGTGGGAGGCAGAACCAGGGTGGCGTTTAAGGCATCGGCAGCTCATAAGCCTGTTGACCTGGATCCTCACTCCATGCTCCTTCATCTTGCTCTACTTTTAATTTTTTCCATTTATAACTGCCTAACACACTGTATAATTTGCACTTATTTATTATGTTTATTGTCCTCTAGAATGTAAACCCCTCAAGGGCAGGGATTTTTATTTTGTTTGTCCACTGGTATATTTTAAGCACCTGGAACGCCGACTGGCACACATAAATACATGTTTTATGAATGGATATTTATTAATCATTCTAAGTTTAGATTAATTGATAAGTCCACACGCCAAGACCTGTTCATTTATTGGAAATATTCACCACCCACCGCCAATCCCCTTCAAACTCTAAGCAGCTCCTGGTGTCCACAAAACAGTTGGCTTCAACACTGCCAAACAATCACTGTCACTTGATAAAATTAAGGAGGAAGTACAATATTTACCAAAGCAGAAACTCTGGAGGGGAGGGTGGGAATGGGGAGTGGCTTATTTTCACTTAAATAATGAAGCCCATCGACAACCCCACCTCAATATTTATTCAGAAGCAAAACAAGCCAGTGTATGATTTTGATCTGTGATTTGAGAATATTTAAGAGTACAGTACATTTTTTTTAAATCTGCAAATTGTTTATTATTGCCATTGACTAAAATCAGAAGGGGTCCTAGCTTAAATGTCTTTCTTCCTCAGAAAGCATCAGACATTTGTTTTCAGTAAATGTTTGGGAATGTTCGTGAAAGTAAGCATGCAAGAGAACAGAGAGTAAAAATAAAATCATACTGAAGCTGGAGATGTTTCAGCTTCTCCCAGTTGCTAAGAGGTATAATTAGGGTGAATATATAATTTTTCACCCAAACCAGGACAACTGGCATACACTGGGACTGTCTTGGGCAATTACACATATGATGGCCTTAGGTATAATCAGCTTCCATCACATTAGAGGAAAGGCAAGGGCTAGCAAAGATTAGTGCATCGGAAATGTCAAAAGCCCTGTGGTTTGCCTCCTATTTGCTTTGAATTCAAGGGTCACAGATGTTGATCAAAATATTCATATCGCCAATTTGCACTAATTTCTCTAGTTTGTAAGTATCAAGCCAGACTGTTCAATAAATGACCTAGAGAATTAATCTATTTCCTCCCATTAGTTTCCGACTCTTTAGCATGACAGTATCAGATACCCTGTTAAGGAGAAGGCCCCTTCAAGCTGTGTAACTGACGCATTCTTACTCCTCCTTGGAGACACATCTGTCTACTTACCGCCCCTCCCCCATCCTGTAAACAAACCCCTCTATTCCTACCAGATCCCTATTTTTCAGTTCTCCTAGTACAATCAGAATAAGTGAAAAAGGGCCCTGATTTTCCGGAGGGACCAGGCAGTCTGAAAAGGTATGTCTTCAACATCATTAGCAGTTCATCTTCTAAAACCTCCGGGCAGCCCCCCAGGCACCCCCTCCAGCAGGCCTCCTTTCCCTGCCCCCCACCCCTCTCTTTTGGCATCTGCTTATCAAATTAATGAAGCCCATCTAGACAGGAGGAAGTTGGGGCAGAAGATAGGAGCTTAAGAGCAATTCAATGTAAGCCCCTCCTTCCTTAAAAAAAAAAGAAGAAGAATGGCAATAAAAACTGAATTTCTTTCTCTTAAATGGGAAGAGGAAAAGGAAATGGTGTTGGGGGTGGGGATTGAGGGGTTGCTGTGATTGTCTCCTAGTTCCCTGAAGGAAGAGATGTCTATTTACTTTACTGACTGAACATTTGCATGTTAAAAAGGCACAGTTCCTTTGTGGGCAGGATTTATCAGGGCCACATTTTCTACTTGACAGAGCAGAGTGCCCGGCAAGGATTCCAGGTACAGGATAAAGCAACTTTCTGTGACTTTCCCTCTCGCCTTTTTATGAGACAGGTCCGTCCATTACGGAGGATCAGGGAGGCCAGGATGAGATTTCTGTGACACTGTGTGTTTGTGCGGTGCTGGCGGCAGGGACCGGGCAGATCCCATCCTCCCGCCGAGGCAGCTGCAAGGCACAGGAGCACAAGGCAGTTCCATTAGAGCCTCCCCATTCCCCCACATCCGGAGAGGCAATTTTCAGCGTGAGGTACAAAACACATCAACATCTCTAATCACGTCACTGACCTAAATATAGACAATGACTTCAAGGAAGAGGAGAGAAAAAAAAAGTTGCACATTCTTTTATACCTGCAAATGCTGCCGAGCTCTTCAAACAAGCACTGGCAATGAGGAACGATAGAAAACCAGTCAGATGTGAAGGCAGAAGAGAGGAGAGATGGGTGTTCTAGAATGATTGCCGTGATAAGGCCATTACAGTTTCTCAGCTTAACATCAATCCTCATTTGTAACCCCGGGTCGGTCTCTCGCTTTGGCAGTGGTCTCGTGCCCCTGGCCAGCTTCTCCATGGGGTGGTGTGGGAGGAAGTGGCATCCATCACAGATCGCCACAGCTAAGCCAGGCTGTTCTCTCCACTAGGCAGGGCAGGTCTCTGATTCAAAGAGAGAATGCTTGATTGAGAAGCAGTTTCTTTCCTACCTGAGAAGAATATGCTATTGGTTCCTTTGCTTATTGAACAGCCTTCCCTGGCAACCACATTTAGCCACCCCCAATGTCAGCCCTCGGTGTTAGCATCCCACGGCAATGCCCTCCTCCATACAATTGAAGGCAAAACCTTACTAAGGACTCTAGAAAGCTGGCATGGGCTACCTCACTTGTTAATGCCACGAGGAGTGTCTGCAAAGATTACCTTTTCTTCACAATATGACTTCAGTTGGGATGAGTCTTTTAATGCCATGTTCAAAAGACTGCCTACTTCTTTTATTGGCATGGGGATTATCCACCTGCCAGAAGAATGATATGGCCGTGTTAGGAGCTTTTATGAACATGAACCCCATAACTAGGGAGCTTGGGAAAGACATCTGAAGAACAAAACCTTGAGTATAGGTAGACCAGTAGCATCAGAAATCAGGACATGATTGTGGACCCTCACTGCGGGGAAGTCACGTGTCTCTCACATATTTCTAATGCTCTTTCTGTTCACTCAGACAACTATCTGCATAAGAACAGCCTGCTAGAGGCTCCCCGAGTGTAACATAATTGCCTGCTGTTAGGGAACCAGCAAGCCACTTGAGACTTAAGCTGTCCAGAACTTAAGCTGTCACTTAGGCCAAAACACAAATCCACGCTCTTTTGTGTTAGCAAAGCATCCACAAATGCAGCCATCGGTTTGTTTCTTCAGAGAACATATAAGCACCGGTGCAGAAACATATTACACCATCACAAAAAAAAAAAGCCCAGCCCTTGGAAACCAGAAGACAAAAAAAGAATAGAATGTTTTTGGAAAATAACAGAAAAAATATCTATCTCACAGAAGACAACATAAGGAAACAAATGAAGGCAGCATTCAGACGAAATAGAAAAAAACAATGGAAGAAATCCAACAGGAGTTGAGGACAAAAAGAACGAAAACCTGAAACAAACAAATCCCCAAAACAAACAATGATGAAAAGGTTTTGGTTACAGTAGAGCTGTAAATGGCCCAGGCTAATAAAATCTCTGCGCATGGTAGTCTGGGTGTGAACCTCTCAGCGGCTTCCCCTGCATTGGGACCCTCTAGTATTCACTGCCCTTCTAAAAAATGAGGCTCAATTACAGTATAGAAAATAGGTAGCTAAATGTTCTCAGAAATAAAGAAACCTGAAGAGTGACTGAAAAATGGCTCTGGATTTCAGATACCAGTTTTATGTTATCACAACCAGAACAGGAGGCTGGTTACTCCATGGTTTGTAGTTGTTGTTTTTTTTTTTAAAGGATTCCCAGTAACGCCCTTCACCAATGGACACTGAGACACTAATTGCTGATGGTTTCTGGAAAGGAACTGGGGAATGGATGGCTTCAGTTGAAGGTACTAAGAGATTCTGGCCCATGAATAGGGAAGTCTTTTCAGAAAGTTTGCTTCTCCTGGGTTTTGGCTTCCTTATACAGACCCTTGGAAACAGACTCGCTGGGACTGGTGAATGCAATTTAAAATTACCAAGGACTAGAGAGAGAAGGAGAAAAAAAGAAAATAATTTGGCCAAGAGACTTTTTTTCCAATCCCATATCTTTGTTAAACATTTTCCAAACCATGATGAGAATACTAATAGTAATCTAATACTATACTACTCATTACTAATAAAACATATTTATGAAATGGAAATATAATGTGCATATTTCCAAAATGTGGTTATAAATGACTTACTCTAAGCTACAATTTAAAATGGTTTGAGAAATGAGTCTTTAATAAAGAATTGATGAGGATCATGCCTGCTGATAATAATTCTATTTGGTAAGATTATTTGGCTTCCTATGGCAATTTGAGCTGAGGTGATTGCCACAAAAATTACTGCAGGTAACTAACACAGGGAAATTTAATTGATGATAAATACAGTGGTGGTATGTCAACTCTTGGAAAAGTGAGCATGTAAATGAAGATTTCAGCATCATCTCATGTGCTGTTTATACTTAGTCATTACAGTGCTGTCAAATTTTTGTCTGACAGGTTTGCACATAGTAGGGATTTAAAAGCTGAGTGAGGCAGAGAACACCATGGATTGCCAGCATGCCATCACAAGAAGCCAGAAGAGTCTCAGGACAGTTCCTCCCCTATGGGTTTAAGGGGAAGCATGGCCTTTCAGATTGCTTGATTTGAGATTTCTAGCCTCCAGATCTGTGAGATGATAAATTTCTGTTGCCAGTTTGTGGTACCTTGTTACAGCTACCCGAGGAAACAGTGCGTTACCACACTAGCAGGTCAGGGTATCTTGGCTTAAGCAAAGCATTTGACAAAACTTCTTTCACTACTCCTTTGAACAAAGAGAGTTAAGTGTACCAGACGACCTCTACAGATATCATAGATGTATAAAATCTTTCTAAATATTAGGCATTGTCCTGGACAGTGGAACTACAAGAATGAAACAGAACTCTGACCATCAGGAATTATCAGCTGGTAGGGAGGCCAAACAAATGAACAAACAGTTAAATGCAGCATAATAAGTGATAAATGTTGCAATAACGGTGGGCAGTAGGTGCTTCAGGGAGATGAAGGTTGAAAGTGGGCTGGAGAGTGCTTGCAGAAGAGGTGATTTTTGAGTTAAGTCTTAAAGGATGAGTAGAAGTTTGTAAGTCAGATAAAGTAGAGAAAGAGCAGTAAAGCAGAGAAAGAACCCCAGTGAAGACATGAAGGACATGTTGTGTTTGAGGAACTTCTGTGGCTGGATTCCAGAGGATGTGTGACAGAGGGGAAGGAGATGAGGCTGTGAGGTTGACGGGGCAGATGAAGAATTTGTATGACATAGCCAGGGGTGTGGACCCTATTGTGTAAAGCTGGACAGCCTCTGAAGGATTGAATTCTGTTCTCCATTTGTATCAGTGGTTTCTATAATGACACAGAAAGCAGAAGAATGACAGTTAAAGGAAAAAACAATCTTATCTGGCCAGAAAAGGTAAATATTAAAGCCTGAATGCATAGGTTCACAAAAACTAACTGCTCATGTACTGCACTAGGAAAATCTTGTCTAAATGTGCTTCATGTTAAGACACTTGACTTTTAATTGATGCAAGCACCTTTAGGCTGCAGACGGGTTGTGATAATTTCTATTGTATTCCGCCTTGGTCAAATCACATTTGGAATATCATATACATATCTGGGAGTCTCATTTTAAAAAGGATATCAGGTATCATGAGCATGTCAGAAAGAGGAAACCTTTGCAGCAGAGAGTCAGATATCTATGCTAAAAGAAGGAATGGGATGGTGGAAGGAACTGGGAATGTTCAAGTTGGAAAAGAGAAGATGAAGAAATATGAAAGCTTTTATTGACTTTCTAAAGGTCGCTTACAGAAAAAAGGGATAGATTTACTCTGTGTCACAATATAAGAACAAGCGGAGGTTGTACAGCAATAGATTTCAGTTGAATACAAGGAAAGACTTTCGAAAAATTCTGTACCCAAAAAATGAAAATGGATGACAAGCAAGGACTCAGTAGCCATCCCTGTCAAGGAGGTTTTGGAGGAGATTCCTGCTTTTGGCAAGAGGTTGAACTAGGTGACCTTGAAAATCCTTTTTACCCAAAGACTGGGTAAAATGCCAATACTTTCTGGCTATACCAAATATCTGTAATTTCAAAACAACCAAAAAATGCCACACAATTTACCTATCTGGAAATCTAGTTCATGTTAAACAATGGCCAAATATTTATGTGCATTGTACTGGTTTTTGAGGGGGATTAAAAAAAAACTTAAAAACCACGATCCTGTCATCTCTCCTTCCCTCAAGGAGGCATGCAACATGATCCCATGGGTGATTACTGACCTCTTATGAAATCGGAGATTGATCAGTATTTGGCATTAATTGGGAAGCAGAAACCATTTAGAAATAGTTATACTAGCAATGAAGCATTATAATGAACTTTAAGGATACAAAGGGTTCTTTTGTGTTATGAAACCGAACAACAAACGCAATATTGATAGAGTGCTTAGAATACTCCACATTCTGGTTTCTGGGCTATAAGGAGATAAGCAAGAAGAAGAGACGTTTTCTTTTCCAAATTTGTACCGATGACACAATTACGATCACAAAAATCCCTCAGAGAATAGGGAGGGTTTCAACTTTCATAAGCAAGGGACATCAATGAGGTCATGGTGAGGAGGTTTCCAATTACTTGTTGCTAAACCATGGTAAGTATCAATTTCATACACCAGAGATCTATTTCCACCTATTATTTATTATAAAATCCTCAGAGTAATAATTAACTTTAGACGCTGTTTTAAAATTTTTAATGATTTTTTAAAAGCCCAAATAAAGGTCCTTGGTTCTGTTTTGGGAAAATAATCAACACTAAAAGCACAACATAAAAATAACTGCATTAACCAAACATTTTAAGGCTCGCTGACATCAGGTCCCAAACCCGAGATTCTGATTAGAGCCTTTAGAATGAGATACTCCTGCCTCACTGTGGTCAGTTTTCCGGTATGATAAATATGTTGCTCCCTATTTATTGATAAAGGCATGGCATCTAGCAACATTTTCTATCTCTGACCAAGAAGATGAAGATTTGCTGATTCCAGTGACCTACATGAGACCCAGGAGAGTATTTCTCCCCTGACAAAGATACCAAATAAATGCCTGGGAGCTTAACTTTAGACCTGAGCATAGGATCACCTTCCCATGCATGTGTCCAAAGCTGAGATTCTGAGCATGTGGCCAGGAGGAAAAACAAAACAAAACAAAACAATCAAACTGAACATGATTTCCTGCGGAACAAAGGCCAGTACCAACACGTGTGTTGAGTCCTCACGTGTTTTAATAAAGACTGTTTTCCTCAAAATGTGTGGGAGGCTTGAGGGAGGAGTTGGATGCTTTTGCTGTCTGCCTCTCTCATGCCCCAGGAGTGGGAAGGGAAGGTAACGAAAGTGGAGTATAGTCAAACTTTTTTCACTCGGTTTCTCAGGCCCCTCATTTTTTCCCAGCAGATGGACCTTGTGTTTCCCACCCTTTACTCCGGTATTCATCTACCAGGAGGAATTTTGCCTCGTATCTTCCTAGGAAACTCCCAGTCTCAAAAGTAAGGATGCACAAAAGTTATTAAAACGTTTTTTTTAAAAGGGAAGATTTTCATATCCAAGTGAAACACACAGAAAAGCAGAGGTCCACATGATAACATAATCTGTGGAAACAAACGCTCTTAAAAGTTATTAGGCAGTAAGTTTAAGTATCTGATATTTTGGTGTGTATCATCCCTCTATGACCAGCACAGGCTCTTGCTCTTAAAATTATTAAATAATAACTCTGGCAGAAGGGAGACACATCTCTTTTATTTCTAGTTAAGGAAAACAACAACAGGCCAGAGAGTATAAATTTCTAATTTTGCTGGTGTATTATCAACCAGTAATATGTGCAACTTGAAACTGCCAATTATCTCATAAGAGGGGTATCACCTTTTCTGTTGTGAATGACTACTTCAATAACTCTAGGTTCAGCTCACTCTCTCTTCGTCATGTCACCAGCAGCTTTTCAGTGGCAGAAATGTGCAGGGGAAGCATAGAGGAAAAGCAAAAACTGTCAACACACAAACACCCCAGCTAGCCCAGCCCCTGGCTCAGGAGCCCGGAGAGCGGTAAGAGGAAGACAGAGAAAGAGAGGGGGGAGGGGAGCAGCATGGAATAGCCCGGAGCAGTCGGTAGGTCACAGGCACGCAGTGCTCAGCAGCAAACTCAGTTTACAAAGAGACATCTGTTCCATTACTCCAATGCATTGTGGCTAATTACATCCTGGCCCGTCTGTGAAATGACAGCCACTTATTCTCCAGTGAACCGTAAAATCTGTACATGCTCGATTTGGGGAGTGGGGGAGCAGAGTAGTAGAGGCTGGAGTGGGAGGAAAGGGGAGCAGCCACGGGGAAAGAGAAAGGACTGGAGGAAGTCAAAGAGAAAGCATTTTTCCGGCAAGACAATCATGGTCCTAAAGGAAGGAAAATGATGAGAAATGGAGTGTTTTGACTCTGACTTAAGAAGTCCTAAGTTTAAGACGAAAGAATTTGTTCTCACAGCTGTTGCTGTTCCTTCCCATTCAAAGACTGCAAAGCCAAGGGCTGGATGCTTGAAGTTCTCCATCATCATTACTCCTGGGTTGTGGCTTGGGGACAAACCGACTAGACTTGCCCATTTGCTTCAGTCTCCAGAGGCTTGTAAAAAGCAGCAGCTGGCCAGAACCAGGGTGCGGTGACTGATGGGGGTGATCTCCTGTAAACTCCTTAGAAAAGTAAATAGCTATATCCATTCTCAAGCGGAGAGCCTGCATTAGAGCAGAATGTCTGATAGGTTGAGTGGGGAGTTGGCTTCCTGAAGAGTGGGAAGAAATCAACATCCAGGGTTTTTAAGAGGAAAAAATCAGTGAAAGAAGCTGGGGGGTGGTAAGGGGAAGATGCTCCCCTTGCTTTGGGTTGACATTAAGACTTGATCTTAACAAAAATCCAAAATCACTTATGAACTTGGTGACAGGTACAAGGGAAACAGAGATGGAAAATACAGAACACCGCTATTTTGAAATTAGACTTCAATCCACTATGGGTTTTAATAGGAAACTTATGTTCATTCCTGCACAAAAGCTTTCTGCCAGAGGATTTACACACTTCTATTGGAATGTATATTAAACACAACTGATTATATTATGGGTTTCTAGTGTGGTTAAACATCAATCTTTTTTCCTCTTGGAACAATACTATATTCTGAGAGTTACAATTGCAGGCCTGAAAAAGATCAGGCAGCTCTCTGGAAGGGGGTTACCCCGAATCTTCTACTTGCTAGACAGAGCTTGCTCCCACTCTTGGAAACCCACGTGGCCACCCCTCTATGCAGCCTGGGAATCCCCAGGACCAGCCAGTGCCAACTCGAAACAGCACTTCTCAAGGAATCACCCAGGACTGTGTTAAACTGTAGATTCTGATTCAGCAGGTCTGGAGTTGGGTCTGAGATTCTGCATTTCTAGCAAGTTCCCAAATGGCATTGATACTGTTGGCCCCTGTGAGCAGCAAGCCTCTACAATACCGTCCTTCACACACTCCTGCTCAATACTCTTCAAGACGGGCCGATGTGGAAGAAGGGTGGAATATGGCAGAATTAGTTGAATATGAAGTACTACAGATAATCACTCTAGGAATTTAGCTAATTTTGAGTCCAAGTAATTTTAACAACTCTGTATTGACTGCAAAGATGTAATATAATTGATTAGCAAAGGATAACCATCTGGAGAAGTTGCATATTGTTAGGGAAAGGGAGCGAAGACATGAAAGGGTGTGAGGCCCTGCGTTTATGTTAATGGAAAGAAGTTAATTTTATTCAGTTCACAAAGGAAAAGTAATTTTAAAGGAGTCTTGGGCTTTCAGTCATGTTCTACCAATACATTTCTGGTTGGCTGAGGAAGTAAATAGTTCTGGCAAAAATCCCAGTTACAGAGAGAGAGGACTAAGACAAGGGGATCTCCCTTCTTCTGATGAGTGTTCTTGCATGTTGAGACTTAGCTCATCTGGATTTAACTGGGGTAAACCTTTACACTAAGAGCAGAGGCTGGGGGAGAAAGGTGACCCCTTCATCCTGGCTCAGAGATGGGCCTATGTGCCAGCAGTGTGTGAAAGTACACTTGGTTCTGTGTCTATATATTTATTTCTGTCCTTGTGTTGGTAGTTGTGCCAGTTTGGCTATATTATGTCCCCCAGAAAAAAGCCATGTTTTTTGATGCAGTCTTGCTGGGGCAGACATACTAGTGTTGATTAGGTTGGAATATTGGATTAAGTTTTTTCCATGGAGATGTGACCCACCCAACTGTAGGTGATAACTCTGATTAGATAATTTCCATAGAGGTGTGGCCCCACCCATTCGGCGTGGGCCTTGGTTAGTTTACTGGAGCACTATATAAGAGCTCAGACAGAAGGACCTCAGTGCTGCAGCTTACAGAGACATTTTGAAGATGGCCATTGAAAATTGACACATTTTGGAGAACGCCATTTTGAGACACAACCTGGGAACAAGCAGACACGAGCCATGTGCCTTCCCAGCTAACAGAGGTTTTCCAGAGCCCATTGGCCATTCTTCAGTGAAGGTATCCTATTGTTGATGCCTTACCTTTGACACTTTATGAACTTAAGACTGTAACTTTGTAACCAAATAGACCCCCTTTATAAAAGCCAATCCACTTCTGGTATTTTGCACAACAGCAGCATTAGCAAACCAGAAAAGGGCCTGAGGACTCAGCCAGAGGGTGCTAATGGGGTTCTCTCCAGGAGAAAGTGGATTAAACAGAAGTTTATCAGGGAAGCCAGTGGAGGTTGGGATCATCGTAGTCCTCGGCTCTCTAGGGCTGAAATACCAGTAAGAAGACACCATGTTGCACCATTTTGTCTCTTTACTTCCGTAGCAGTATCTATAGATAAATCACATTATAAAATGCACCAAAATAATATATATAAATAAACAGATGAATATAAATAGGAGCAGGGAGGTATTGTAGAGACCAGAAAAAAACATCTGTATTTCAGCCACTTAATCAATTTGTTCGCTTCACCATCCTATCATCTGCCAACTCATCAGTAAATGAAAAAAGCTAGAAAGGGAAGTTGGGAGAAATGCATTGATACAATAAAAATCACAGACTTATACAGTATAGGATTACATGAGCAGGAGTTAGCCTAGTGATAAGAAATACCCTCAGAGGGTTCTTATGAGAATGCTTTCTAATTCAAAACAACAATGGTGATGATCTTTATTCAATTATCAACGTCTACCATCCTAATGCCATGTTTAGGGGAGGTCAGATTACCAATTAAAAATGGAATACCACAGTTCTAGCAAGTAAGCCCCAGGAGCTTAGCAAAGTGCTGGAGCCTTCCTTTGCTATTATGACAAGGGACACTTCCCAGCTTCCTGGCACTTGCACATTTCTCCAAAGGCCAAGAAATGCTGGAGAGCATGGGCTAAATTTACTCCTGGTGGAATATATCATTACTTCCACTTACAAAAAATACTGTTGTTATTACTATTTGATAATTTGTCTAAGAAGGCATAAGGTGCTTGCAGACCTTTAATTTGCCAAAGAGTTACTAACCCCAACACAATCTATTTCCCCACAAGAGTATAGTTCAGTAATTCTCAGATAGCACAAGAGAAGGCACTTTCTCCTACATCACACTTACAATTATTTTATAATACTGTTAGTTATAAAGATAATAAAATCCATTTTGGCTGATGATTTTTCTGAACTGTCTGCATTAGTTGAAAATGATGGAGCATAATCTAGCAGAGGGATCTGTCCATATTAAATTATACTCCCCAAAGGGCATGGTTGGGATCAGCCAGACTGGATCTGTGATACATTTTCCCAGGTTGTCATTACTAGGATAAGGGAAGGTAGCTGGAGGCCACTCTAAGAAGTCTCCCTATTTTAATAAAGAATCTCTTCATTCGGTCCCAAGGCTACTCTTCATAGTGATATTAGTATGTATGTGAATCTGCTATTAATTTTCAACCAGGCATTAGATTTTTTACTTTCTTTTTTGGGTTATTTCTAAAAAAAATTATGCAATATTTCCCTACAGATACTTTGTTATCTTACAGATATTTCCTTACCCTATAGAATATTACCTTCTATTTAGTATCATTTGGAAGTTTAATTTTGGAGAGGATATTATACATTAGATATTGTTTATGTTTTTCTTCATCCTTGAAAACTCCTGTTTTTTCCATGGAATTGATTTGGGGCAAGCAAGGGTGCTTTCTTATAAAAAGGAATTCTATGCATAGTAGAATGCATTCCTGAGAATAGTTGCTGTTCAGGTCCCTGAATTAAAAATTTTTATTCCTGATTCTTCTACTCATTTGATACCTCTCCATTCTCTCATAAAATGGGTGCATGGCCTAAATTCTCTGTTAGAAAATGGTGTTATGTCAAGGAGTAGATGCTGGTCTGAGCCCTCTAGTTTCTGTCACTCTGAAGGAGAAAGACCTTCATCATCATCATTATTATTTCTATTAAACACTAATTGCCACTTTCAAAAGCATCGCCATAGAATCAAATGTGGTGTGCCGTCTCTTCCTCGGCCTGAAATGGCAAGGCTAACATGGTGAAGTGGCTACCTGAAGGTTGTCACGGTATCAGTGACATAGCTGTAAACAGATTTCCCAGGTCTTCTCTTCTGACCCTTGGCTGAAATCACTTGAAAACATCCACCCTAAAAAAATGCGGGTGGCCTAAGTGCCAAGCCCTGGCTAAATTCCCAATAAGCTGAAAAGCCTGCAAGAGCAGATGCCCGGGAGCCAGGCGGCTGGCGCATCTGCATGTCTGACTGGTGGACACCATTTGCCATCAAGAACCTGCTGGCACTGTTCCCTGTCAGAGCAGCCTGCCGTCCCCACACGGGCCTCTCCCCACTCATCACAGGGAACGGCGCCTGCTGGAAGAGAATCAGACAGAGGCACTGATTCTCAGTTGGCACAGAGGGTTCATAGTTGTCCACTGTCAAGTAAATCATATCCTACAAGAGCAAGGCAGTCAAGGGGCTGAAGCACTCTTGAGCCCCTTCTTGGCCAGAAGGGATGGCTAAAAATCAACTGCTTTTGGCACGTTACGCACATTTTTTCAAATATAAATACCCGTGAACTAGCTCATCTTCTGCTACACAGGACCCCATCCGGCCTAATGGATCTGTTTTGTTGTTGTTGTTTTTTTAATGGAGGGTTCTTTTGTTGGTATTCTTTTTATACCTTTCTCAAGAGGAATCTAGTTTGGTAGCAGATATGCAGCATGTGTGTACACCCAGCATGTATTTTCTTGTTCCCACCCTATATTGTTTGTTGAAATAAATATGGAAATAAGGCTGAGCAAGACAGCCAAGCCAGCCAAACTGAAATAAATTCATCACTCATGGGCTCTCAAGGGAAGGAAACTGTGCATTTTTTCTAAATGATTATTTCTGAAGCACTGAAGGAACGGCTATATTACTAATGAGGCCTGTATGCCATGACTGCTGATTATAAATGACCTGCAATGAGACAAGGAGATGGTAGATATGCAGGGGGTGGGCGGGGGATGCACCGAGGATGAGGAGCTGTGGTGGCGGCAAGGAGTGGAGATGAGTGTCCACAATCAACTTGCCCTACTTTTCTGACCTGGTAGAAGACCCAAGAAGAGTGTGTGACATTCTGGGTGAATTCAGGTGAATGGGAAGTTGCTCAAGGCCCCCTAAATATAGAAAAGCATCATGTATAAAAGTCCTGTACCACCATGAACACCTTTCTCCTATGCATGGAAGCCCTTGGCAGCATCCCAGGACATGGAAAAGACCTGAATGTAAACCATGCTTGGCTATGACACATAAACACCAAAGCATTAAATGAAGCCATGGCTCCCAGGCCCTGCAATCTTGAGTTGATGGCTGTGTACTGAGCATATAGGGAAAAAGGTGCAGATACAAACAGTTCATGGGATGGGGACTCTCCCCAGAGTAGCTGATCCATTCCAAGTCAGATTGACAACACCGGACTTGCAAACTAGATATCATAATGATTGGATTGGTGTGCTGGTTTGGATATATTATGTCCCCCAAAAAGCCAAGTTCCTTAATGCAATCTTGTAGGGGCAGATTTATTAGTCTTTTGATTAGGGTGGAATCTTTTGATTGTTTCCATGGAGATGCGACTCACCCAACTGTGGGTGATATTTTTGGTTAGATTATTTCCATGGAGGTGTGGCCCCAGCCATTCAGGGTGGGTCTTGATTACCTCACTGGAGTATTTAAGAGAGAGAAGTTAAGAGCTGACACAGATCCAGATGTTTGCTGACACTTAGAGATGGTTGGAGATGCAGACCGAAGTGCTAAGCTAAGAGATGAAACCCAGAGTTTGCTCCAGAGAAGCTAAGAGAAGCCCTGAGACATTTTGGAGAAAGCCATTTTAAAGCACACCCCCAGAGCAGAGGACCAGCAGATGCCAGCCACGTGTCTTCCCAGCTGACAGAGGTGCTCCAGATGTCATCAGCCTTCCTTCAGTGAAGCCATCCTAATGCTGATGCCTTAATTGGGACACTTTCATGGCCTTAGAACTCTAAATTTGTAACCAAATAACCCCCCTTTATAAAAGACAATCCATTTCTGGTATTTTGCATAGTGGCAGCATTAGCAAACTGGAATAACTGGTAAAGCCATGATCTTGATAAAACTTCTCAGAGCACTATTATTTCATATCAGGGACTTTAGGAAATCACTCATTTACCTCCTGGCATCACTGAATAAGAATCATTCAGACAGAGATAACCACTGTGCAGTGTTAACAGCAGCAACTAGAAGAAAAGGCCTGGCAAGGGGCATTCTCGACACATGAAGCAATCCAATGGCAGAATATGTGGTAGGTTCTTTTTAAAATGAGTATATTATTTGATTCAGGGATTTGCACTAATCAGTCTCACATCCTTAAAAAAGGAGAGGTGGAGAGGAGCTTTTGCAGCCTGTTACACAAAGTTGCTTGGACAGGGCATGAGATATGTTAGCAATGTGTAGTGGTGCCCGAGACTGCTGAACTTACGGCAGACAGAAGCTCTGACTGCCCTCTGCAGCCAGGGTCCCTCACACTGTGTCCTCACTGGGCTCCTGAGGCAGCTCTGTGCCCTTCAAGTGCATTCTGCTGCACATGGATTCATGGATGTGGAGTCCTTTATGGCAAGAGTGCAAGCCAGGGCTCCAGCTCCTGATGCAATGGGCGCTTTAGCTGTTCTAGGTTATCAGCAACCATTCTGGTCACAGTGACTGCAGAATGAGTTGAGGATCCTGAATGGCATTCCCATCCCACTCACCTTCTGTACTCCTGACCAAGAACTGCTTATCATTATATTTCCTTAAAGTCCAAAGGGGATAACAAAACCAGAACCAAATGACATGTGGCTTCAAGCACCATGTAGGAAGTCTCATCACCAAATTTGTCAAGGTAATATGCATAAGATAGAGAGAAATAAGTAGGAAAAAAGGAGTATGTATAAAGTTGCACTTGTTTACTTCTACTTTTCAGCATTTTTTGCTGTGGCAAGAAAGACACATGCATTTAACTCCCTCTCTGAGGCCTTCCTGGGCAACAAAGAGTCACCTATTAGCTAAGAGAAAACCAACACAGAACAGGCTCAACATTCATATTCTCATCACCGGGGTGAATGCTATGCCTAGATCTTTCTTCCTCTCTCATCTTCTCCATATATGCTCAAAGAACAAACAGAGTTCTCAAATCATCGAAACAAGGAAAATATCAAAAGTCACTCATTTCAGGATGCAAGTTCTTGCCTTGCTGCTTCCAAAAGGAAAGCACAGAGAATCCCACCAGATGCCACCTCACTAAGATTGCTGACGTTCTCTAATGAATCTGACCCTTGGCTGCAGCTCTAAAAGGGTGCAGCAGCCTGTCAATGTAAACAGCTAAACCTAGTGTCATGTCAAGTGGTAACAAAGCCACTGCTGGTTTTTTACAAGCGCTGTGCACTTAGCAGATAAAATTGAGTATCCTATGGCTGGCTTCCACACTTATCAACAGTGAGAAGAAACAATGCTTTGTTTGATAGGTGTTGCTTGGAGCCAGCAGTAGGAAGTTAAATTTCTTACAGGCTACCCATTAGCATGATGAAAATAACTGCTGCATTAACAAAATCTTTTAGGATGTGTCCACTGGTGAGCAGTGGAGAGCTTTCTGATGTTCCCTCCAACACAGGGACCTAATTACCCTCCCCAGTGCCACCCGGGCTCAAGACAACCAGTGTCAGGAAAGGGCTTTGACAAACACATTTATTTGTTGAGGGCCAGGTCCAGGGCCAGCAACCTCCATTCTTCCTGGTATCCCAGCAGTGCCAGATGTACAGAAGATGGATAAAAGGTCCAGAGTTCACTGCAGGCCGGGGGCAGTACCTGCAGACAAGGTGTCCTCCGGGGGCTCGAGTCTTCCGGCCATGGCAGTGGCAACACACACAGCCCCCACAGAGGATAGCCCTGCCTGAGCACTGTAACTGTAGACGGGTTGAGGTTCTCATTTGAAGAAAGAGGTTTGAAGGATGGCAAACAAGAAAGGGGAGTGAAAAGGGGTGGGGAATGTTGTCTTGTTGATACTAAAGAACCTTCTTTTTAATAGAAGAATTTTAGCTAGATAAATATTTGGTGACATTATTATCCCTCATTTTATATACAAGGAAACTAAGGCTCAGAATAGATAAGGGACTGCCTGGCATATCTAAAACAAGGAGGTAAATTTGGATTTACTGAGCACCTAATATGTGCCAGTCATTTGCACATATTTTATCTAGTTTAATCATTTTCACAGTTCATAAGAGGTAGGCATTTATTGACACACACACACACACACACACACACACAGTCTGAGGAAAATGAGGCTGAAATGCAGATAAATGAACTTGCTCAAAGTCATCCCACTAGGATGGGATGTGTTATCTTGAGCCACCTGACTACATTCCGGACTCATGCCATTCCAAGATGCTCAATGCCACAGCCTGTGCAAGGGGCCAGGCAAATTTAATTATTGAAGTACTTCTCTCAATCTGCTGGGACCTTTGGGAAACTTTCTGACTGTCTGTGGGCCTGTTCCATCACTGAAGCTTTAATATGGTAAACAAGCAAGGCTCTTTTTGTTAAATGCAGATGCTTTCTTCAATTCCTTCTTTCTCTAAAGATAAGGTAGGACTAAACCTATAACTAGTGATATCAGTTCCTCCCCAAAGCTCCATGTGTGCCTATTTGATATTAGGGCTCTGACAAATCACCTTATATCCCAGATCCAGTCTCTCAATCTACTGTAGAAGTCAACTAGCAACGGAAAGAGCACACAGTCTACCTTTTGTTCAATGGTTAGGATGCCTGTACGACATTTCTCTTCTTTGTGTATGGGTGCTCACATTTAAAATACACACCATACAGCAACTTGACATATCACAATTTTCAATTCACTACCCAGTCCCAGTACAGAGCAGTTGAGATGTTTCACGAATTAGGAACTAAAACACCAGCTTACAGTTAGGTCTTAATTACCCATGTTCAGGTACAATGCAAAAACAAAAATCGGATTAGGTAACATGTGTGGTTATTTAATTTAACCCACATTCTACCTTCTCAGCTCACCAAATATTTTTGTCAGCACACGTTTATGGCGTAGTTATTCATAGATGTATGTAATAATATACAGTTGGGGTCACTCTAGAACTCATTCCTAATGTAGAAGGGGCACTTCCCAAATCTGGTTCTGTTGCATGGTGCAGCCAGTAGAAGTCACACTGAACCAGATTGAGAAGGAAAAGAGGGTTTATTTACACCAACAGGAGGACAGGGGGAAACTTGCTCAAATCAGCCTCCCGGAAGTGATTTTTCAATTGGCTTTTATACCCATCAGAGACAGAGAGAGGTAATTATCTTAGTTAATAGGTAACAGGTCTGGAGAATTTCATTAATTTAGTTATTTCCTATTTCTTTCAGGAACTAGGTGACACCTATGAAAGGTGCCTCCAGGTGTCTTATTCAAATCTGGGTGCTAGAATTTACATTTACATACTTTACCTTTACTTCTTGCTCCTTTGTGAGACCAAGAGTTCTCACTCCCTCACGTTTAAAAGCTGTTTTAAGGCTACATTTTAAGGTTACTTTACAATTTCCTGCTTGCTCACAGTTTTAAGATTATATTTAAACTGTTACACTAAAGTACCTTAATTGTTTGAGTCTTCTAATGCAACCATTCCTATCCCCAGCTTACCAGCTGTCTTAGTTTGCCAGGGCTGCTGTAACAAAGGACACAGACTATTTGGCTTCGACAACAGGAATTTTTTGTGTCACAGTTTGGAGGCTAGAAGTCCAAAATCAAGGTGTCAGCAGGCCATGCTTTCTCTGAAGTCTGCAGTGTTCTGGTGTTGGCTTGCCAGCAATCCAGAGCTCAAGCTCTGCCTCTGTCCATGGCTGTCTGTCTCCCTGTCTGTCTCCTCTTCCTGTGTCCAAATTTCCTCTGCTTTATAAGGACTCTGGTCCTATTGGATTGAGGCCCACCCTGATTCAATGTGGCTGCATCTTAACTAAAAGGATCTTTGAAGATCCTGTTTACAAATGAGTTCTCACCCACAGGACTGGGGGTTAGGACTTGACAGAATCTTTGTGGGGAATGTCCTTCCTCTGGGGCACTAGCTTCCTTTCACAGTAGACGCTTCCCCACCTTTCCTGATGAGGCCACCTCCTGGGGTGGCATGACAGTCAGAGGAAAACCCCACCCACCAAAGGAGAAAGCTTTGCCCACAGGGCCCTTGGGAGGTGCCATCTTCCTCTTCTACTGCACTGCGCTGACATTTTTAAATTATAATGACTCCATATCCCAAATGAGTCCTAAGAACATTCTGAATCAGCTAATTAATAACTCAATTGCTCTTCATGATGGCATTTATCAAATTCATGACTAATAAGTGAGGTGAGGTTCGAGAGGAGACCTGCAGCTGCTACACCACCGGCTCTAGGAGGGCCCTTTTAGGGGAGACCCAGCTTGTTCCAAAACCTTTGCGACGCTCTGCTTGCAAGTTAAACACCTTCAAGTATCTAGGCTGAACCATTTGAGTCCTTTGGGGCACAATTTCATCCAGGCAGACACAACTTACAGAAAAATGAGTAGTTGCTTCAAAGAATGAAGAACAGGAACCATCCCTACTAATCAGACACTCAGTATCCCATATGGTGATGGTAATTGAAACATCCTTCTGGTCACACTGTTGAACTCAGATTAAAATCAATTAGATGCCACTGTTTAGATGTTGGTGGCATTCTGGTGTCTTTATCTTGTTCATTAGGCACAGATATGATGTGGGGGTTTACAAAACCAAGCTGGACCTACTCTTTCACTAAGAGTAGACCACTGTGAATTTTTCAATCCCTTAAGACCCAATATTTTTTTACAGGCCTCAGAATCACTGCCAACACATTCTGAAATCGGTCGTGACAATTAGGCTGTCAAAGCAGCTTGTTCTGCTCTTAATCGTCTACTTAGTGTCTTGTAAAACCTTTGTTTCCTAGTCGTAGACTGTACTCTCACCACCACTGTGGCCATGTTGCTCTTTTTTTGCCTGCTGCTGAGAAGCTGGCTTTGACAGTGAGGATGTGATAAAGTAACTGTGGGAAACAGCCCAAATGTGCATGTTAGCAAGAGTGGAATGTCATGAAGTTGGATGACAACACAGAACAGCAGAGAGATGGGTGACTTGGTGAGCAGAGAGATGGGTGACTTGGTGAGCAGAGAGGCAGAGAGCCACCATTTAGAGGCCAGAGGGCTGGGCAACGCCTGTCATTGGTTTAGTGGTACCAATAAAACTATTGGTGAGTCTATTCTGGCTCACACTTTTCACCTTCCTTTTCTTCCTTGACTATGTCATTGGTATCATTTTTCTCCTGGAGGGTTTTGTGCTTATTATTCTGTATTTTTTAACAACAGATAATAGGTGTTGACTTTGCAGTCATATCATTACCAAAGCCTAAAAGCTCCCCAAATTACTTAGACAGAGTCTAATCTAAGAGTAGCTATCAAAGACAGAGTATGTGTATGGGAATCAGAAACAGCACACTCTTCTAGAGAGAGGACACCCCAAAGCAATAAGAAGTGGGGAGGGTAACAGAGAGGGGGAAGGAATCAGACATCCTTGTACTAGACAGAGTACATAGAAAGGTGCAACAATGTAACAATGGGAAAGGAATGAAATAAATTAAAAATGAAAATAGAAGAGGGCATCTTTATCCAAGGTCAGAGTGTCTGAAACAGGTCAAATTGGTAAAGACACCCAGGTAGGAATGGAAGTTAGAAAATTTAAATAAGTGTGAGCAAATCACATCCTGCTGTAGGACAAGCTATTTCTGAAGTAAGGATGTCAGAAAGTTTTGATCAATGCCAAAATTCTTCTTATGACTGTACTAAGATCTCACACAGTAAGTGGTATCAGCAGTTAGGCCCTATACCGGCTTAAGACCAAGACAAAGTCAGAACCTATGTTGAATAAATCTTACTTCTCTCAATGTCTTTGTATTTGAAACAGATGCTTAGCTTATCTGAACTAAAAACATTTCATGTGATGTAATTTCTTATTTTCTCTTCTGTGGTCCCATTTATAAATCTACAGAGAGTTGGTATATCATAGTTTTATTGATACCACTAACTCCTTATGCCCCATATTATGATAATTCTGAAGTACAAACTGAATAAATACATAGGTAGGTCATTTTCAAAATGATTTTTATTTGCTCAACAGATTGAATCTGTGCAGTAGTAAAATTACAGTTAGTTAAGTAAATTTTGAGTCAGAGTAAGGTTTATCAGGGTAATGTTGATCTTTAACCTCACAGTCTAGAATATATTTTTGCAAGCGGGGGGAAATTCTCAACACTGTATAAACAGAGAATTTACAGAGTTTGAAATGCCCCAAGCAGACTTTCTTATAGTTTTTTTCTGACAGCTTGACAGCGACAAAAAATCAGGAGCTGGAATGCATCCTCCCCAACTTTTCAACTGACTTTCTATGCAAACTTTGATAGGTCATTCTGTGCCTTAATTTCCCTTCCTGTAGATTGTTGGAAGCCTTGCTGACTGAGCTAGAGATTATAACAAGCTAGCATAGTACTGTATTTTTATTTTACTAGCCAGACTCTCTTCTCAAATTAAACATTTTTATCTGTAAGCAGAAGAGTTTAAGAAATAAATGATCTATTAATAATTGTTTAAATATATTTTATACTGAAAGAGGTATTTAAAAACAGCTATTAATTCATATGACTTTTGATGGTGGATAGAGGTCTTCTCTACAGTTACAGTCTTTAAAACACAGTTCCATTTAAGCATGTTTGCCTCTGGCCTATCTTCTATACTTAAAAATACCTATCGTATTGCTTTATCAGGATATCCTATAATTTAGAAGATCAAGGTGATTAATTTTGATATTTTGGAGGAAAATGGTGTGGTTTTCCCTAGGAAGTTACTGATCCATGTCACAGCTTTTTGATAGCACAAAGGCAGAGGAAATACCCACAATATAATGAGACTGTGTAGATCTGCTTTTTCTCACATCCTTCAGTAAGATTTTCACAGTTCATACTTAGAATTTTCTGAATCTATGAAAAGGCAGGCCAAGATAGGGTCATGGAACTGAGCTCTGATTTTGCAAATAGTATGGATTTTACAATTTAAAAAATCCTTCTTTGCTTCCTTCTTTCTTCCTCCTTTCCTCTCTCCCTCTTTCCTTTTCAGTCTTCTTTCATCCCTCTCTCCTTCCTCCATTATTCAGGTAGTGTAAAATTAGAACACACACACACACGCGAGCACATATATATATAAGTATATATAGTCTATGTTAGTATAGAATACTATTGGTCTGGGCTAGTGGCTGTGCAAAGGGCAGAATGGAAAGAACAGGATCACTTACTGATTCAGTGCGTTGAGCAAATTATAAAAACATTTTTAAGTGGGTCCTGCAAGAGTCATAAGGAATTAGATAATGCCTGTTTTAAACACATTTCCATGCACACTTGATACTGTATTTCTCACAAAGACTTCTGACAGCTCAGGTCATGGGGAGGAGGCATTCAGCAAGCCTGAAGATCTTTTTTGGGCCTCTGTACAAAGTCTTTTTAAAGTCTGATCTAGAGAGTTGGGAACTGATTAAGAAATAAAGTACTGAGGCTAGCACTAGTAAATTGATTGCACTGGTGAACTGCTCAAATTAAGCATAGGACATAATTTTCAAAAATACTTTGTAGCCATATTCTGTTGCTGATCTCCAAACATACAGTAATGAAAGAAAACATATTTCATGTGATTATTGCGACAATAGAATACACTGCTGCTTTTATTGTTGTTGAAAGGCTGGCTTGATAAGGAGAGTTAATCTGGTGAAGGAACGGGATGACTGGAGTGCCAAGACTAGGTCACAAAGCACCGGGCCCTCTTCACCAGAAATCTCTGTCTAAATGGAATCCACGGAAGAAACAGAATTTGGTATGTTTGGTTTGTTTGTTTGTTTGTTTGTTTTATCTGGGTGGGAGACTCAGGGATCTCCAGTCTCATCCGTATGATCTGTTTTCCTCTTAAGCATGTGTGCTTAGGAAATTATATATTGTAAGCGACCCTGGGGTGTGCAATCCCATCTCTTTTAATATACTTTTCCATTCTGATAAGGAGCTTCAGTGGCTTGGAATAATCCTCTTCAATTGACAAAAGAAGACCCCAATTTCTAAGTTTTTAAACCATTAGTGGTTGATCAGTTGCAACAAATATGCTGCCACTGCTGCTGCTGCACCTAATGATTGAATTTTAAATATTCATGATGGATGGATGTCTGTGTGTGTGCACAGAAATGACAGCATCGACGGCTGCTTCTCACCAGGGCACCGTTATAGCTGAGGCAGAAGCTGCATATGTTAGATATTTTCTGGCTGAATATTCCAGTCGTTTAAAAAATTATTCTACCCCATAAATCCAGCAGTGTTAATGTGTGAGATATATGCATCTACAATACAACAGTGTTGAAATGGGCAGAATCCTTCCCTCAAAACTTAGTCTTTAAATCATTAAAAAAAAAAAAAAAACCAACATTGAACATACTGGCAGTTTTGACAGTGGGTACTTTTAGGTAGTGTGATTTTGCGTGATTTTAAATTTTCTTATTTTTGTTCGTCTGGATATTAAAAAAAGCACATTTTCTACGATAAACAAATTATTTTTGTAATAAGACAAAAGTTAATTTAAAAAAATCCCAAGCTAAAGCAAAATTTTGACCAATTAAAAAAAATTCTTATTTGAGGATTTTGCACATATAGCTTATATAAATAAACACACAGAAAAGAGAACAGAGTAAGTTTTGTCCAAATTTTAGCAATGAAATCAATGGGAATTAAGATCTATTTTTCCTCTGAGACTAGAGAAAAGGCCTGTCAATTTTCAGAGAAAATTCAATAGAGAGCATATTATGATCAGAAAAAGGAGACATTTTTTGCTACGAAAGTACACCTAATGTATACTATGGCCTTTTTTTTTTTTTGTGGCTGAGATTATAAACAGCTGAGAAAAATTAGCTGAATTGAAAAATGCTCCCAGTTTCAGTCTGCTAGGATGAGCCCCTGTTTCTTTCTTGTTTCTCTCTTTTCCATCCTGCTAAGCAATTATCTATGCTCTCTTTTTTTCTGCTCTCCTTTTCTGGTAATGCTCTTCCTGACACCTATATTTAAAACACTATCAAATCTTAATATTTCTTGCATTAAGCATTTATATCTTTTTTCAGATGGATACATATTTAATCTTAAATATACTACTTGATCACAGGAAAAGGTAAAAATAATGAACAAATGCAATTATTATAGAAAACAAAACCAGATACACTTGAATTACTCTGTGTGTGAAGGAACAAAACTGAATTTGTTATTCGATATTAGGATTCTCTTAGTTCTCCAGACCAGTGACTAAGTGGTTAAAGGGAAAGCTGTAATGACTGGTATCAAGACAAAAAAAAAAGGTAAGCAGCATTTTATGAAAGCTAACCTTCTGTGTTATTTTATACAAAAAAGATGGAAGCATTTAAACAAGGGCAAAACAAAATCATAAAAGATAGTTTCAGGTCTTCACTACTGTCTTAGCACTGTCTATTCAGCCAGTTAATCTCACTGTGTGTAATCAGGGTGAACATACATCCTGATTTGTCTAGGACCAGACTCCTTACAGTGGTTGTCCTGGTGACCCTTTGGTTTATGTCCTTTTCCACTTTCTAAAGTGTCTTAGTTTGGATGTTAAATTAAATGGCATTGTCCAAGGCTTTCTACAAGCTCATGAGATAAGCTAGGTTGGGTTGTAAACAAGTAGCACTGTTACAAACCACAATCATATATATAATTTTGCTTCCAAAATGACTGCTGAGAGTAAAGCGTGGTGGCCACTTTTGATGTACATATATACCCATGCTTAGAAGAAGGAAAAAAGACTATTTGCAAGATGGAGAGAAGAAAAATAAAATAAATATTCTACCAAAATGTAGAATATGGTTGATCACAGAAAAGTACCCATATTTTAAGAGGTGCTTTCCAGAAAAGTGGGAAATGCAGGTAGTTTCAGGAAAAAAAAATTTGGTTTCTTAAGAGTCACTACTTTGACTAATTGGGTTCTAGGACTGTCTCTAATTCTGTTCTCCTTTCAAACATCGCCCCTCCAGGTACCTGTCTTTCTGAAAGTATCAAAGGCTTTATAATTTTCCAAACTCCCCACTGAGGCTCCTAGAACTGACTAGAACCAGGAACTGTAGACCAACTTCTTCTCAGATACACAGTGTCACAGTTACACACTGGCTTTCTTTGGGGGGCTGTTACTTTGTGGTCTAGGTTTGCTTTATTGGCTTGCATGTTTGGCATCACCGATTTAACATGCCACCTGGACTACTTTCTTCCTCTTTTGAGCTTTTGGAGACTCTTCAAAGGAAGGTCCACATCCTTTGGCTTTGAAAATCTTTCTTTTGCAATGCCCAAGGCTCTAAACCTCAGGGTTTGCAGAGAAATAGGGAAGAAAAGGAAGAAAAAGAGAAACCAAATTATCTTCGAATATAGAATGTCTTCAAGCTTTGTCTCTTCTCAAACACTGATGATCAACATATAAATAGTTCAGTTCATTATTTCCACTTTCCAAAGAGAGGGTCCATGTTCATACTTGACAATGTGGAGTTAATACAAAACGTTAGCTGAGATAGCATGTGTGGATACATTGGCTCAGTCCTTTGAGCAGAAAGTGGGTTTGTGTGCATGACTTCAGGACTCTTCTTGAGATTGCAGAGGAAACTCCCAAGAAAGCATGGCTATGCTTGAAGCCTAATCACTGTGGCAGTGGGTGGATGTTCTCACATTAAAACAATGGCCACTTGTGAAGAGCTGTTCATTCAAGGAGGGTAAAAAGCAGTTATGCATGAAACTGACCTTAGGGACCTCTTGAGTGCACAGCTGAAGGGTTGATAGGAAACGGAGAAGTGATGGCTGCCATTCTAGGTTTGTACACAGGTTCTCTCCAAGCCACAGAAAGGGATTCTAAGACCCTCATTACCTTGGAGTTTAATGCTAATTGAAACGAGTTGGATTGGCAACATAAGCTGGTTCTACCAGCTAAGTCACAGGCTATATTAACCAATGCCAATTTATAGATTGACCACCTACAAGAATCAGACTCAAATTTCAGAATTATTGTAAAACATTTCAGAACACTTATTCTATATTGCTGAAGATCATTTAATCAATGTATCATTACCACAGTACTGAGAAAAGCTTGACAAAAACTTTGCAAGGCATAACAATTTTGGGGGGTAAGTTTCATAGTTCTTTATAACCTCTCTGACAGTCAGCTATGCCCAGTCATGGTCACAGGGTAAGCTTAAAAGATATGGAAAGCATCACAGCTGCAAAGAAGTTAGAAACCTGTTGTCTGTAGCTTACTTTTATTCCCAGTGTTCACAAAGAGTCACAGGAAAGCATGCTTTTAGTTGTACGGTACTTTCCATGTTTCAGGACTGTTAACAATTAATTCCAGGAACTTCACATTTGCCCGAATTCATAAGAAGCATTCTGGTTGATTTTCTCTATCTTCCCTCATGGACACCGCTATTGTGAAATGGAAAGAACACATTAGGTTTGTCTCCTGGCTCCGCCCTTTATTATTTGGGGACCTTGGGCAAGTCTTGTACCGTCTTTGGGCCTCAGTTTTCTTTTTATAATATACTTATCCTCACAGGTGAGGATTAAAAGGAAAAATGTACATGAAATGACCTGTAAGTGGGAAAGCACAATACACATGTTATTTTTGTCCTTTGGTTACAGATGAAGAACCAACAATACAGAATGACGATGAAGTGATCAGAATCACAAAGTGGTCGGACAAAGTACCCGTACATTTCAGGGAAGCACATCTTCTCATCTCTGCCCCATTCATACATCCAGACCAGGATAGGCCTCTGATCTTTAAAGTTTCATTAATTTCAAATGGTACTAAGAAAAAGTTGTTTCTCAGGGTGGGAGTATGCTCCCCTTTTGAAAATGGTATAGAAAACAAATTAGCCAACTAAACTTGATGAGGAAATTCATATATTCCAGGTTCAGAATACATAATCTTTGTATCTTCATATAAAGAAACAAAGTGAAAGAGGAGAAGGCTGGGGAGGGGGTTGTATTTGTATTTGCTGGTGACAGGGAGGCGTAGAGGAGCTGGAAGGATGTTTCAAGCATTGTGCAGATGGCCTGGAGGTCCCTGGGGCAGGGTGTTAGAGGCTGGGTGGATAAGAACACAAAAGCCTCTTTAGGAGGCAAAGATCTCTGATCATCTCCATGCTTTATCTCCCAGAGAAGCTGATGGCAGCAGTGAAGCTGCCAGTAACAAATCAGTGTTTACACACTTGCTATAGTTTCGAGATACTCCCGTCAGAAAATCGAAGGATGTGAATGGGGGAAAAAATTTCAGTACCCTCAGAGAGAGCAGGACTGAGTTCAAATATCAGCTTTGCCTTTTATCAGCTATGAGATCATGAGCAACCTCCTTATCCTTTCTGTGCCTCAGTTTCTTTACCTGAAAACTGAGGAAAATAAACTCATAGGCTGTCTGAGGATCAAATATGATATCTATAAAACTTTCAGCTCAGTGCCTGGCATATAGTAAGTGTTCAATAAATATTAGGTGAATTAATTTTTGCTATTAATTCAACTTCCTCAGTTCTCAACATGAAAACTGAGGGCCAGAGAGGTATAGTGGCTTGTGCAAATCTACAAAGTCCATATTAATGGCAAAATATGGACTAAGATCCTAATATTTTGCCACTATTACAACACATTTTCCCTCCACATCATATCCTAACTCTGCTTGCCCTGTGTGTCAGATGGACAGTCATCTGGTAAAGGAAGGGGCCAGACAAGCTCTGAGGTCCCATCTAGGTCTACAAAATTCAGTGATGTTAAATGGCATGATAGAATCATTAAAGTATTTCTTGACATTCTGTGTTAATGGAGCGGAATATTTTCACGGATAACAACAGCTGCATATGAGCTGCTCAGTACCGGTTTGGGTCTGGTGTCAACAGCAAAGCAAAATCATGGTTCCTAGTTCAAGAGGTCTTCGTTCTGAAAGCAGCTCTACAACACGATCAAGATTATTTATCAGAGCTGAATGCTGTTTAGAGAATAAGGCTGCTCTTTTTGGTGCAGAACATGGTGCTTTGCACATTTGTCATCTCAGGGTCTCTCCAGCAGCGTGGTAGCCACTGGACAAATTCCACTGGAAGAATGTCCTGCTCTGTCCGCGGCTCCAGCCTCATTGTAGAATCTGAGCCTTAGGAATATCACTGCAATCTTCAATTCCTCTTCACAGCCTCCCTCTATTTCCTAAATCATCTCAGTGCTCTCACCCAAGAAACAGGGAAATGAAGCCTGATAAATCATTAACCTTGATTGACTTTCAATTCTAAATCAATGGATTTAGACCTGGGGCATGGCTCTGTGTCTGGGGCTCTTTCTCCTATCACTAGAGTTGGATGTGTTTAGATGTCTGAGGTTTCTAGAAGATTCACCAGAGGATGAATGGGGTGTAGCTGGAGCATGTGTCATATGTTAAGGGATCCCATCCTGTCCTCACTCTATCTGAATATGAACTTCATCCTATGCTACATCTTGGGACCTGACACTTCTGGAGAGCTGAGGGATTGAAGCTGCTGCAAGATAAAAAGCATCTCATGCAAAGAGAAGAAACAAACTCAGAATAAAAAGTTTATCAATGTATGTGTTAGAGAAAAGAAATTTGTCCAAATAAAATGGCTCTATGGTAGTTTTACAGTTAAAGCAATTTTAGAAAGGCTCCACTCTCTCCTTCTCCCTGCTTTTCAACATATGCATCAGATTTATCATCCTATTGGCATATCTACATACATTGCATTCATGTTCTTTGCTTTATAGTTCCCAAAGATTTCAGTTCTTTAGGTTTTGAAATCACCAGAGAATTTATAAGGACTGAGAAATATTGCAGAACAGGATGTTTGATAGTACAGAAACCCTTACATTTGTATGGCTCCCTTTACCTTAGAAAGTGCTCTTGTATACATTATCTCATCTTCATCAAGAGCTTCAAAGGTTTAGTAAAATTTTGAAAGCATGAGACTAGCTCAGGTCTGTGGAGACTGTACTACAACCCCTTCTTTCTAAGTTTTAATTTTCATATGGCAGCACAAAAATTTTATGAGTCCACAGGAAAACAAAGCAAACTCATTATGAGGAAACCTTTATATTCTTCCTTATAAAAATTCCTTACAAAAAAACTCTATTTCAAACATAGGCTCTGGGAAACTCCTACACACCTTTCAAGACTGGTGGGCTCTCCCTTCTTCCAGAGAGTCTGCCTTACGCCGACTCCTCCTCTATCTCCTGGACCAGGCGTCCCTCCTCGGGACTCCAGATACACCAGTGCCTACCAGTATCCCAGTTCATCTCACACTGCATTGCAGCTGTCTGTCCGTCTATCTCCTCTACTCGACTACAAGCTCCTTGAGGGCACTGTCCACATCTTGTCTTTATCTTCCCACGTCTTACCCTGCACAGTGCGAGGCATTTGGGAGGTGTTCAGTATAGACGGAATGAATGGACAGGAAAACCTGTGGGGAACAGTAACTATGGAAAACGTGTAGAATGGCCTGGATGTCTGCCAGGGTAGTCAAAGAATACTGTTAAGAATATGATTCAGTATAACTTTTATCATCTGTGAACTTGAAATTCAAATGGGGCAGAGGAGAGGTGTCAGGAGAAGGGTCCTCCTGGTGGAAAAAGAACATTTACAAGGACCTGCAATACGGGGAACTCAAAAGAGCAAAAGCAGCAACTGATCTTAACTCTCTCTTCCAGCTTAAGATATCACAAAGAAGGCAGTTCTCATAAAAATACCGGGAAAACAGAATGAGCAGGCAGCGCTCAGTCAACTGCCAGTGATCAGAAAGCAAATGAATGGCTTCTTCCTGATATGTTATATGCAGGCAGTTAAAGGTTGATATAAAAAGCCTCTTGTCCGAATTCTGTGAAGCCGTGAAGTACTGGAGTCGGAGCTAAAGCTTTCCATAAGCCATGAAAACCTTGTTCCTCGGAGAAAAGCAACACTTTTACCTTCAGACTCCGTGATTGTGGGAAGTATACTGGGGAGTGCCCCTCTCACCCACCAGAAGAAAGTAAATCAACAACTCTGATCTTGGTTGTTTCGAAGAATATAATTTGTAGCTCTTAGGAGAATATAACTAATAACCCATATCTATGTGCTATTTTGTAATATAAGCAAATGCTTAAGGCAACCATAAATATAAATACACAAAGGGGAGACAAAACTGTATATGAGTGTCTCTGTAGTTTCGAATTTTAAATTCTAATAGTGAAAGTATGAAGGAAAATCCAAGTAAGAAAAAGTCTTATGTGAAAACACAGCATAAGATAATTAATTAGCATAGACATAATAGCGTTTTGTAGTTCTAAACAACAAACAGAACCCAAAGCAAATGGGAAAAACAAATATCGGTGACATTAAACACCAAGAGAAAGAGGAGTTGGGATTCAGCTTAACCTCTCCACTGGGTTACTGCTGGCTGAAGCAGGAAGAGGTTTAAAAGAGATTAAGAAAGATAAACAATGAGCAGACTGCTGAGCCACTCTTTATTTGGCTGCATGCACCCTGCCGAGCGGGAGGTCTGTTTTTGAGCCAGAGGGCCCACATATATCCAGCAAAGCCAGGAGACAGGCAACGAGGGAGTGCTCACCTGGAACACGGCAGACACTGGACTCTCTACTGTCACCACCACCCCCAGTGAACCTGTCAGGAAAATGGCCTTCACCACATTCTGATCTGGTAGCCATAGGTTTTATTCTATATAAATCAATATATTGATAATAGGGTTTCTTGCCTATTGTCTTGACTAAAATAGCCCGTTTATTCTCAGAATCACAGGATTTCAGAGATTGATGGAGCCTTAAAGGCCACCTAGTGCACCCATCAATTCACCAGTTGGCCATTTGGCCTGTGATCAGCTCTGGTAATAAGGACCTCGTTTCCTCCTGGAAGCAGCTGTTACCATCCCTGAGCAGCTCTGAATGTCAGAGAATTCTTCCTTATATTGAGCCAAAATTTGTCTTTCTGAAACATCCACCTTTGGCCCCTGGGTAGAGAACAAATCTAGACTTTCTATAACACGAGAACCTTTCAAATATTAGAAAATGCTACTATGTACTACCTGAGTCATCTCTTCTCCAGGCTAAATATACTCAGTTCCTTTGACCTTTCATCATATAATACGATGTTAAGCTTTCTCAACATCGTGGTTACTTTCCTTTGAACTCAATCCAGTTTCTCTATCTCTCAAAGTGTGCCATTCACTGGACATGTGCCATATAATGTGGTCTGACAAGTACCAGTCACAATGGACCATTCCTACCTTTGTTGGGATTAACATATGCTTCCATCAAGACAACTGCAGACAAAGGAGTACTAGTTACATTTACTCAGCACCTCCAATGTCATGAGCATGGCAAGCTCTTTACATGCACTGACTTATTAATACCTAGGACAACCCTATGTGTAGGCACTATCATTATTCCCATTTTTACACCTGAGGGAACAAAAACAGAGAGGTTAAATAACTTGTCTAAAGTTACACAGGAACCGACAGAGCCTTACACTGATTTCTGAAATACTTTATTTTGATAGATTCTGCCCAGCATTCTAAACTGTGAAGATCTTTTTAGACCTCCATTCCTCCCCTTCAATGCACTGTATTCATTATTCCTCCCAGCTCCGTATCATGTCCAATTTGATAAATGTGTCCTTTATAATCTTATCCAAGTCATTCATAAAAATGTTGAACAGGACAGAACTATGGCTGGGTTGTCTGATGAACTCTTGGCTCCACTTTTTGCAGGGCCAGTGGAAATTATTTGATTCAGTCAAATTATGAGACTTCATTTAAAAAATGAATTCATTGTAAGTTCTTTGAATGCTAAGACCATGTCACATATTTCTGTGCATCCCACCCAGCAAGTTAGTACTCAATAAAAATCACTGAAAGGAATGCTGTGTTCTGAAATATGAAGCTCCAAGAGGGTGGCCTAGGCACTGCCTGCAACTTCAGGGGGGTATTCAAACAGTTTCTCTATTGCTGACCGTTCTGTCATAATCTCAGCTTTTCTCTTCTGGCATGGGCTATTCCATGCTTTCCACATGTCACATAACACCGGTGAGCATACTCAGGCTAAAATGCCTTGAGGCCTGGGAATCTCACCAGACAGTTAGAATTTTAGACAGTGAACCGCATTTAAGACTGAAAATTAGTCTTTACTGGATCAGAAGTCAAGTCAAACGTAAGTCATGTCATCTGGATCAGAAATCATAAGAAATAACTGTCCACCATAAGTAAGACTGACCTCTAGAAACTTGAGTAAAAATAAAGAGAAGTTTGAGGTCTATCCCTCGCCACCACGAATTACTGCTATGCCATCTCTCAAAACATGTTAACAGTACAATATCAGAAGGTGGACCAAGTCCTTAAAACCACTTTAAAAACCATCTCAGGATGTCATGGATTTGCTAATACAGTAGGTCAAATCATGTTACCAGGTACGCAGCATTTAGTACAACATCTCTAATTTTACCCTAAAAAGTCTCTACTATATTTTATATAGAATATTTTTAAGTGTATTGGAATAAAGTACCCCGAAAATAGTGTCGACTTAAAAAAATAACAAACACAGTGAGTACTTACTAAGTGACGGGAACTGTGTTGATGATTTACGTGCCTTATCTCAATAAATAGCCACAATAACTTTATGAGAAATATACTAGAATTATTCCCAATTTACAGATGACTGAGAGGTGCGATACCTTGCATGTAATTGGCTGAGAACTAAAGCTTGAATCCAGCACAGAACAACACTGAAGCCCTCACTCATCTTCTTAAACACAGCGTGTGCTAGTCCAGTCTTTCCGTACTAGACATGAAAGATTTTATTTTATTTTTTTTTTCGGGAATCCGCCCACGTAACGGAAAACTCGCAGGGAGAGCTCCGGAGAGAGCTGTCGGTCGCAATCCAGGCTTGACCGCGCGTGAGGAGAGAGGGGAAGGCGGGCGGGAAGGGTCCGCAGGGCCGCGGGGCAGCCTGAGTCCGGGGCGGGGGGCGCGGGGGCCCGGGTCCCCCAGGAGCGCGTCTGCCGCGGGCGGTCCCTGGCCCGGAGCGTCGGGGAGAAAAGCAGCGACGGGTCCCGGAGGGCAGCAGCGGCTGGAGCGAGAGGCCGCGCCGCTAAGCCCCAGAAGAGAGCGTTTAATTTGTTAGAGTGCAAAACGTAAATCTTATCAGAGCAGTTTTCATTTATCATCAAGATACTTCAAAAGCCCGAGTTGCCGGAACCGCCAATGCTCGGGGCTGCAGAAGCCGAAGGACGTGGCCCGGTGGGTGCCGGGGCCGGTTTCCACCAGGGAGCTCCAGGCAGGCCCAGCGCTTCCGAGGGAGGCCGGAGTTCCGTAGAATAAATCACTTCAGGTTTATCACCACACTTCCAAAGAGCGGTCTTCTGCAGATAGTATAGTGGACCCGCTGAAGGACATTTGGGAGGGGGTTTCTCCTGGCCGTATGCCAGAAAGTTCCCAAAAAGTAATTTCTCACGGGAAAGTGAAGTTCTAGGAATGCATCTAGTTGAGCGTAACGCTGCTGAAAACATTATCCTCTTAATCTTCTTTCTTCCCTATTGCTCCAGTCAAGGCAAACATTACTTTTCCACAAAATAAAGTGAAGTGTGAAGGAACCACTTTATTTTTGTTGCAACCTGAGGAGAGCCAGATTTATTTGTTCACTTTGACCTAAGCAGGGACTGGGTCAGTTTTTAGTTCCTCAATCTTCTCAATTCTAACTCCAACTTAGTCTACGTCTTTTACTGCACAGATTATACACTCAATACTTTTGAATATATTCAATATATATCTACAGATACATAAATATTCACACACATACATGATATACATGTTTATCAAATGGCCTGACCTAAAAGCTGAAAACCTTTTTTTTCCTGGCAGACCTAGGGCTACAATGCATTTCATGTATCATTTTTTTTCAGGCCTTGATGTCTGATCTCTCTGTGTTTGGCTGTTGTCCACCCTTGGACCTCGGGACATCAGTCCTACTTAGCTGTCCTCATACCTCCCAGAGACTTCTTTCTTATCTCCCTCCTCCCTTTATTTCCTCCTTACCTGCTTATCCCTTACATGTTGATGTTGTTCTCAAAGTCTCCATCCTTGGCTCATTCTCTTCTCCCTGTATACATTCTCTCTGAATTGTTTTATTCACTCCCATGGCTGCATCTACCAACCATCCTGATGACTCCTAAAGCTACACTCTCTTGAGTTCCAGATCCACACCCAATGTTCACTGCACAACTCTGCCTTGTGCCCTGCTTAGTTCTTCAAACTGGACACATGGAAAACCAAACATCCCATCTTCTTCCACAAATCTGCCCCTTTTCCTATATTCTTGATGTTGGATCATCGTGGTACCAATTACTCAATTTCCTAATCTGGAAACTTTCGTCATCCTTGATTCTTCTCTATATTTTCCTGTCTGAACCTACAACCTGTCCCACCAACAACAACGCCAACAGCTGACCCCAAGATGTCCTTGCCATCACGGTTCCACTCTTTTAAAGATACTAAGATGTATAAATGTCTATTCATTGCCAAGCATTCTGCCAGATGTTTTAATACTCAAAAAGCAATAATCAAGGAAAATAGATAATACTGATTCCACATTACAGACAGTGAAATAAATCTATAGAGGCTTAGTTAAGAATCTGAAATTTAAGGTTGGCAAAGGTGGATTTTAAATTTGAATCAAGGCCTTTTGAACTCCAAAGGGCAGGCTTCCCCTGCAGACTTCTGTAAGACACCCTGTAAGACACAGCTGCTCCTCTGGCTAGTTGGTGTCCCCAGACTCTCTATGCTTGAGTGCACCCTCAGTGGGGCCAGTTACTATTTTCAGTAACAAATATGATTGTGTCTCTCATTTCCTTGAAGACTCTATTAGCTATACTCAGGTTTAAGTCTTTAATAGCTGGTTAGACCAGTGGTGACCAAATTGGTCTGCACATTGGAATCAACTGGGGAGCTCTGGAAAAATACTAATGCCTTTGTCCACTCTGAGAGACTGTGAATTAAATGATCTGGATTTGGAAATTTTTAAAAGATCCACAGTTTATTCTAATGGACGGACTAGTTTGGAAACCACTGGGTTAGGCATAAATGCCCCTCACATTCTGACTCCTATCTCTCCAGCAACAGCCTCCCCAATTAGAAATCCTCCTGGACCTTTGACCATCCAGCTCCCTGTCCTGGAATCCTTTCTCCTTTCTTTGCCAAACTCACACATCCTTTGGCATTCAGCCCAAATATCACTTTTCTCTGCCTTGACCACCCTGTTGCCCTTTGCTCTTGCCACTGGCTATTCATGCTACACTATAATCTAGCCTTTACCCATGGGTTTCTCCCGACACATGCTCGATGAGACTGGATGCACCTCTTCCCTCTCTTTCTGTATCTGCCAAGCAGGGCATAATGCCTGGCAAAGATGAGGTGCCGTGTAATGTCAGTTCAATGAATCAATGAGTGAGTTGAGAGAGTGACTGACTAAGTCAGTGGATGCCTATATAAGGGGAAAGAACACTGAACTTGGTAGGACCTTGGAGACCTAAAGCTAGGTAGCAATGCTGAGTGGAAGAACATGGGATCTGGAGCAGTACAGACTTGCGCTTGAACCCTAGCTCCAATTATCAGCTATGGTTCCTTCTTAGGCCCTCTAAACTCTCAAAGCTTCAGTTTGCTCTTCTACAAAATGGAAATAATAATACTTTTATTACAAAGTTGTTGTGTAAGTAGTAGTTGATGTTTTTGAAATGCTTAGCACCATGTCTAACACATAGGTGTTAAAAAAATATGGTAATTCTTACTACTATCATTAGTCCTGATTTGGTCAATTGTTGCAAGATTTCTGGCAAGTTACTCACTCTTTCTGTGCCATTTCTCATCAATGAAATGTGCAAAGTAATCTTGTTTCTTCTTTTTTAAAAGGAAGACCAAAAGTGGTGACTGTACAAACACGGAAAGAATATAACATGCTCTAAAACTGCAACAAATTGCAATTGGTGTACCAAGTGCTTGTGTTTATTCCCTAATCTCCATACTTTCTTTCACGTTCTGTGATAATATCAGAGCATGCATTTTTCTTGTACTACAAACCCTTGATATTTGAGGAGAATGAATCTAGACACATTCTTGAATGCAAATTTGCAAATACTACAAGAGAAGGTAGTTTTCCTCCTAAAATATAATGAATTATAACTGAATAATTCATTTAGGTCACACCTTCGGATCCATGATTCAAAAAATACAGGACCAAAAGAATTTATGAAGTTTTTAAAATAAAAGCTGTGACAAAAAATAATTTTCCACCCTAGATGTCAATGGCATCATTATTGTAATAATGTTAGATGTGAACTTAAAGTGTACAAAATCTAAACAATAGTGATGAATAATGACAACTATCATTTCTTGAGAGCTAATTTGAAAAAGATACAGACTCTGAGCCACTGGACAGCTCCATCAAAATTGATTTGATCCTCTTACAGGCCTCAAATTCACATTACAGTAAAATTATAAATTGCTCATACCATGACTCTTTGGCTTTCCTTGTGATGAACAAAAAACCTGAATGATAAATTTCTGACAACCAAAAGTCAACCAAGTTTGCGTATTTTCTTTCTATAACTGCCACTGACAAGTTTGGGAGTAAAAGAGACAACGTTAGATGAGGTTAAAGTATTCTCAAGGAATCTCAAATTTGCCACCTACTAATCTGATTAGGAATAAAACTAAATATGGTGGGATTGCCAGGTCATATGTAATGGTGTTTAGCTTTTTGAGATACTGCCAAGTGGTGTTACACCATTTTATATATCCACCAACAATGTGTCCAAGGTTTCTAGTTTTTCTGCATCTTCACCAACACTTGTTATAGTCTAGTTTTTTTTTTAGTAATAGCCATCCTGGTGGGTGTCGTATCTCCTGGTTTTGAATTGCATTTTCTTGATGACTCATGCATGATGTTGAGCATCTTCTCAAGTACTTATTAGCCATTTATATATCTTCTTTGGATAAGTGTCAATTCAAGTTCTTTAACCATTTTTTTTTTAATTGAATTCGGCTTTGCTGGGATGTATTCACATGCCGTGTGGTCATGCGTGGTGTAGGGTCAACTGTTCATAGTGCCATCATGTGGTTGTGCATTCATCACCGTAGTCTATTTTTGAGCATTTTCCTTGCATCAGAGGGAATGGGAATGAGAGTGAGAAGTAGAAGAAAGGGGAGCACCCATGTTGTCCCTTCCATCCCACTCTATTTTTCATTTGGTTTTTGTCCCCATTTTTCTGCTTGTCCATCCGTGCACTGGATGGGGGGAGTGCGTCCATGGGATTTTCGTGGTCGCACTGTCACCCCTTGTGGGCTGCATTTTTGTACAGTTGTCTTCAGGAGACAGGGCTGCTGGGTTGGGGTTTGGTGGTTTCGGGTGTTCGCTTCTAGCTGTTTCAGTGCATTGGAGCCTAAAGGGGGTTTGTCTGTGTGGTGTGTGGGACTGTCCACCAGAGTGGCCTCTGGGCTCCATTTGGACTCTCAGCCAGTGAGGCTTTGTTTCATTTTGTTTCATTTCACGTACCCCTTTTGGTTGGGAGGGTGTTTTTGTGGTGCCACCGCGCGATGCCAGGTCTGGATTCATCCCAGGGAGTCATGTCCTGTGTTGCCAGGGAGATTTCTGCTCCTGGGGCGGTAAGGGGGGCAGTGAGTCCACCTGCCAAGTTGGCTTAGCTAGAGGGAGAGGGCCACATCTGAGCAACAAAGAGGCACTCAGGGGGAGACTCGTAGGCACAATTATAAGCAGGTTTGGCCTCTCCTTTGCAGTAACGAACTTCATGAGGGCAGGCCCCAGGATGGAGGGCAGGGAGCCAAGCCGCGGGTCCTCCGTGTTTGTGAGAGCATCGGTAATGGCCCAGGTGAGGAGGTACAATATTTCTGCATTCCCCTCTCACCCCCACCCCCCTGGGGTGGGGGGCTGATATATATTTTTATTCTCTGCCCAGGTTGCTTTGGGATGTATCACTGTTTCCCACTAACCTATACAGGCCTGCCAGATCTCACCTCCTGTTCAAAGTTCCATGTAGTTATGGTGTTTGAACAAACTGACGGTGAAGTTATATTTTTTAGAAAATATAGATCCTGCACCAGGTGAGCATCTCTTTCCTTGGTCTCATTTAGAAGTTGAAGTTTTAAAACACAGTCAGTTTCAACCTTTGCCCTTTTGGTCCGATTTGCCCCAGTCTTGACCAGATCTGCTTCATTCATATCTCTGATTGAAGACTGGGCTCTTTTTCAGCTTATTTTTTTGGTAACAGTTGCTGTATGCGCTAATACTGACGTTCATGTCTGCCGAACCCTGTCTGAGTTTTGGGTGTCATGCGGACATCCAATGTTCCAGGGACCCATTGGGTTGTGCACAGAAGAATCAGCATCTCAGAGTTTGGAGACAGCCGTTGCAATTCAGGAATGGATGTGACTGCTATAGGAGCTTACAGTCTAGGGGCCATTGCAATAATCGTACCCTTGATGAGCTGTGCTCTGGGATTCAATTCTGAGTTTACACATTATAGTTGGTACATATTGGTGAGGCATTATGGTGTTTGCCTTTGTTTCTGGTATACTTAACTCACAGTGCTGTCTGCAGGATCCATTCACCTTGTGGTGTGTCTTGCGGCTTCACTCCTTCGTGTAGTTGCTCGGTGTTCCATTGCATGCATACACACAGTTGCGGTTTTGTTCCTCAGTCGATGTGTTCTTGGGCCGCCTCCACCCATTGCAGGTCATGGGTGCTGTCTCCATGGACACTGGTGTGCAGATGTCCATTCATGTCTCTGCTCCCAGATCTTCCAAGTGTATGCCCATGGTGGGGTTGTAGGACCTTGTGGCACTCACATGCTTGGCTTCTTGTGGAGCCACTGCACTGACCTCCTGGGGTGGCTGCACCATTCTGCCTCATCAATGGTTAATGGGTGCCTCCCTCTCTCCACGTTTTCTCCAGCACTTTTGTCCCTGTTTGTATTTTTAATACAATTTTGTAGAGATGTGTTCATGTGCCATGCAATTGTCCACAGTGTGCAGTGTTCATGGTGTCATCATGTGGTTGTGCATTTGTCACCACGGTCAGCATTTGGGCATACTGATTGCTGCGAAAAAAAGTGTCTTCTGTGTTTTTTTTTTTTTTTGATTTTTTTTTTGGTGAATAATAGGGAGGATGATAAAGGGACAAATGGGACTTCATGCAGTAGTGTGTGGTAGTGGGGTTGGATGGTGGAACCACTGTCAGGAATCCCATGTCCCTCCCTTGTGTCCCCCTCTTATGCACATTTGGCTTTGGTGTACTGCCTTTGTTACATTTGGTGGAGGCATGGTGCAGTGTTGTTGTTGACCGTGGATTTCAGTTTTCTTTGATGCTATTTTTTTCCCAGTGCCATCCCTTTTTTGGCACTTTGCATAGTTGACATTCATTTGTTCTCCCACATGTAAAAACATTTTTTAGTTGGGTTGTTTGTCTTCTTGTTGTTGAGTTGTTGGAGTTTTTTTTGTATTTTAGATATTAAATCCTCATCAGCTATACTATTTCCAAATGGTCTCCCATTCTGTGGGTTTCTTTTTACTTTCTTGATAAATTTCCTTGGATGCATAAAAGTTTTTAATTTGGATGAAGCCCAATTTACTTATTTTTTCTTTTGTAGTTTGTACTTTTGCTGTCATATTAAAGAATCCATGTTCAAATAGAAGGTCATGAATATTTTCTTCTACGAGCTTTATGGGCATAGCTCTTGTGTTTGGGTCATTGATCCATTCTGAGTTAAGTTTTGTATGTGGTGTGGGGTAGGGATCCACCTTCATTTTTTTGCACATGGATATCTAGTTTTCCCAGTACCATTTGCTGAAGATATAATTCTTTCCCCATTAAATGTACTGTGCACCTTTGTCAAAAATAAATTAGCCGTTGATGTTTAAATTAAAAAAACAAAACAAAACAAAAAAAACTCCAAACCTAAATATGGATAAAAATACTTCTGGGACAGAGTTGTATCTTGTATTTTTGCCATAAAACTACTTATTATCCATTTTCTTTCCTCTTAAAACATTTAAATGTTTTATATATAAAACAAAAAATAATTTGTGAAAATAGAGACAAATTATAATGTGGAAATATTAGAACGTTCTGCAATTCAACAAAGTATATTGGCACAAAATTTAAAACATCTTTTCCTAATTCTGCAAATAGTATAATTTCAAGTATAGCAACTGTCCCTCTCTTTTTACCTAAATATTTAATGAAATTTCTCCATTTTGATTTTCTAAAAGTGTTTTTTTTCTTCCTCTGAGAATCAAAATTAATAATTTTGTCTTCTGGGGATAAAATAAAGTGGAATGTTTTCTCTTGAAAGGGTCGGGGGCCAGAATCCAATGGGAGGAGGGGAAAAGTGTAGAAACAATATGGAGCTGAGTGACCTTGGGGAGAAATCATTCTCAATCACTGCTTTTAGCTCCCAAACCATCATTCCTTTGCCTTTCATATTCCTTGTCACTGAATTATAGAGCCCTCTGACTTCTGCAAAAGCAGTTTTTTCATTCTCTAACTAAATACAAGAATAAATTAAGAGTCACTACCCTTGAAGAGGTAGCCCAGGTTCTGGCCTTCACCCTTCTTTTCAGCCCTCCTCTTCCATCCTGCCTGGCTCCCCCAACTCACCCTCACTCAGTCACCATTTTCCGGCATCCCCCCACTCAAAAGGAACTGAGCCGTATTAATGACTTTGCCTTAATCTCCTCCCCAAGTCTTCCTTCTTCTTTTCAGTTTTGCTCTTCACAGGGAACAAGGGACCTCTACTCTGGTCCTCCTCTGGCCATATCCCTCCCTACTAGGGCAAGAAGTGTGTACCTTCTTCTAGACCATGCCCTGGATACCTAGAATCCCCAAACTCCCTGTCCAGTGGGCCTCAAGTCTGCTTCCAAAGTCTGAGTGGGCATCTTCCCAGGTCCCTCCTTCTGAAGGAGGATGCACAGTTCTAGGCCCCAAGAATGGCCAAGGGAGGTGTGGCTGGACCTTGGGAGTATGGGCTGGAGTTTCCCACAGTAGGTGTGAGACCCCTGTGGTACAGCTTGAGATAGAAAGAGACCCAGAGTGCCACAAACCTGTGCAGAAGCCCACAAGGCCAAATTACAATTCAATCTGGTCTTCTCAGTTGCTATGACAGTATACTTGTCAAGGTCAGAAGAAAGAACATATTATACTTAATAATTGGTTAGCTTGATGTGTAACTTTTAAATAGGAGGCATATGGTATTGGAGGCCTACATTTACACTCTTGTCTGGGTTCCTATAAATGTTAGAGACAGGCTGCCCCTCTTCATCCAATGACTTTTCCGCAGATCCTCTTACTAAACCCACATGCCATTTCAGCTGTGAATATTTAACAAAGTTTAGAGCTTCAATGTGGTTGATATCCCTTTGCTATTAGCCAGGCCTCCTTCCTTGCAGGATCCCTCTCCCTCTTCAGATTCAGTCACTGACAGAAGGCCCACCCATTACTACATAAACAGGAAAGAGAAGCTGCTGTGTGTCCCAACAGAGAGGTTTTCATGAAGCCTGGGTGCTTCCGTGTCAGACACTGCCCAACACGGGAATCTGTTCAGGGCGGCAGCCACAGACGGATGGGTGGCCTCTTATTTCCTTATTGATTCTCCTCTCTTCCTCACTGTCTTATTTAACTCCCTCCGTTCTAAAGTGTGTTTCAGATGTAGAGGGAGAGGCTATGATGGAAGTCTGCCAAGCAAAGACGAGGGGTGGGGGCGCAGTTGGCATTTCCACTTTGACGCTAATGATTTGTGTACAATTCAAGGTCAGAGGATGATATGTGAGGCTTGTGCGCCACCCACACAAGCATACACAATTTAGTACTTGATTATATCAGCATACAGCACTAATACATCTAATGCTGCCTTGTTCAGTTGCCTCTCCAATTAGAAACAAAACGCTGAGGACAGGGACCACATGTTAAGCTTCTTTTGTTCTCCATAACACCCACTACCTTATTAGGCACCTAATAGGCATTTGATAAATATGTTTTGTTAAAAGAGGCTTGCCTCTGTTAATGAAATAAACGTGTTCCTGAAATCTTTGATTAAAGTGATTTTTTTTTTTTTTTTGGTAAATGGAATCCTATTTTAATCATACTGGGAAAGATGCAATGGGAATACTATGATAAGCCATTTTACAATGTGGATAATCATTCCATTTGAATTGTCATACATTTGTTACACTCTTGGACCTAAACCAGGGACTCTTATCCCGGGCGTCTGAGAAGCCCCTGAAATTCGTATGTAAATTTGTTGTGGGAATGTGTATTTTTTTCTGGTGATATTGCTATAGCTTTCATTGTATTCTCAAAGAGATGTGTTATTTAAAAAAAGAAAAAAGTTAAAATCCATGGGGCTAACGGTTCCACGGAAATGTTTCTAAGGTTCTAGGAAAATAGTTTACCAGCTTTGGTAAGTAGAAACTAACAATCAAAACTAACATTTGTTGAGCATCTGCTATCTGTTGAAGCACTTTACATTCATTGTATTTAATCTTCCCTGGGAGGTAGGCATTAGCATCTCATTTTGCAGATGAAGAAACTGAAGATTGGATGTTTAAGAGACTTGCCCTGGGCACACAGCTATTAAACATCAAATCTAAGATTTAAACCAAAATCATTTAAACATGAAATTTGAACCAGAATCTGGGCCCCAAATTCAGAGATTTGAGTTCAAATCTCTGCCTTGCCATTTAGTAGCTATGTGCCCTTAGAAAAATCACTTGACCTTTCTAAGCTTCAGTCTTCCTATGTATAAAATGGAGATAAAATAACTTTATGACAAGCTTTGGGAGAATTAAATGAGGAAATGTATGTGGAATGCGTAGATTACTGCTTGAAACATTGTATCCACTCAATAATAGTATTTTTTTTTTTTTTTTACAACTTTAAATCTAAAGGAATAGGATGTGCAGAAATAATGAATTGGTAAAATTTCTCTCACAAAATCAAAACAGGATAAAGGATACAAACAAATTCTCCTTCTCCATGAATGATAGTGCTGGTTTTAAAAAGAAATACTTAATCCTGACAATAAAAGCTCACAGGAAAAGAGTTCTAAAATAAGTCTTTTCCTGTGCATAGGTTTATATAAATTTCCTTCCCAATTTATTACTGTTGACATTTTATTGCTTAAAATAATCTTATGTGATCCAGAGAGTGCTACAGAAATAGATGGGGCACTCTGAGATGTGCTATGGTGCTACTGTACTAGTCAACATTGGAACAAATTATTTCACCCACATGTTTTGTGTAGAAGCAGAGAAAAGGGAAAATAGGCTGAAGGGCCTGATTGGTACTTACCAATTCTTGCCTTCATAGTCATTTATTATATGTAAGACAAAGTTCTTTAAAGTCCTAATTCTCCTGAGAAGGGAATTTACAGCTCTAGAGGTTTATATTAAAAAAGAAGGAAGATCTCAAATCAGGGCCTAACCTCACAACTGGAAGATCCAGAAAAAGAAGAACAAACTACACCCAAAGCAAGCAGAACGAAGGAACCAACAAAGATCAGAGCAGAGATAAAATGAAATAGAGAATAAAACAACAATAGAGAGAGAATCAACAAAATCCAAAGTTTGTTCTTTGAAAAAAATCAATAAAATCAACAAACCTTTAGCCAGACTGAAGAAGAAAAAAAGAGAACACAAATAACTAAAATCATAAATGAAAGGGAAGACATTACTACTGACACCAGAGAAATAAAAAGGATTACAGGAGGATACCATATGCCAACAAATTAGATAAACCAGGATGAAATGGACAAATTCTAGAAATACACAAACTACATACAATGACTCAAGAAGAAATAGAAGATCTCAACAGGCCAATAACTAGTAAAGAGATTAAATCAGTAATCATAAATCTCCCAACAAAGAAAAGCCCAGACAAGATGGCTTCAGAGGTAAGTTTTAGCAAATATTCCAAGAAGGATTACCACCAATCCTGCTCAAACACTTCTAAAAAACTGAAGAATGAAGTCTCCCTAACTGCTTCTACAAGGCCAACATCAATCTAATACCAAAGCCAGATAAAGATAACACAAGAGAAGAAAATAACAGACCAATCATCTCTTATGAAGATAAGTGCAAAAATCCTCAACCAAATACTAACAAATGGAATCCAATAACACATTAAAATAAATCAAGTGGAATGTACCCAAGGAGTGCAAGTTTGGTTCAAAGTAAGAAAATCAATTAACGTAGTACACTACATTAAAAGGATGTAGGAAAAATCCACGTGATTATATCAATTGATGCAGAAAAGGTATTTGACAAAATCCAGCACCCCTTCTTTATAACACCCCTAGAAAATTAGGAATATGATAAAGGACATATATGGAAAACCCACTGCTAATATAGTCAAGGCTGAAAGGCTGCAAGCTTTCCCTCTAAAATCAGGAACAAGTCAAGGATGCCACAGTCACTGCTGCTATTCAACAGTGAACTGGAAGGTCTAGCCAGAGCAATTATGCAAGAAAAGAAATAAAAGGCATCCAAAGTGGAAAGGAAGAAGTAAAACTTTCCCTATTTGCAGATGACATGATCCTATATACAGAAAATCCTGAAAAATCCACAACAAAGCTCCTAGAGATGAATTCAGCAAAGCTGGGGTACAAGTTCAACATGTAAAAATCAGTAGTGCTTCTATACAACAGTAATGAGCAAGCTGAGGGGTAAATAAAGAAAAAAAACTCCATTTACAATAGCAACCAAAAGAATCAAGTATCTAGGAATAAATCTAACCAAAGATGCAAAGGACCTGTTTGGAGCAAATGGCAAAACATTGCTAAAAGAAATCAAAGAAGACCTAAAAAATTGGAAAAACATTCTGTGTTCAAGGATCAGAAGACTACACATTGCTAAGGTGTCAATTCCATCCAAAGTGGTTTACAGATTCAACACAACCTCAATCAAAATTCCAACAGTATTATTTGCAGAAATGAAAAAGCCAATCATCAAATTTATACGGAAGGGTAAGGGATCTTGAATAGTCTTGAAAGCCATCTTAAAAAGAATGGAGTTGGAGGATTCACACTTCTCTATTTTAAAACTTATTACATAGCCACAGTAATCAAAACAGCATGGTACTGGTACAAGGACAGCCATATATACCAATGGAATCAGATTTAGAGTTCAGAAATCAACCCTCACATCTATGGCCAACTGATTTGACAAGGGTGTCAAGTCTACTCAACTGGGAAAGAGCAGTCTCTTCAACAAAACATGCTAGGAAAACTGGATGTCCATATGCAAAAGAATGAAGGTGGACCCCTACCCCATTCCTTATATAAAAATCAACCCCAAATGGATCAAAGACCTAAATACAAGATCTAGAACTATAAAATTCCTAGAAAAAATCATCTGGAGGCATCTTCAGCAACTTGTGTAGCAATGATTTCTTAGATTTTACACCTAAAGCACAAGCAACAAAAGAAAAATAGATAAATGGGACCTCATCAAAATTAAAAACTTTTGTGCATCCAAGGATTTTCTCAGGAAAGTAAAGACAGCCAACATAATGAGAGAAAATATTTGGAAACCACAGATCCAATAAGAGTTTAACATCCAGAACATATAAAGAAATCCTACAACACAACAATAAAAAGACAAACAACCCAATTTTAAAATGGGCAAAAGACTTGAAATAGACATTTCTGCAAAGATACACAAATGTCCAAAAAGCATATGAAATAATGTTCAACATCATTATCCATTAGGGAAATGCAAATAAAAACCACAGTAAGTTACCATTTCACACTCACTAAAATGGCTACTATTAAAAAAAAAACCTGGAAAATTATGTGTTGGAGAGGATGTGGAGAAATAAGGACACTCATTCACTGTTGGTGGGAATGTGAAATGATGCAGCCACTGTGGAAGACAGTTTGGAAGTTCCTCAGAAAGTTAGAACAGAAGTATCATAACTCACCAGCAATCCTACTTCTAGCTATATACCCCCCAAAATTGAAAGCAGGGACTGTAACAGTTAATTGTGCACTGATGTTCATGGGGGAAGCAACCTAAGTGTCCATCAACCAATAAATGGATAAACAAAATGCGGCACTGTATATACATACAATGAATTATTACTCAGCCATAAAAAAGGAATAAAATTCTGATATATGTGACATGTATGAACTGTGAAGACTTTATGTTGAGCAAAATAAGCCAGACACAAAAGGACAAATATTATATAATCTCACTGATATAAAATAATTAGAATAAGCAAATTCATAGTGTCAGAAACTAGAATACAGGTTACCATGGGCTGGGTTGGGGATAGAGAATGGGGAGTTAATGCTTAAATTGTACAGACTTTCTGTTTGGGGTCATGGAAAAGTTTGGCTAATGGATGGTGGTGATGGTAGCACAACATAGTGAACTTAATTAACAGCACTGAATCATACATTTGAATGTGGTTAAAAGGGGAAATTTGTATATATGTGTGCTGTTTTGTATATATTATGTCCCCCAGAGAAAGTCATTTTCTTTAATGCAATCTTGTGGGGGCAGATATATTGGTGTTGATTAGGCTGGAACCTTCTGATTAAATGTTTCCATGGAGATGTGACCCACCAACTGTGACTGACACCTTTGATTAGAGCGTGACCTCTTCATTGAATGTTTCCATGGAAATGTGGCCCCATCCATTCAGGGTGGGTCTTGATTAGTTCTCTGGAGTCCTGTCAAAAGAGCTCACAAATAGAGGAACCTCAGAGCAACTGAGAGTGACATTTTGAAGAGAAGCTGCAGCTAAGAGGAGACAAAACACCCCAAGAGCAACATTTTGGAGCATGCCATTTTGAAACACAACCAGGAAGCCAGCCACATGCCTTCCCAGCTAACAGAGGTTTTCCAGATGCCATTGGCCATCTTTCAGTGAAGGTACCCTATTGTTGATGACTTACCTTGGACACTTTATTGCCTTAAGACTGTAACTTTGTAATCAAATAAATCCCCTTTATTAAAGCCAATCAGTTTCTGGTGTTTTGCAAAATGGCAGCATTAGCAAACTGAAACAATATGTTACTAGATGTAAATTTTACTAGAGTAAAAATTAAAAAGAACAAACTATAAACCATAGAACACAAACTGTGTACCTCATTGTAAACTATGGAATATGGTTAATAATATAATTATACAGTATGGAATATGAAATATGGTTAATACAATTACACAATAATATAATTATAATAATATTCTTTCATCATTTTAAACAAACGTACCACACTAATGCAAGACGTTAATAATAGGAGTTTGGGGTCTATAGGCACCCTATATTTTCTGCATGATTTTAATGTAAACCTACAATTTCTCTAATCAAATAAAATCCTAATTTTCAATCAATAAAGAAGGAGTGGGTGCTGGCAGAAGCATGGAGATGTATGAGTGTACACTATAGTAGAGACCTCAACTCTTCCTTCCCTGCTGATAAGAAGGCCAATTAGATCCACCTATCTGGTTATCTATGTTTTCAAGGACCCAAGGCAGCCAGTTTTCTAAAATCAATAAAATTTTTGTTTTCTTCAGTGTCTGTGTCCTTCAGTGAAAATGACAAGGAGGTTGAGGTAACTTTAGAATTGTGGAGACAAAAATTCTTCCAGAGATAAAGATGAAAAGACCCAGGAAGTTGGATAAGAACACAATAAAATATATCCCAACATTCTCCCCAGTGTACCAAAATGATGCTAAAAAGGTACTAATTTTCAGACATTTTTAGACTGCTTCTCCATGACCAAAAGGGATGCAAGCCAGAAGTATACCAGCTCCTGTTTGCATGACCAAATACCATCTCAACAAAAAGCACCTAATACTCATAAAAAATAAGCATCTCTCTGGAAGATGGGGATGAAGTGATGAAGAGAGAGACATTGAAAAGTGTGCAAATTTGTCTTTCCAGTTATTACATTGTAGAAGAATAAAAGTGGTTCTGAAGCTAAGAGACCAATGAATTTGGCACAAATAGAAGAAATGAGATCGGAATTGTCAGATGTGATCTTTATAGGTGTTCTCGTTCCCACTTCATTCTGTGTCAATACGGAGGCAAAATAATCTTTAACAGCTGAAGTTTGGATTCAAATAGACTTTTCTTTGGGTTATAGTTTCAGTGCTTATTGTGTGACCTTGAACAGATTACTTAACTTTGGACACCTGAGTTTCAAGATCATTGAAGATGAAATGAAATGATTCATATCAGATCTTGGCACACAAAGCCTTCTGGGCACGAGACCCATTAACATGTACTTCCGTTTGGATCAGGGTTCCTCACCAGCAGCACTAGTGACGTTTGGGCTGGATAATTCTTTGTTGTGGGGGTTGTCCTGTGCATTGTAGGATGTTTAGCAGCATCCCTGGTCTCTACACTCTAGATGCCATGGCATCCCTCCCAAGCCCCACATTTTGACAACCAAAAATGTCTTTGGACATAGCCAAATGTCCCTTGGTAGAGTGGGGGGCTCAAATCCCCCTGATTGGGAAACACTGCTTTGGATCAATCCAAGTTCTAAAAGATGAAGACAACTCCACTCTTCTCATTGACATAAATATTTTTAAGGCCATACTTTAGGAAATCTGTACTCTTATTTTAAAAAGCCCAGCAATAAACAAATCACATAACCACTGGGGTCTTGGTTTCCTTATTTTGAGACCATTATTTCAAGGTTCCCTCTTGTTCTAAAAAACTCTATTACTATCTCATTCATTCCACCAAGGATTTAAAATGATTTGTCCAAATTAAGAAACTTATACAAGTAATACACATGAAACTGGAAAAATTAGGAAAAGAAAATATTACTGATAATTCCACTAGTTAGAACTAACTGGGGTTAACATTATTTTGAATGGGGTTTCAGATATTTTTGAAAACATGGATATGTCCATATACAAATACACATGCCCATATTCACACACATACCCACAAGTATTTCTTACATGCTTATCATTTTTCCCAGTCATTAACTCCAGCTATCCTCAGACCTAGTAGCAGGGTCTCTCTCTTTTTTTTTCAGAGGTACATTTTCTGAGAAGCGGTTCATCAATTCATGTTTTAAACTACCACCTGGATGTGGATGAACCTGAAATCCAAACCTCTAGTCCTTTATTTCTCAACAAAAGGCATTTAGTTGTATGTCCAACAGACAATGAAACCAAACAGTGTTAAAACCATCCGTTTGCTCAACTCTCCCTTTACCAGTGACTGATGGCTATCCTCAGTTGTTTAAGTTAGAGGTTTGGAAGTCAAATTTGACTCATCTCTTCCTTTATGTCCAACTGCTGCCCATGGTCACTTCCACCCATCTCTTAGTTTTTCTTTGGATCCGTTTCTATGGTCACACTTAAGTCAAGTCCTAATTATTTTGTTCCAGGTATGCTATTTCCTAGCATCTCTCCTGCCATTCACTTTGATCAAGACAGCACTCTCCTCTTTTCAGAAACCTACAATGACTACCTAGCACTTCTTGTATCAAAAGTTAGATCTTAAAATGAGTTCTGAAGGGCTTCCTCACTCCCTTTGGTCCTACTTCCAAGGCCTGTCTTTTACTGCTTCTCAGCTTGCATTTTCTATTATCAACACTTCTCAGCCCACAATTCCCTGACTTCCCTTTCTAAACAACAGTCCATTTAAACTAAAGTAAATCAAAGTATAGGACTGTCTTTTAGAAAAAAGCAAAACCAGAACATTAATAAATTATCCTTCAGTTACCAGTGCCACTAATTATTTATTATATTTATTATATTAGTCGGGTGTAACTTTTTAAAAGATTATTAATACATGGTTTATTATTTGTTTATTTTAGTTTCAAAAATATGTTTGAATTTTCACCAGGCTTGGAGAAATGTGTTTATGGTACTAGGAAGTCAAACTCAGGCAAACGATTTTCTTAATCCAAAAGACAGCTAGCTTTCTCAATTAAAAGGTTTATAAAAGAATAAGCCTTGAATTTGATCACTGTAACTTGGACAAAACGTCACTGTATTTATTATAAACAGGAACATATATGCTGTTATTTAAAAATATGTATTTTTTAATCCAGCTTTACTAGAGGATAAACTTCTTAAGGGGAGGGACCAGGCCTTTTACTTCCTTTGTGATGTGCATAGTAACAGGAATATGACTTTGTGTGCAATTGGTCCTCTATAAATGTTGCTAGGTGATTCATATTTGAAGGGGAAATGGAAAGAAAAGCCAGAAGGACTTAAAGGATTTGCGTGCATGCATCTTGCTGTGAATAATACAAAGGTGGAGAGAGATGACTAAGTGGACAGCATAGGGCACTGAGGGCTTTGGCCCCTGAAATATTCAGTAATAGGAAGTTGTAACATGACTAACGGCAGCACTCAGGTTGTGTAATGGAAAACTGAGGAACTGCAGATTGTACTGGAAGAACTCTTGCTGCACACAGAAGTGAATTACAGCATCAAATCTGTAATGCCTTTCAGGAGGAAATAGTTCAGTATGAACAAGAGGACAGATGAGCAGGGAAGGGATAGAAATTGGAGGGTTAGACATGCTTAAAAAGAAAAGGCAAAGGAAAGAATTCTTAAGACATAAATGGAAAATCATATAAATAATCAGGTTGGGTTTAGAGTGAACAATAGGTCAGATGCTAAGGTCCTCTAAAAAATTTATGTCCTACTTTAAATAAAAGCAAAGAAGTTGACATTGATTCTCGACCTTGAGGCATTACTTTGATATCAAGTCTGGGGCTGTTAAGCAGAAAGAAAACAATTCTTGTGTTTTTGGAGCCTGTGACTAACCATCCCCACCTCCCCACCCCCAAATATACCATCGAATCCATTTATCACTCACCCCTGCAGATGGTTCTGTTGATCATTGCCAGCTTAGCTATTCCTATCCTAAGTTTCCCTGTCCTCATACCACTTTAGCACTTTATAAAATGTCAAAAAAGCCATCCTTGGTAATAATGATGGTTTAAAATGTGTCCTTGAATTCTCAGACACTCCCTTCAGAAGGCAGAACCTAATTTCCCTCCCTATAAGGATGACTGGGGTTGGTGATTTGCTTCTCATTAATAGCATAAGGCAGAAGCAAAGATGTGTGACTTTGAGACTAGGTTATGATATGTAAGGCTTTGTGGTTTCCTCTTTGCTGTCTCTTGCATCACTCCCTCTGGAAAAGCACCTGCCATGTCATAAGAACACCCAAGCAGCCCTGTGGAGAGGTCCTGGTGGTAAAGAACCGAGGCCTCCAGCCAAGAGCCACGTCAGTGAGCCATCAGGATAGCAGATTCCCAGCCCCAGGTTGCTTCTGGGGTGACTGCAACCCCAGCTGACTGCTTGACTGTAACCTAATGAGAGACCCCGAGTCAGAGCCACCCAGACAAGCTGCTCCAAGATTCCTGCAGAAACTGTGCTGGATAATAAATATTTGTTGTTTTAAGCTAAGTTTTTGGGGTAATTTGTTACACAGCAATAGCTAACTAATAAATTAGTTTCTCCAATCAAGCTCTTTATTTTGGAGTTAAATTTTTCAGGTTTTACAAAATGCCTGTTTTAATCTAAATAAGCAGCACTCCAACATAAAAAAATAAAAAGCACTTAAAAATAATTGTTTTTAAAAATTATTTGGGGAACACTTGCTTACCTGCTCCTAATACATTAAACATTTAGATATTGTAAATCTTCAACTGAATTAAACTCCTAATTTCAACAAAGACAAACAGCTTTTCCCATATAACGGGGTTCCAGAAACAACCAGACTCTCAGACTAATGTTGGGTGAGGATCAGTTGATTATCTCTGAGGTGTTTTTCTCACTGAAGATCATTTAATGCATGCAAACAAAAAGGTGGCATTTTCATATTATATATTGTAAAACATAACAAATAAGTAATTTTTATTTTAAACAGAGGTAAATGCAGGAATAATAATCTGGTCATAGCCAGGATGAAAGAAAGCTCTTTTTATCAGCAGGGAAAGCTTGCTAAGAGTTGGCTTTTAAAAGAGAATATTAACATCCTTTTACTATTTTGTTTGCAGTCCCTGTCCATATAATTTTCACATATATATGACAATATGTTTTTATGAGAATGTTTCCATCTTTGTATGTCCAATAACTGGATACTGCAGGTACATAATAGATGCCTGTTGAATGAATATATGAAAGAATAGATGAATGAAGGAAGTGTAGAGAGAAACTGAAGCATGGTTATAATCTTCTAAAGGATTTAAGGAGCAAATATCATATATCATTAATTTTTAAAGTTTAGTAAACACATATAGTACCTACCATGGACTCAATACTATCTGGCATGCTTTATATCAGTCAATACACAGAATCGTCATGATAACTCTATTATCATTATCATCGCCATTTTCTAAATGAAAAACCCAAAGCTCAGAAAGGTTGCATAACTTCTCAAGGTCCTGCAGGTAATGAAATGGGGAAACCAGGACTTGTGCCCCTGTCCTGACGACAGAGCCGACTCCTCACCTCTACACTCAGCCACCTCCTTACCAAGGCAGTTCTTTATTCATCTCTAACTATCTCGCATCCAGACAGTTGTCACACCAAGAGAATGTGGAACTGGTGGGAATCTTGCAAAGGCTAGGAGAACTGTGCCTGTTTGTGGTGTTGGGAGGAATTGTGTTTATACACAGTGTTCTCTCACTAGACCACCAGTTTAACACTTTGCCAACTGTCCAATTACTCAGGTTCACGTGGAGCTAAATGGGTTCTTCTCCAGCTGCACACCTTTCTTTCTCAACTTAATTAATGAAGCTCATCAAAACCCTAGAAAACATGCCCAGAGCGCCAGCCACCCTCATTGACATGTTAATAGGGTGTCAGGTACGCCTGACCTCTCCACAGGCTGCTCACAAATATTACGTGTCCATGATCAGGTATGGATGCATAAAGTCCACGCTCCTTCTCTTGATAAGCAACTACAAGACCCACAAACGGCTGTGGGAGAATTTGAAGGCAATGGCTACACAGATCAGGGGACTTCTAATGGCAGGAGAGCTAAATCTGCTACGTGGCAGGTGGTGAAGAGGGGCAGACTCAGCACCATCCCAAGAGGGCCCCAGTGGGAAGCCCCGGGTGGGAGGAAGGCACTATATTGTTTCATGTAACAGATCATCACAGACTTGATCAACCCTTGGAGGAGAGCGCAAAGAAAAAGTGTAAAGAATTAAACTAATAAGTTTTTTGCAGAAATCTGCACTAATTCATTCTGTCTGGTTTAGGACTACACAGCTTTTAAAAGGCCACGTAAACAGCTGGGAGCTCAGAAATAGCAAAAGTAAATTCTATTGTTTGCATCACCTCTGGTCCTGCCTATTGCTTTTCTGATCACAGCAGATTTCGTAGTTGTTACTCTAAACCTGTGCTACCCAACACAGTACCACTATCCACGTGTGGCTACTGAGTATTTGAAATGTGGCTGCTCCAAAGGGAGATGTACTGTAAGTGTAAAAGACACATCTGATTTTAAAGATTTTGGTATGAAAAAAAAGAATGCAAAATACCTCACTAATAATTTTTATATTGATTACATGTTGAAATAATATTTTTGATACATTGGGTTAAATAAACATATAATATTATAATTAATTTCACCTGTTTCTTTTTCCCTTCTTAAATGTGGCCACCAGAAATTTTTAACTTATATGGTTTGCGTCTGTGACTCCCATTATATTTCTAATGGTCAATGCTGCTCTGGTGTTTGGAGCAGCTAAACCTGTCACTGCCCTGGGAAGGATGCTAAGGCCAAATCATTTCCCAAGTGTTTCCTCTGGCTTTTCCTGCCACACTAATGAAAATCTTACTAATAGGAGATAATTTAAGCTAGTGTATCTACCACGAAGGCTGCTATACAATCAGACTGAATTGCCTTGCATTCCATGGCCTTCTATCGCCCGTCAGCCTGACAGCTTCACACCACAAGTTCTGACTTGCCATGGCAAGAGCTCACAGTGGCACTGTGCATCACACTTATCTCATACCTATTGCACTGACCTGGGAGGCTGACTCTCCACTCTGCGTTTAGAGGTTTTTAGGAAGACAGCACGTGGACCCAGGGCCACTACCTATGGTTGTGTAGTTTATGCACAGCACAGTGGTGTCCGCTGGGGGGAGGGGTACAAGGGGGGCTGCAATCACACCAGGCTACTTCTTGTGGGGCTGGGGCTTCGGTTCATCTCCTCTAGGGGGGTGCGGGTTGGTGGTGGTGCTTTTTATCACCAAGGCACCAGAAAGACTAGAAGTGGCCGGAGGTGGATAGCTCTCTGCAACAAGAGATGATGTTTCTCCTTATACCATTGACTAACTTCAGCTTAGCACTGCAAGTACTCCTGTCTTAACAAGACTATTAAAGTGTTCTTTTGCAGAAAAGAAGCCCAAATAAATTCCCAAACATCTCAGGTCTAAAAGCAATTCCTATTCTAGGAAATCATAATATTAATAAACGGGAGTTATCAGTTTGGATACTATTTGGGGTCAATATTTACTGCTTATGAAATAAAAATGTACAGGTAAACTGTATATTTGCATGTATCATTAACTAATCATGACAGCTTATTGGAAATATAACATGAAATGTATTTTGATTCCTTATGCACTGTGTCAGTTGCAAACCATTTGGTATCATGAAGAAGATAAATTCTGCAGAAACTTGCCCAGGAACCAGGATATAATAGATATCTTTGTTTAGGAAAACAGGAGTTTTTCAGAGTTTTGTAACTTATAGAAGAGCCCAAAGTTGCTATGAAAAGTTAATGAATGTTGGCTTGACATGTTTCAAAGCTTAGAAACCGGCTCCTCTCATTTACTTGTAAAATGACTATATTTAGAGAGGGCTCTTTTCAAATAATAGATAAGATGTGACCAAATAAATAGCTATACTAGAAATATTAAGCAAAAGGAACATATGATAGCCTGTTATTACTCTAAATAATAAAAGCAACCATTTTCATAATAATATGAATTTATTGAAAAATAAACATTTGTAAAAACAAAAAGCACAGATTAGCTATTTGTAGCTCAATTTAGCACAAACTTTAAAAATGCTATGAGTTTGCTTCACACCTTTTGCTGAGTGTGGAAAGAGTACCTTGGCAAATAAGAAATATAAATCAGAAGATAAGATAAATAATAATAAGGTAAATAAATGTCCAAATTGCTTTTAAACATAAATAAGATTTGATATTTAGACTTGCATATGACATGATCATGGTGTCATCTTTCAGAAAATATTATCCCATCCTACTTTCAACCTAAAGGTCATAGACATTTGATTCACTCCCCTTTAATCTCATCATATATTCAATCATCGAGTTCTGTTGTTTCTTCCTCTAAATGCCACTTGTTCCCACTTTTCCTTAAATTTTAATTGCCCCATCCAGAGTGAGATTCTTACTCTCTCAACTTCAGATATTAGAAAGTCCCTTAACTCTTCTCCCATTCAAATTTCACCTCAGTCTTTCCCAACAAAAACGCTTTGCTCCAGCCTGAATAATCTGCATTGTCCACTCCAGGATACCAGAATGTCTTTCCACTCACCCTCCATCCATCTAACTCCTACTCGTTCTTGGTTTCCCTCAGAGTTTCTCTCCCCCTTGGAGGCTGTTCTTGTCTACCCCAGGCCATACTGACCCTGCCTCCCTTCTCTGTCCATGACCCTCAATACAGAACTCGGTAAGGTGACACTTAATCACTTGCTGCCCTGTACTACCCTAACGTGTGTGCCTCCCCCTCTCCCGACTAGAGCGTACATTCCTGGGCACTAGGCACTGTAGATTACATTACTTTGTTATTCCTTCTTGGTTCCTGATACTTAGAATTTTAGGAATGAAAATGCATGAGGGGGTATAACTGGTTAAGTTTCACAATTTTCTATTCTTGTGTCAGACCCTTAGGCTAGTGGGCTCCTGTCAGGGATTTAAAAAACTCTGACTTACTCTTCTCACCTCGAATGCACTGAATACCCATAAGGGGCATGGGCAGGGCCCCAGGCAGTAGACTGTACCTTGAAAGGAAAGGAATCTAAGACTCAGGAAGTGGGATGAAACTGGGTTTCTGACAGAGACTATACCTCCTCGAAGTCCAAGAGCACCTGGGAAAGGGGCCAGGACACCATCCCTGATGTAACAGAGTGTCAGAACAGGAAACACAGGGTTTTGTCACTACTGATGTGCCTGAAAGCAGCCTGCCCTGAGGAGGATATCCAAAAAGAGGCTTTAAGTAAGCCATGTGCTTCCTTTAATTTGTGCTCTCTCCATTCCATTGCAATCTCTCTTCTTAGAGATCTTGAGGATAGCAGTTTGGCACTCACAAGGCCACACCCTTAGAGGTCCTGAAATGGAGAAATGAATAATCAACACTCTCCTGGAGAGGGGAAGGAAATTCCACCCCTTCACCATGTCATGGGAGTTGGGAGCCCTATTAAGAAAATCAAAAGAAGTAATTCTATGATTTACAAAATACAGATAAGATCCACCAGAACTGATCTCTTAAAAAATTCACTCCATACTAAAAAAGAAAAAATCCATTAAACTCAGAGTAACCTAATTTTTCCACCTTATCAGAAATGATACAAGTCTTAGACATTATAGAATTTATAGTTCCACAGACAGTATGGCCATATTTAAGCATATACAAATATTGAACAATGAAATAAGCCTAGGCTACTTCAACCACAGTTCCAGTTTTACCTTATGTACTATTTCTCCAGTAGAAGCAGGTGTGTGTTGGGGGTGGCGGTTGTCGCTTATTAGAATGCCCATTCCTAGGGCCTCAGCCCGTAACTACTGATTAAGAGTCTTTGGCAGTGAAATCTGATTATCTGGCTATTGAACAATTTCCCTAGGTGATTCTTAGGCACATAAATTCTCAGAATCACTGCTTGAGGGTTGTTGCAAGCTCTTTTAGTAAACAAGAATATTCTATCCCACAAAACCTTTAAGGCGTATTCTCATAGAGAGCCAGTTCAAACTTCTTTCTTCCACAATACTATTGTAAAACTAATTCTTTTCCTAAAATTTTTACTTTTCTGCTGTTCACTCTTAGTCTTATATTTTTAAGCCTCTGAAAGAATAGCAACCAGAATTTTCAAAATACGCCAGTATGTGTTTGGAGATGATGTTTTCTACCCATCAGCAGAACACCTGAGTTGTTATCAGGACTTTTGTAGCAGCTCTGCCCACTGGTTTCCCTCAGCGGGTGACACTGGCACTGGATTCACTCAGTGATGAGAGTTCTGTCAATATTTTTCCTTGTATTTGAGTTGCCAGACACTATTGGCTCAGTCAGGGTCATGGAACCTAAATTGTTTTTACAGTCCTTGAAGTTAGTCAATATTTTCAAGTTTAAAAAAAAAAAAAACTAGTCAATGTTACAATCGCAAGATCTTATTCTAAAATAGCATGATGATAATGCTACGTTTGCTGTCCTTTTGAATACATGTGTTTGACACATGTAAACTTTGTTAAGAGAGCACTTTGAGTGGAAACTTGCCCTATTAAAGGCAAAAAACAATAGAAGAAACAATGTGAAATTTGTTGCAAAATATAAATTTCAATATTGGACAATATTCAATATTCGAGTAGAAAGGTGCTGAATGTCACTAAGGGAGACTCTGGTAGATTGAACATTCATAACGCTGTACTATAACCGTAAGGGATAAGATGATATAAACATTCAAGAACAGAGAGCATGGTGGATGGAAATAGTATTAGAGGAATGTCAATAAAATTTTGGAAGATGAAAATCAGATGGCAGAGTAGTAAATGACTTAGGCTCTTAGAAAAAAACTAAATCTAATCCTGGAGCAGAGGAAGCCAAAAAGAAAGCAAGGTGGTTCAACCTAAAGAATACTGTGGCGACTCAGAAATCAGAATGCCAAGGTGACGGGAGCAAGGGGTGGGGGTGGGGTGGGTGCCAAAAGTAAAACTAGTTGAAATCCTGTATAATTAAGAGGTGGCCCAGATACCTCACCCCCTGCCCCTCAACTGAAAGATGGTAGGTAGGTGCCTTCTTTACTCTTTGGAGAGATTAAATGACAAGACTCAGGATCTTAGACCTCAAGCCTGGCTGAGAATGGTTGAGGAGCCATATGAAAACAGGGAGATTAAATGAAAGTCTTTAGTGAGATATCCTTCACTAATACCACCACCTAACAACTCCCTAACCCGCTCAGCTCTAGAAAGTCTGCATCCAGATTTATAATGCTCAGTGAAGAGGCAGAGAGAGTCTTCTCTGACTGGCCCAGGAGAAAAAAAATTTACAGATCTTGACCCAGTAAAATGGGTAGGTACTAACCCTATAGCAAAGCCCCACATTTGACAAGCCCTGTCTAAGCACACAGATCAATTAATTAGCTTTATTGTGCCTCACACTTAAAATAAACAGACATTTGAGAAAAGCTTCTAGCAAGAAAGAGAGACAAAATAAGCATATGGAAAAGGGGCACTTGGAAATAGATACAAAGCAGGTAGTATAAGAAAACAATTTAAAAATGATAATTAATATCCTTAGATTGAAAAGGATTAATCAGAGAACAAGAAAGAGCTTATGGAAATTAAAATTGTGTTAAGTAAAGTGAAGTATTAGGGCTGAAGGTAAAGTTAAGGAAATCTCACACAACATAAAAGACAAAGGCATGGAACATAGAAAAGATATGAAAATTAGAAAAAAATCCAGGAGGTCCAATACATGGTGAGTAGACATTTCAGAAAAGGAAGAGAGAGAGGGAGAAAGAGAGAAGGTAAGGAAAAAATGGTCAAAGAAATAATATAAGAACATATTCCAGATCTTAAGGACACAAGTTTCCAGATTTTTTTTTAAAGCTCATAGTACCCAACAGTGAATGAAAAAGCCATACTAAAGCATATCATAATGAAATTTCAGAGACAAAGGGAAGATTCAAAAAGCTCCCAAAGAGGAAAAAACAGATCACACACGTAGGTTGACAGATCTGAATGGCACTGGACTTAACAGTAAGAAAGCCAGAGGACCATGAAGTGATGCCTTTCAACATCTGATTGAACGTGTTTTCCAAACTATAATTCTACATCTGGCTAACTATCAAACAGATGTGAGGAGAGACATTCTAAAAAATAGTTGCTTAAGAAGCTATGTGCTCCACCAATTTGAGGGAACAGACCAAGAAAGAGATAGAGAGATTAAAAGAAAAAACAAAACAAAACAAAAAAAACAGATGATGTGAAATAGAAGAAGGTGAAGCAAATTCCAAGTATGACAGTGAAGGGTAGGCTCACTTGAGCAGCAGGCTAAGAAAACTGCAGACAGAAGCAGATTGGGGCAAAAGAAGAGAATCCTTCAAGAGAGACATCAAGAGAGCAAGCACACAAGAAAGGAGGGAAGAGGAAATGGAGAGAGTGAGGGAAGGCAGAGAAGATACAGAAAGAGAGAAAAGGGAAGAAAAGACAAGAAAAATGGATTATTTGATATGTTGATCATACTGAGAATTTTACAGGGCCAGAAAAGTTTGAGGATGGATTGAAGGTAGATGCAGAGCTAACAGTAGAAAAATGAGGCAATTATTCCTTCCAGGAAAAACAAAACTTTGTGAAAGAAAGGAAACATAATCATTATATACTATAGGACTAAACTGAAAAATATTTACTAGACACGTAAACATGGAATATGTTTTAAATTATAATTTGTGATATATCTAGTTATACTGAGAGTACAGGGAAGAGAAAAGAATGAGTGGATGGGGGAATTGTGTATGTTTGTGAGGAAACGGCACAAGTGAACTGAATCTGTGTGTTGTATAGAATCAAATAACTGAAACTCCGAGAAACAATAGTTTATGAAGATAAGAGAAAATAATTAATGAACTGAAGTGGCTGCCTTTAAGAAGCAGAAATTAAGAATGGAGGGGGTAAATCAGGGGACAGCTATTTGTTATCATAAGCCTTGCAGTACTATTTGACTTTCTGAACCATGTACATATATTATTTGGATAAAATAAACAGTATACGTTTTAAGGGAACTGAACAAAGAGGCTCCAGGTTTCTAAAGTTAAGGAACTAGTATTTTCAAAAGGATTTCTGTGAAGTCTGTGACTATTGGAGCTCTGTTCTTTGATGTGGGGATTTTATGGCTAAAAAGCTTTATATACTTTAAGTGGTATTCAACAAATTTTGGTAAAATAAAATTGAAAGGGGAAAACCTGTGTAATATGAGCATATATGTACTTACTATGAAACACACAACCACAACAGAAAACAATCACGTAAGGAATAAAGCAGCAGAGGAGTTTATGATCCATCTAGTCCAATCATTGAAATTAACAAAAAAAAAAATTAGCATCGCAGTTTGGAAATTATTCACTTTTCATTATTCCATGTAGAATTATTCTTGGATTCAGGGTATCCTTGTAACATTCCTTGACCAGCAAGCAGTTATTTGTCTTTGGTTCACTTCTTTCATAATTGCTCCATTGTTTTTCGTCTGTCAGACACAGAGATTGAGCTTGCCATACCAGTAATCACATTGTTGTTCCACTGGTTCAAGATAACCACCTCCTATCAAAGGATTCTTTTTCAACTTGCCTTTCCAGTTCTTCTATTTGATCTCAAAAGCAGCTTTGGGTTATCTGAGCTAATGCTGTTTCCATTGGAGCTGATAATCAACTGTAAGCATATTTTTGGCCCAAACTTTTATAATCATCATCAAATGATGTATTAAACATCCTTATATTTAGGACACAGTGACAGCGTTAGGCACTATGCAAAAATTACTGAAAAAGAAAAGAGACAGTGAGCAAGGACATGTGTGTGTGTGTGTGTGTGTGTGTGAAAGAGAGTTTCTGCCCATGAGAAACACAAGCTTAGGAAAATAATAGCAACAAGTTCTTGTTATTTTATCACAGAAACCAGAAACACATATTTAAAAACTAAACAAAATTCTTATAGTGGTGGAAATTTTATTGATATTTGTATTATCACTGTTTTAGCTGAAGATTTATAGGAATTAAGAGAAGATGGTAAGGAGTGAAAAGGAGATATAAAAAAAAAGGGAGATATACAAAGAAAGAGGAAAAGAGAGTGGGTGTGAGGAGAGGATTTTAGAATTCTCTCCAAAAGTGAGGATTCACAACTAATATATATAAATGAATAGGAAATAATGGTATGCCCTCTATCCAATGGGCAAATTGGATGAAATAAAGATGTTTATTTAAGAATTAGCAAGTGTAAACATTTTTTAATAGGAAATTTCCCTTCCTTAAAAAATGTATTATCCTGATTTACAATTAATACACATGATAGGAAATTTAAAAATTCAGTAAACTATAAAGAGAAAAACAATAATCATTCATAATTTTACCAGCCAGAAATAACATTCCCAACATTTTGGTTATTCAGTATTAATATATATATAAATAAATATATATTAAATATGTCTATTAAAAATACAATTTGGATATGTCATTCAAAATTTTAATGATCTGCTTATTTCATTCATGCTGAGAATTTCTTTATGATTAATGATTCATTAATGTTGTGATTTTCATATATATTATTTACTTTACCAAAATATTTATCTTGCTTCCAATTTCTCACTATTATAAGTAACACCATGTGCATAATCTGTGTACATACATTTTTGTTCCATTCTCTGATTAAAAGGAATAATAAAGAAATTTTGACAAGTGGAATTACTAGATAAACATTCAAAAATTTTGAAATAAGATTTTTTGGTCCTATTTTTGGTTCCCTCTCTTTTGAACTATCCAAAAACTGAGTGCATTTCTATTCATTTCTGAGAGAAATGACATTTTCTACAAATATCCAAAATAAGTAAACATCTCTATAAGAAAATTATTTATTTATTTTGAAATAAAATTAATTATTTATTTTTAAATAAGAGTCTAGTGTTCTCCTATTAGCTTTGGTGCTGGAGTAATTCATTAAAACTAAGTGTTGATCATGGTCCTTGTGGCCAACTAAGAATAAAGTGAATTTTCACTAGCAGCAGCAAAAAACAAATTTGAACTACACCTATATATAATGATATTTTATACCTTGTCTGTAATTTGTGCTTGTATTTGTGCAATGCACTGCAGATAGTGTAATTAACTATTCTGAGAGCTATGTAAATACTGCTCCATAATCAAATAAAAGCATGAAATAAATGGTATATTTGCAGAAAGATATCCACATGTTTATATATGTATTTTGAAGCTTGTTTCAAACAGTGGTGAGTTATTATTTCATTAAAAAGCATGGTTTTGCCTGATGGTTCCTATGAGATTAAGAACTGCTTATTCTAATGAGACCCCACAATGGAAGATTCTGTCTACCCTGAAAGAGCTTTGTGAGATGGAAGAAAGAGAGGATGAGTACAGAGATTTAATCCAGAAAACCATCACTTTTGCTTCTTTACCTGATTGAGCCCTTTCGAAACAAGACCTCTGCAGCTAAAGGCTCCACTTACTTGCAATTAGGCAGGCACAAGAATCTGAAATAAGTAGCGTTAAAACTCATGCTCCAGCAAAGATAGGAATTTCATCCCAAAGACATTTAGTGAGAGTGGGGAGTGAGGACAGGTGCACCCTGGTGCCCACAGGTCCACAGAGTCTGTGAGCTAGAATTAATCATCTTTGGTGTGGCCCAGAGGAAATCTTCAACTGAGTCTGGCATAAAAACAGTGAATGTAGAAGCACAATTTGTATTAAGATTAATAACAGACCATTCTGACAGTTTGCAATCTTATAAACCTTCTGACACATCTGGGCTACAGCAAACATCCCTGTATATTGCCTGTATTTTTGCCTGCTCCAGAACTTAATAACAAAGCATACAAGATAGCTGCATTTTCAAGTGATATATTTTTTAATGATACCCACAATAAAACATAAAAGTTCATATTTCAGTGATGTTTTTATACCAGCTACTGATTGCAGGTGTAAACCAAGTTGTGTGTGTGTGTGTGTGTGTGTGTGTGTGTGTGTGTGTGTGTATGTATGCTTTTATCCAGAGAGAATTTCTTCAGAGCATGCCAGCATGCGCAAATAAGAAACCACTGTGAGATTTTGGGTTTGGAAGGCTGGGAAGGACCAGAATCAAGCCACGGACCTAGGCCTGCTACTTCAGGCCAGCATCACATCCAGCATGCAACCTCCATTCAGCTAGAGGGGAGGGCGAGGCAGAAGCAGAAGATACAAGATGCAAACCACCATCTAATGATGAAGAACCATTGGCATCACTTCCCAGTACTTCTGATTCATCCATTTGTGGACACATATCCAACATTAGCTAGAACCTCTTTATGCATGTCAAAACAAAGACTTTTCTGCAAAATCTCCAACTAGAATTGCAACATTTGCATCCCAAGAGGATTCAGGCACAGAAGAGCAATTGGAAGAAAAGTGATCCCTCATGAATTCATCCATGTAAAGGGAAGGTCAGTATAGCAGTACACTTCCCCTTTCCTTCAGGATAGATAAAGTGTTAAATCAAAGGGGCACTGGCTGCTTGCCCCCATGAGTGAAATGATTGTCAATGAGTGTTCACTCCACATCTTATTGCCACTCATTTTTACCATTGACTGCTGACAGTCCTACACCCCTAAATCAGGATGTCATGTAAGGAAGACAGTGGGAAAGACCAAATTTTATTTTAGTCAGCAAGAAGATCTATTCATCATCAATTTTTCTTGAATTAGAGCTGAACGAATTGGAGAGGTGTTACTATACTCCCAAGTCACTAGCTTCTAACTGCTCTAGTCCAGCAACAAATGTTTAACTGTTGAATGATTCTACAAAAATCGACCCTCCGCTTCACCTTGAAAATACTGAAAATTCTCCCACATTTGAACATCTAGTATCCAAACTTCCCATTATTCATAATTTAGTAAAGTGGGTAAAGGTTTTTCAGGGCCTTGATATTCCTAAATGCTCCCATCTTCCCACAACCCGCACTCAAGACTGTACTATCTGAGAGAGAAGCTACAGAGGGAACACCATGTTTTCCAGGTGACCCCTGCAGCCCTTCTCCCTCAGAGTGAGAGTTTAATGTAATTTTTGTTTTCTTACATGCTGCCAGGAATAATAAAAGTTTGATCCCTAGGCATTCAACTCTCGGGGAGGAACTGTAAGTGCCATCCTTTTCAATCGCTTAGAAAAAAGGAAGAAAAACAAACCTGGCAACTACATGAGGATGTGTAGGGAGGACTGCTGCAGGTAATGAAACCCCTCTACAGCTGAAGCTTGGTGAGAACCTCACGTGGCCAGTCCGAAATGCACCACTAGCACTGCTCAAAGTGTGTCACGTTTTCACACTTACCTGACTATGGGATGGAAGTGCAGCATAAGCCATGGGCTGATTCATCACTCCTTTCTGCTTCATGAGAAGCATGCGTTTTTGGTCCTCACTTAGGTGTGCCCTGGGAGCCTGGAGCTGTGGTGGGGGTGGCTGCTGCTGCTGCTGGATATATGGCATCAAGGGGTTTTTGTTGGTGTTGGTCATTGGTGGTGTCATTCTCTGACTCAAGTCTGCATTAAAATGAGTCAGAGGTTTAGTGTTGCCATAAGTAAGAATATTGTGCTGTTTGTTTAAAGAGTTTGTCCCCAAGTTATTTGGCTGCTGATTGATCATATTCATGTGATTCTGAGGGAGGTAGTTATTCATTGTCGTCTTCTGCAGGTTGTTTGCCATTGGAGGCACTATGGGGTTTTGGTTGTTAAAGGCTTGAGGGTACATCATTGGGCTATTTGGTTTTTCTCCAGTAAAAGCTGCTCCATATGGACTGGATGGAGGTCCCAAGGGAGACCAACTTGAAGTCTGATTTGAGTGTTGCTGCTGCTGCGGCTGCTGCGGTTGCTGCTGCTGTTGCTGCTGCTTCTGTTGCATGAGTTTGGCCCTTTGCTGCTGCTGTGCAGCCATCTGCTTGAGTTGCTCAGCTGGAGACATGTCAGAGTTGGGTACAGCCACAGGGCCTGACCCTGAACCTGCCACCGTCACTGCTGCTGGATTCAGGAGATAACCATTTCCAGGCCGTGGTTGAGCCTGGCCGGGAGTGTGGGCTTGGTTTGGAGTTTGAGGGGACTGGACAGCACAGTTTGCTGGTGAGCCAGCTGGGTTCGGAGCTGCTGGAGTGCTGGCAACAGAAGGTAAACTAGTGGCTGTGGAGACAGTAGAAAAGGGAGGACCAGAAGAAGAAGGCCTCGCTTGGGGAGATCCCATGGAGATGTGTGCAAAGGGCGAGTGAGAGGGTTCACTCTTCACACTTGTGCTCTCCTGGGAAAGAGGGGTCTCAGCCGCTGGCCGGGAGAATTCTGGCTCCTTCTTCTCTTCAAAGTCTTCATTGAACAGGTCCTGTATGTCATCTTCAGGAACTGTGTTGGCTAATTCATCTATTAGTTCTTGCCATTCCTGATCATTCAGGTTAATGTCTGAGAAGAGCTTGTTCTGATTTGAAAGAGATGTTTCTGATGTGTCTATGCAAGTAGGGTCATCTAGAGGTTCTTGTTTGAGGTCCTTGCTCTGCAAAATGGTGAAGCTATCCTCCAGGTCACTGCAACCATTTACAGGAAGTTTAATCTCTGGGAGTCTACCATTCTTACCTAGATCTTCTAGAAGCCCAGGAGTGTGACTTGCACTATTCTGCAAAGGCAAAGAAGGCTTCAAGTCAAGTTGGTGAAGAGGAGAAGCTGAAGACAGTGGCATGTTGTTGGGCAAATTGTTGATGGCATCCATCCCTGCAGGAATGTCCTTTCGGATTCGCTTACTAGGTGGAGAAAAACTCCCATCACAAGCACCATTCTGCTGGTCTCCATTAAGTGGTGATCGGGCTCCTTCCAACTTCCTTTTCACAGTCTCTTGTAGCTGGAAAACAAAAAGGAAAGAGGATGACTAAATCTGCAAGTATATTTTATTGTTTAAGCAACACTTTTGCTATGAACTTGCTTTCTAAATAGCTTGGAACACATAGGAAAGAAATTCTACTTCTAATTTCAAAATCAGCCATAGTTTCAATTCAAATTCTATGGAAAAAATTTTTATCTAAGGGCACAACTTATATGGCTAAGAGAGAAAATAAACTAAATGTTGGAGGGTGGGGAACAAAAGATAAAGTTGAGTTAAAGGCAATACTCCTTTCATAGGGAAGAACTGTCTGCCATTATTTTCCAAATGAATGCTAGACATGAGACTTGGACTAAAATTTATCATGCTGGAGAAAGATATTAATACCTATCTTAAACTCTTGCCACATCATAATTGAGAACATGAAGGAATTAAATCAACAAACTTTTAAAGAACACAATAAAAAACCCTCTAAGAATACAGAATTTAATACATTTATTGAATAGCATAAAACAAAGATTAATGTTTAATGTCATACAAAACTTCCTTTCAGTTCTCATTTTACTTGACCTCTCAATGCCTTTTGATACAGTAGCCCACTGTCTTCTAAAATCACTGTCCCATTGGCTTCCATGAACTTGTACTCTCCTGAATTTCCTGCTTTCTATCATTCTGCTCCTTCTCAGTCTCTGATGTATCCTCCTTTCTCTCCTCTAATGGTGGGATCCCTCAACGTTCTGTCTTAGGCATTTTTCTTTTTCTTCTTAATTTACATGCTAGCCTAGATTTCATCTATTACAACTTCAACCATCTTTGATGACTACAAAACAATATATCAAACTCAGTCTTCTCCGATGTGCCCCACTAAATCCAAGGTTTTCCTCTTGGGTATTTCACAGACATCTAGAACTCAACATGTCTAACATTGAGCTATTGTCTTTCATTACTCAAAACATGACTCTAGCCAATGTTTTCTACCTTAGTATCTACCTAGCTTTCCAAGTCAGAAACATGAGCATTTTTCTTGAAACCTTCCACATGACCAATCAGCAAGTCCAATGTATTCCACTCAGTGTGCCCACTCATCTCCATCCTCACTGCCATTATCCTGGGCCATGATATCATTATCTCTTGCTAGGTTGCTTCAACAGTCTCCTCACTTGTCTCCTTGTCCTTCCTCCATTCAGCCATCCATTCACTCCTTCATCTTTTCTTTTATTCATTGTTTGGCTCTCCATCAATTTAGTCTCTACACTGCCACCTCTTTTGAAAAATATACTGCCCTTTCTGGTTATAACCCCACAATGATTTCCATTGTCTTTAGATTAAAATCCAAACTGGGCCTTCTTCATGTTTCCAGCATCACCCTCCCATCCCTACCCCTCTATAATTGTTCTGTCAACTCTCTTGAAACTCTTTTAGTTCCTTAAATGTGCCAAGAATCCTTCTGCCTCCAGGGCTCTGTACATACTGTTTCCTTTTCTTGAACATACACCTCCCCTTGTTAATAGCTACTTCTTGTTAACAGCTATTCATTTTTCAGATCAGATCTTAGATTTTGTTTCATCTAGGAAGTCTTCCCTCACATCCCTTCCCCATCCAAGACCACATTAGGTGCCTTCCTTGACCCACCTGTACTGGGTTGGATAGCCCAGAATAAGTGTTTCTGAGCAACCTTTACTTCCCAATCATAGCTTTTATCATACTTTGGGGGCAATTTCTTAAGTGTCTGTTTAATGAGCTCTAAGGAGGTAGGGACTATGGCTAACTTGCTTACTGTGTATCCAAAGAGCTGCAGACAGTATCCTGGATCATAGCAGTGGTAAATAAATACTTTCAAATTGAATGAATGAATCTATTATTTAATTCACAGGGGCGGAAAGATGTGAACTTAAATCAGAGCAGGAGAGTCCCATTGACCATAAGGAATAGTGACTGACTTTGAGATTCTACATTCCAGCTAATGGAAGTGACAGATATCTTACTTTGGAGTGTTACATCCATTTAACTGGACCCATTTAAGAAGTCCAGTTAAGAAACATTCTGCTAACTCTATGGATCTATTAATTACAAATCCAATTCATCTTTCTGTTCCCTTCCCTTCTACCAGAAAGGGCCAGTGCCTGGGGCTCTGGTGAAAGAATTTGTCATGGAGTAGGTCCCAGGGAAATGCTTGCTGACTGACAAAGGGATGACTAGGCTGGGGTAGGCCAGATTTCAGTCACTACAACATTGAAGGCAGAGGGCAGACAGGCACAGGACGGGGGGGAAGAAGAGAGCTCAGCCCTGGCCCGAACATCCTTGATCCTGGGCACTCTCCTGTTCTTGACAAAAGTGATGCGTATTACAGAACAGGTGGAAGAGATGACCCAATACTTCAGCATTCATGCATGGAACTGCCAAGGCTCGAGAGGAGCCCCATCTATAATAAAATAAATTTGGGGATGATGTGGTGAATTCAAAGAAAAGCCAATTTATTGCTAGGTACTTTCTTGTAAGTAGAGAATTTCATTTGAAAAGCAAACAGAATGGAAAGAATCCATGTTCCTAAATCTTATGTTTTTATCACAATACCAAACTCTGTCTGCAGTCACTTGCTAGCAGTTCTTGAACTGCTGAAGACGAGACAAGACCCTTACTGGAACACACTGGAATGTTTTATCTAAAAGAAAATACTGGTTTCCTCTATGATACTAGGTAGAAACTGCTAGAAAATTATGTTATTTAATGAACAAACCCAGAAATCATGGTTCCGATCATGATTATGGCAGATACTTGCACAAAGCTCCAACCATGCGGCAAATTTAAATGTCACGGTTTCAGACAGGGGCTAAAGAAAACAGGGCTTGAGGCCCTCAGCTCTTCCTAAAGCAATGTCAACCCTCAGAAAAAACAGCAATTGTCATAAAAATGAACCTGACTTTATTTTAGAAAGCACAAGTCCATGATTCTGTTCTAGGCTATGAAATGGATGGGAACAAGGAAAAATACTCTGTTGTTCGTCTGCAAAATGGGAGGCAGCACGGTGGTGCTCAAATGACTGGGAACTCCAAGTTCTGCCTCTTGCCAGCTGAGGGAAGCAGTATACGTAATACAATAATTTAGAAACAGGAGCACAGGTGCTGGAGTTAGAATGTCTGGGTTCAAACCCAAGATCCTCCACCTTAGAGTTAATACATATTTATAAATGTCCTATACATAATAATGTTAGCTATGACACCCTCCACTAGAAAGAACATTATATAAGGGCAGGGGTTCTTCTTTTCACCACTGGATCCCCAGTAGCTCACAGCAGACACTCAATAAATATTTATTGAATGAATGAATGACTGAATGAATGAATCCTGGAAAACTTATTCAACCTCTCCAAAGCCTTGGCTTACTTACCTTGTAAATGGGTTAATAATAACTAGCTCATAGCTTCACTAAAATAATAAAGAAAACATTTAGCTTTGCTCCTGGTACCCAGTAAGCACCTGCTAAACCTTAGCTATTGTTATTATTAAAAATCAGTGAAACAAATAGTCAGAACGGCAACTGAGATAGAATGCTTCCTGAATCTTTCAAATACAAATAGATAGAATGATAATATTTCCCTTCCCTAGCTGGCAAAACCCTAATGTTTTCCAAGCATCTGGTGTAGCTTTTTTAATATGAACAACAAAAACCAAATTTGCAATTCAAGTCCAAGTCCAAGTGCTAATGCATTCATGTCCTAGACTGTAGAACAACAAAGGCTAGACTGTTGAGGTTCAAATCAAATCCATGTTCAACATGCCACCTGGATGGAGCTGCCAAGTATTTTCTTTACCTTGAGGGCCTAAAGTCCTCCATCACTGGTCTCTTTAATGTAAAATTTGCCATATATTTCATGTATCAGGCTCTTAGAGTATAAGAAATACATCATTGAAGATGCTATGCTGTGGTCTTTATGTTTTGATTGCTGTTTCCAAAGTAGAGCAATCTTAGCATCTCTTCTGTCTGTCTCATCATCCTTTGCTATATGGAAAGGTGGTCTAAGTCTAATTCTCTTCCTATGTCCCTCTTGGGAGATAGAATGTGAGTGGGAGGAAGACAGAACCAGAGTGTGTGAGATGGCTGAATGACTCGCAAGCACCCTGCTCAGTGAGCATGAGACAGCTGACTGCACACAGGGAAATGTCCTGTCAGTCTCATCCCCCAAGCCCCCAAAGACCTCAGGTTAGAGTCCCACCCCAGATAGCTTTATTTTAGGAAATCCCTGGCCCTCAAAAAGCCGGGAGCCTCTTAGTATGATTTGCACTCTCATGAAAGAATTGCAGAACTTCTTTATTGAACATCAGCCTCCTTGCTCTCGCATTACTGTTATCACATATAAATGTTTTATCCCATTAAGGGAAGCTGTGGTGTCAGGAGCTGAAGTATGCTGTTCATCCACTTGCCTAGGCCAGTATGTGCTGCTATCATATGTCAATTACTCCAAAGGAAACTATTTCTCCTCCATAAGGCTCCAGCGTGGGTATCTCATCTACAGTATGGCTTGTGTTTCTGTGAAACTGTGTGCAGTATGTGTGTGCGTGTGTGGGGGGGGGGGGAGAACTGAGACAGAGACAGAGAGACATACTGCTAGGAGCAAGGGGTGGGGGTGGGGATTACACCCAGACCAATAGTAAAAAGAATAGCTTGTGCCTTTGGGGTTACAAAGACTTACACACTTAGGATCATAATCATCCTCTTAGCAAACCTTTGGGGCAGGTCATGTCCTGGTCTGATGGTTCCAAAGGAAAGGGGGCAGTGTTTTGAAGGAGGTGAAATGGGGTGGGTTAATGACACCAATAAAAAGGAGAGATATGGCTAATATCACCCTTACTGACAAAGAGGGGCCCCACTCCCAGCAGATTCTTAAACTGTCTTCTGGGTCAGAATGTCCACGACCAAGAGATTTCTCCCTCCTTTATACTTTTAGCAGAGCAAGCAAGTTCAAAGAAACTTTATTGTCTTAGCCCTGATTTTGCATGAAATTGGGTAGGATCAATGAGCTTCGCAATAAACATGAAGATACTACTACTAATAGTGAAGACTTTAAGATGGAAGACATTGGGATAAATCAATGTATTCAATGTCTCCCACACCTAATGATTCTAAAAGTTACGTTTTTATATAGCCTTCTTAAAGAAGAGGAAGTTGAAGTATAGTGAGATTAAGTAGTTTGCCCAAGCTTAGAGAGCTGGGGGGGTGCCTAAGTCTGGTTTCAAACTCAGCTCTGACCCCAACAGCTCACACTACCTACACTATGATCCAGGAGGACAAAACACAGTTGTGCCTTCTTCAATGACCCTGGGCTCTAATGCTGATCATGAAACTGCTTTCTCAGACTCAAGGAATCATCTGTGATTCTGCTCTCTCCCCATCATCTACACCTAATTAAACCTTGAAAACCATCCCTTCTAACTCCTTAAAATCTTTGAATTTATCCTGATCTTCTACCTTCAGTACCACTAACCTCAGTTCAGATCCTAACATTTCTCTCATGGATTTCTGCAATCACTCTTGATTCCTCGCTTTGCCTTAATCTTGTCCCCTCTCCAGTACATCTCTGCAGCAGCTGTGATGTTCTTTATAGAATGTGAGTCTGATCATGTTTATTCCCTACTTTCAGTCCTTCTGAAGCCACTACCTTCAGAATCATCTCACCTCGGCACACAGACCGTCCACAACTTGATCTGCATTCCTGCTTACCTCTCTAGTCCTAGCTCTCTTCTCCAACTTTCTTCTCTTCTACCTGTCCCTCAACTCAACTCTAAAGTTTTGGCCATTCCTAATTATTTGCAATTCCTAGGTCATACTGTGTTTATTCTCTCTCTGAGCTTTTGCATATGTTATACCTTCATCCAACTTGTTCACCTAATACTCCTTGACTTTTATATTTCAGTTTAGAAATTACCTTCTACACAAAGTCTCTCCTGAGAGTTCTTCCCCACCAATCCCAATGTTGGTTAGCAGACTCTCCATGTGCTTCCAGGGCATCCTAATACATATCACACCATAACTGTTATCATATTCCTTCTCGAGACAGTAAGGAATGAATGACTGCTAAAAAGAGCTCCCCAATAATCACACCAAGGTGATATGATTGATAGCCATGGCAGGCAATTGGAATTTTGGCCTGTATAGTGTTTATATGAGTAAATGTACAATTTGTTTTTTAAAAATGCTGGAAATGATTTGTGGACCATCCCCTCCTCGATATTTTTGGGGACTCTAAGGGTCCAGGGAATCCATGCTAAGAACCACTAGAGAACAGATGAAGGGAACTGCAGAGCTGGGATGTAGCTTAGAACCAAAGTTTCCAGTCTAAACCCTTATTTTACATAAAAGACAAGTAAAAATAAACCCCGAGACTTTAAGTGACTGCCCAAGGTCACATATTTTTTCATGTATGTGAACCCCAAATGTTGGATATTTTCATAGTTGAATTTTAAATTTCCACACAAATGTTTCAAGTGACTTTAACCAATTAAAGCACTCCCTTCAACCAAAAGTGTGAATGAGCTCCTTCACCAACTATTGTAGAAGCAATTATTTTCCAATACTTGCATATGAGTTGGAGACTTAGCTTACAGAGGCTATAACTAATTTAGAGGCTCAAAGAGAATATTTTGAGCATTTTGATCTGCTCTGGTCAAACCAGAAGATGATTTGCTGGAATCAATTTTCACATGGTTGTTTTCTTCCCATTCTATCAACAGATAATAAGCAAATGAACACACGGCTGAAAATTTGACTTGCTTATTTAATGTATTTGATGAGTGACCCAGAATACTGAGTGACCCAAAATTAGATATTTTAATTAGTAGAATATGAATAAGTGGTAAACACTCCCAGAACAGGCTTCTAGATTTAAGGGCCCTTTGAAAGAATCTTTTGAGCTTTATTTAGAGGTTCAATTTCCTAGACCAGTGATTTTCCAAATTTAATGTGACTAGTTACATGAGGAGCTGGTAAAAATGCAGATTTCTTGTTCCCTCCTCTACAATTTCTGATTTAGTTGCCCAAGGTAGAGCCCAGAGTAGGGCATGACATAGGGTATAGGTACCTAAATAAGTTTAATAAAAACTTCAGTTCCTGAGGCAGTTGGTCTAGAATCCTGTTTTTAGAAGTTCTGATCTAAACGAATAATTCTGCTGGAGTTCTGACATTTTGAGGTTATTGGTTTGATTTTTTTCTTAATACGTATACACACGCAAACCCAATGTCAAATGTTCTTGAGTTAACTGGCAGCAATATTCTGGGGCATCTCATATACAGGATTAAGAAACACTACTTTAGATAGTGATTTTTCACTCCTTAGAGGATCCTGAATTCTGCAGAAGCTTGCTGGATTTCAAGAACACTTTTCATGAAAATGTGCATTTTTTTATATTTTAGATTTCTCTGAGCTCAGTAACATCCTAGAGAATTTTTTGTCCACCACATTGTACACTTACCATCCTTTTTCACTCGATGAATTGAGGGAGTACTGTGTGCCAGGCACAGTGCCATGTACTGAGGGGCAAACTCATTCCCAAGAACAAAGACCACACCAGAAAGTAAACAAATATCATACATGTTTTGACAAAAGTTGGGTCTGATTTTTTAAGGAGATCCATATAAAAAAAAGAGCAACACAGAAAAAAAAGAGACAACTCCTGAAACCTCCTTTGTCAATCTTATCTACTACTGACATTATTTTAGAGAGAGAACAACTTCACTACATAATAAATGTTAAGCAAATTCAACACACACACACATTGTTTTAGTTTCCTAAACAAATACCACACAATGGGTTGGCTTAAACAATGGGAATTTATTGGCTCACGGTTTTGAGCCAAGGAGAAGTGCAAAATCAGGGCTTAAGCAAGGCAACGCTTTCTCCCAGAAGACTGCGGCATTCTGGTGCTGGCTTCACTGATCCTTGGTCCCTGGCTTTTCTGTCACATGGCAGTGCACGTGGTGGCCTCTCCTGGCTTCTCTGGGTTCCACTGACTTCCAGCTTCTCTCCCTGGCTGTCTCTCGGAGGCCTTCTCTATAAGGTCTCCAATAATTGTACTAAGACACAGCCTGATTCAGTTGGGCCACACCTTAACTGAAGTAACCTCATCAAAAGTCCTATTTACAGGGGTTCATACCCACAGGCATGGAGTAAGTTTAAGAACGTGCTTTTCTGGGGTACACAGCTGTAAGCCACCACACACTTTCCTGAGTTGTGAGTTGTTCTAGCAGTATCGAACCTGAGGGCATGGAGCACCCAAATCTGTAGCCAGTTGGTAAGAAGTCAGGGTGGTCTTGTGGAGGACTAGTCCCTCTGACTTTGTAGTTGGATCATTTCTCTTAATAACACATATATACATATGCCATGGCCATGAGAACCAAGATTTAAGAACGTCTGCCTACAACCATCCTAGAACGCAGCCTCCCTGGACCTGCTCTGTGGGAAATGCTGAATCTCTGGAAGGGATGTCAGTCATGAGTAATTTAAAAATCCTCATTTTGAAATGTCGTGGAAGGAAAGGATTATTTTAAAAGGGGCTTCACCCTCCTAGTGGGCATCTGAAACATGTGCTAAGGAGGCTCGAGGGAAGGTGGGGCATGCTGAGTCCCCTGCCTGGGGGAGCAGAACTATTCAAAACATTCTAGAGGACTTCAAGGATATTTTCAGAAATGACCATGAGTTTTCCTCTTTCTGTTATGGGTCACATTGTAAAACTCAATTCCCATATAGTATTAGGTATACACAAGGATGATCATACTTCTTTTCAATGTTGGAACATGGATGTTTACCCAACTTCAGCTGTGAGATGCCAGAATAAACTCCATGGTGAGTTACTCTTTAAAAACATTTAAAATCTTTTGTATGTGTGTGTGTGTGTGGGGGGGGGGTGCTAAATTTTTAGGTATGATTTTATCTATTAGTTATTTTTAAACATGTAATAAGGGCCAACTGAATGCACAACAACATACAGGGAATGGATCATAAAAAATCAGGAGTTGTAGCAGACAAGGCCCTTGACATTTAGGAAGACTAAGTCCCAAGTTCTCCTCAAATCTCCAAATTTTCAAATTCATAAATGTTCATACAGGCTCTTGGCTTTCTCCCAACTGAAAGAATAAATTACATTTTCATCACAAGTCACATGAATCCTGTTGACTCTTTATATCTGAAGTTACAAGATTTTTCACAAGCTGCATACATGCAATTCAAATTGGTGTTTTAATAAAATTATTAACTACTCATTAAAACTGAGACTACCTCTATAAATGCCAAGGCTCTACGGTTTTCAAATCTCCCAGCTTTCTCTCAGTATAAAGCCCTAAATTTCTAAGTTTTTATCAGATAATTTGATTCACTACATACTAAGTGTTTCAAGATATCATTGTCACATATTTCAATTGACTGAGGGCTTACCATGTGCCAGGCATCAAGCTAAGTGCTTTCCATATACCACTTCAATGAGAACTCACAATAACACTAATGGCTGAAGAATGGGTTCAGAGAGGTTAGGTGATTTGTCCTAGGGTGCACAGCAGAGCCCTGCTCATTTATACCTGCCTCTCAAATCTGTGCTCTCACCCACTCTGCTATTGTGCCTCTGATGTCTCCTATCCTGATCAACCATCAGCAAACCTTGTTTAGAAATTCTGGGAAAGTGTTTTAAACACCTGTGTCGTGACAGTCTGAGGACGTGTTCCTGTCTTTGAGTCAGAGCTGCCTGATTCACAGAAAAGCACAGTGTTCTACAAGGAAAGATGTTACTCTGCAAATTTAGTATGTGTTTGAGAAGTGATGATTGCTGCAGCCCTGAAAACTTCAGGAGGGAGCAGATGTGGGCATCCCAGCGGCAGTTTCTTTCACTTGGAGCTTTCCGTAGGAGAAGCTCCTTGGGGGATCTGTAGCTGGCATCAGAATTCCACAATCTGAACCCTGAGCTGCTCTGTCTTTTCATATACACAAACACACACATATTGCATTACATTTATGTTTAAGGACAAGAAGCAATTTCCTTAGGAATATGTCCTGATATCTTACTAGAAGTCATGTATATTTTCTATTCAAACATTCCCATATACATGACCTTGTATTAGAATCTGAAATTCCTAATGGGATTTCTTTGAGAGCTTTAAAGAAATGATGATGAAGGAGGCTTATGGGAAAGAGTGGAAAACCATAAGGGAAGAAGAGGGCTAATGAAAGAACAGATCTTATCCGCACCATTCACAGCTGGAGACTTACACCAACAACACAGACCAAAGAATAGGCATGTTAGAACTAAACGTGAGGTTTCGATTTGTTTACTTGCTGGGAGGAGGGACGCGGGTAGGGGAAATACTTCAGGGGGGCTGAATACTTTTCTCTCCCTTGGGTAGGAAATCAGGAATATTTTTACTTCACTGTTTACTCAAAATGTTCCTTCTTTTAAACGAGAAATTCTCATTTTTGTTTTTTGCCCCATCCAGGAGACTGTTTTTCTAAATGGCACCAAAGTCATGCACCAGCTTCAGGGATGCAAATAGCCCAGAGCGCCCAGACTTAACATTGCTTTTGAATAAAATCCCAGCATGTTTTTATCTTCCTTTGGAAAACAAAAGTATTGAAATAAGATCCCCTAATCTATAAAAAGCCTCTCACTTCCCTCAAAGAGGTCAGATATTGCTCTTCCTTGTGAGTTGTAGTTTGCATAAAGCAGCACTCTCAGGCAGCTAAGAGCTAATTTTCTCTCTCTCCCTCTCTCTCTCTCTCACACACACATACACACACCCCATCTCAGTGAGCAAGTAAACAGGACGTTATTCTTATTTCTAGACAGCTTCTGTCTCCTAGACCTCCATTTCATAGCAGGTTTTTACGACAAACCTGAAGACTAAGGGGATTGCCTCCATTTCCCAATAAAGGAATTGCCAGTATTTACATGTCTTTAGACTAACTTTGTTCACAAAAGTACAACTAGGGGATTTTTCTCTCCAGATACATTGCACATGTGTGAAGATGTCCAAATGTAGACAGGCACATTCTCATGTACAGGAGAACATGGAGGTGATTTGACTTTCTCTGAACATTTTCAGCCAGGAGATGTGCGGGCACCAGGCACTCAATCCTTAAAGGCAGAGTTCTGGAGGCAGCCGGCAGAGCTTTCATCTGTGGGGAGAAGCTGCTCGGCTACATCCCACCAGATGAAATTCATTTTTCAAAAGGAATTAGACCAAGGTACTGTTGTTATAGCAACAGTCAGAGTCACTTACATAGCCTCTCCCCCACAACCTCACTATGACTCCTGTGGACAGCGATTTCAATTATGTATAGGGAGTGGCCAAGGCTGAGCATGGGTAGACCCTTTATTAGCCCTTTAAGAAGTAGAAGCCTAAATCCTGATTCCAATTTGAAGCTAAAAGGCAACAAGAGCTCATCATGTTCAACAGACTTTTACCTAGTCCAGAAAGTCCGATGAGCAGGGAAGAGAGGTGAAAAAACTTTGGATCCAATGTTTTCTTCTTTTGGGTAGGAACTGAACATGCAACCAGTGAATTTCCAGAGCTTAACCAAGTACAGGTCATTTCAGAATTGGAATTTCCAGTGACGATGGAAACATCGGCAATTACCCTTCATATTCTGTAGTACTGTCACTACTTCTAACCTTCAGGACTTTATTCTAGAGGGTGTGGACATTCCCTTACAATAGTCCACTCCAACCCTTGAAAACAACAATCAAATCCAACATGCTCTTTCTTGACTAAAATGTACATTTATTTATCTAAGCCTTTATGGTAAATAACTTTCCAAGGAAGTACCGCAATGTAACAGTCTACATCCATCCTAGAGATACACAAAGACATAAAAAATCCATGAAACCAGTGCTCATGACTAATAATCTGTTTTAAATGTGTATCTCTGAATGCACAGCTATATGATGATACTGTGAGCCACTGATTGTAACTTTGGATGGATTATA